>NC_086445.1:451443062-451814729 GCF_028390025.1 Pseudophryne corroboree | reverse complement strand
GGAGGTATACCTGAGCGCCTTCCACTCGCTCGCGCCCACGCTGGCCATTACTACCATACACTGTTGATAGCGAAGGCAATGTACCCAGCTTAGGGCTCCTATCAGACCTTACACCGTAATTTCTTTCGGTGGAAGTTCTGTTTGGAATATTTTCCTGAAAGAGACAGTGAAAATTTCCTTTTCGGTTTCTTTCACTGGAATTGTTTGTAGGGTGAAAAACAGAGAAATTAGATAACTATTTTTCACCCTTTCCAGTGAAGCCCACCAGAGAGATTTCCCGAAGTTATCAAAGAAAAACCCCTTTGTCTATACAATCACGTCTGCGTATGCTCTTCCACAGATGATACAATAATATCACATTGCTCTGTGCAGAACAAACGGACGTGTGATGCAATAGCACAGCCTATAGATACTAGTTATCTATATGCCCTACGATTGTTGTAGACCACTTAGTACCACTTAGTAGACCACCTCAGAGTTGTATGGGATACCACTCAGTCCACTAAGACCACTTTAGTCCACTCTTAATAACGCAGGGTTGCGAACCCTACGCCACCGGATCTCTACTAACCCAGTGTGCACACTTAGACCACTTTAGTCCACCTTGTTCACTTAGTTCTTGGGTTCAGTATCCACTCACTCCTGCACTCGCTCACTCAAATGTACTTTATTTTTCTGTACAGAAAATTATCATTCAGACAAGCAGCTTTACTCCCAGAGGCAATACAGTAAATAAGGGTTTTATACTAAACTTTGGAAGCTGGGCAATCTTGTGTTATTATAGCGTGGCTACTGTCTCACCTTTAAACTAAACAAACTATTGTGTAATTTGTACTTAGCGACCGTATTCTTACGCAATTTGCGTAAACATGCGACCGTGCTTACGCCGCGTGTGCAGTTCCGTACCTTGTCCGAGACACGTGTACAAAACCGTACGTCCGCAATAGCACAAATCATACAATTTCTATAAATGTGAGCAATATTAACTATAATTGCTCACTTAACACGCCACACAGTTTCTTTTCTGTATAAACCTTTATAACTAGGCCAGACTGCGTTTGTGTTTTACACTTACTTCCTTTGTTTATATTACGAATCTAGTAATCTGAATGTTATGGCAACAATGTGGGAGAGTATGCACAGGGTATGGGTGTACGCTTTTGGCGACAAAAATAAATTCACAGATTTTAAATAGCTTTTCTCTGACGTCCTAGTGGATGCTGGGAACTCCGTAAGGACCATGGGGAATAGACGGGCTCCGCAGGAGACTGGGCACTCTAAAAGAAAGATTAGGTACTATCTGGTGTGCACTGGCTCCTCCCTCTATGCCCCTCCTCCAGACCTCAGTTAGATTTCTGTGCCCGGCCGAGCTGGATGCACACTAGGGGCTCTCCTGAGCTCCTAGAAAGAAAGTATATGTTAGGTTTTTTATTTTACAGTGAGACCTGCTGGCAACAGGCTCACTGCAACGAGGGACTAAGGGGAGAAGAAGCGAACCTACCTGCTTGCAGCTAGCTTGGGCTTCTTTGGCTACTGGACACCATTAGCTCCAGAGGGATTGACCGCAGGACCCGTCCTTGGTGTTCGTTCCCGGAGCCGCGCCGCCGTCCCCCTTACAGAGCCAGAAGCATGAAGGTCCGGAAAATCGGCGGCAGAAGACTTCAGTCTTCACCAAGGTAGCGCACAGCACTGCAGCTGTGCGCCATTGCTCCTCATACACACTTCACACTCCGGTCACTGAGGGTGCAGGGCGCTGCGGGGGGGGCGCCCTGAGCAGCAATAAAAACACCTTGGCTGGCAAAATAATCACAATATATAGCCCCAGAGGCTATATATGTGATAATTACCCCTGCCAGAATCCATAAAAAAGCGGGAGAAAAGTCCGCGAAAAAGGGGCGGAGCTATCTCCCTCGGCACACTGGCGCCATTTTCTCTTCACAGTGTAGCTGGAAGACAGCTTCCCAGGCTATCCCCTGTAGTTTTCAGGCTCAAAGGGTTAAAAAGAGAGGGGGGGCACTAAATTTAGGCGCAATATTGTTTATACAAGCAGCTATTGGGGAAAATTCACTCAGTGATAGTGTTTATCCCTACATTATATAGCGCTCTGGTGTGTGCTGGCATACTCTCTCTCTGTCTCCCCAAAGGACTTTGTGGGGTCCTGTCCTCAGTCAGAGCATTCCCTGTGTGTGTGCGGTGTGTCGGTACGGCTGTGTCGACATGTTTGATGAGGAGGCTTATGTGGAGGCGGAGCAGATGCCGATAAATGGGATGTCGCCCCCTGTGGGCCGACACCAGAGTGGATGGATAGGTCGAAGGTATTAACCGACAGTGTCAACTCCTTACATAAAAGGCTGGATGACGTAACAGCTATGGGACAGCCACTTCTCCCAGAGGAAGGCCCTAGAGGCTGAAACGCGTTGGAGCTAACACTGCTATCTGAATACTGAAACAGACAAAGATCACTACAAGCGCCTACTACGGAGCAGAGTCCCGGTCACGTGATCGGGGAAACCCGGAAACCAACCACGCTGCCTAGCAACAGAAGAGAAACCAAGAGAAGAAGTCGGTGATGAGGTGCGACGGGGGAACAGAAGGAAACTGAAGGTGAGTCTCCGTATACGGCAGGGGTCACTCCTGAAGTCGCTCCGCAGAGCACTGACAGAGTTTCCCCTTCACCCTAGACAGGTCAGCCTCTCGAACCCTCCGGCTTCCAGGCGTGTCTGAACAAGGACACGCCATGTGAAGCGGAGTATAGAGAGAAAGACTAGTCCGGAGCAACCGACGTTTTCCTGATTAACCCCAGACACCCAAACCGTGAAGAAACCCACGACTGGGGTTTGCTTTATTTTTGTTTTTGTTTTTGCCTTTTGTTTTTGTTCCAGCTTTTTGACATTTTTTCGCTATATATATATATATATATATATATATATATATATATATATATATATATATATATATATATATATATATATATTATTTCACACACTATACCTTTTTTATATATTTTCAATACGGACTTGAACAGTAACGAGTGTCAGCAGACGTGCGGGACGCCGCAGGCTACAACACACACTCAATCTACATAAAGACAAAGAGTCACTCATAACTCTCACTGTTAGTAACATTGACAATAATAAACCTACGCTATCATTTATTATCTGTATGTGGACATTTCATTTGTGGGATTTAGTTATTTAGTATTAATTATTTAGTGTTACAATATACCATTGGAGATATCCAAAACACCCATTGAACTAAACCAAGCACACTCTTAGAATATATCACTTCCACCTAAGTGAAAAACTAAAAGTTAGGACTGAGCGCTACACTGTAACTTAACAGCCGGCTTCTAAGCCCGCGCCTGCCCAGGCGTCTCAAAGGCCATCAGGGGCTCACAAACGGCCGCTCCCTCAGATGGCGGACACAGATGTCGACACGGAGTCTTACTCCAGTGTCGACGAGGTTGAGACATATACACAATCCACTAGGAACATCCGTTACATGATCCCGGCAATAAAAAATGTGTTACACATTTCTGACATTAACCCAAGTACCACTAAAAAAGGGTTTTATGTTTGGGGAGAAAAAGCAGGCAGTGTTTTGTTCCCCCATCAAATGAGTGAATGAAGTGTGAAAAAGCGTGGGTTCCCCCGATAAGAAACTGGTAATTTCTAAAAAGTTACTGATGGCGTACCTTTTCCCGCCAGAGGATAAGTTACGCTGGGAGATATCCCCTAGGGTGGATAAGGCGTCACACGTTTGTCAAAAAAGGTGGCACTGCCGTCTTAGGATACGGCCACTTTGAAGGTACCTGCTGATAAAAAGCAGGAGGCTATCCTGAAGTCTGTATTTACACACTCAGGTACTAGACTGAGACCTGCAGATAGTGCTGCTGCAGCGTGGTCTGTAACCCTGTCAAACAGGGATACTATTTTGCGAACATAAGACGTCGTCTTATATATGAGGGATGCACAGAGGGATATTTTGCCGGCTGGCATCCAGAATTAATGCAATGTCCATTCTGTCAGGAGGGTATTAGAGACCCGACACTGGACAGGTGATGCTGACTTTAAAAGGCACATAGAGCCTTATAAGGGTGAGGAATTGTTTGGGGATGGTCTCTGGGACCTCGTATCCACAGCAACAGCTGGGAAGAAAAATTTTTACCTCAGGTTTCCTCACAGCCTAAGAAAGCACTGTATTATCAGGTACAGTCCTTTCGGCTTCAGAAAAGCAAGCGGGTCAAAGGCGCTTCCTTTCTGCACAGAGACGAGGGAAGAGGGAAAAAGCTGCACCAGTCAGCCAGTTCCCAGAATCAAAATTCTTCCCCCGCTTCCTCTGAGTCCACCGCATGACGCGGGGGCTCCACAGGCGTAGCCAGGTACGGTGGGGGGCCGCCTAAAAATTTCAGCGATCAGTGGGCTCGCTCACAGGTGGATCCCTGGATCCTTCAAGTAGTATCTCAGGGGTACAGGCTGGAATTCGAGGCGTCTCCCCCCCGCCGTTTCCTCAAATCTGCCTTGCCGACAACTCCCTCAGGCAGGGAGGCTGTGCTAGAGGCAATTCACAAGCTGTATTCCCAGCAGGTGATAGTCAAGGTGCCCCTACTTCAACAAGGACGGGGTTACTATTCCACACTGTTTGTGGTACCGAAACCAGACGGTGCGGTGAGACCCATTTTAAATTTGAAGTCCTTGAACACATACATAAAAAAATTCAAGTTCAAGATGGAATCGCTCAGGGCGGTTATTGCAAGCCTGGAGGAGGGGGATTACATGGTATCCCTGGACATCAAGGATGCTTACCTACATGTCCCCATTTACCATCCTCACCAGGAGTACCTCAGATTTGTGGTACAGGATTGCCATTACCAATTCCAAACACTGCCGTTTGGACTGTCCACGGCACCGAGGGTCTTTACCAAGGTAATGGCAGAAATGATGATACTCCTTCGAAAAAAGGGAGTTTTTAATTATCCCGTACTTGGACGATCTGCTTATAAAGGCGAGGTCCATGGAGCAGTTGTTGGTCGGAGTAGCACTATCTCGGGAAGTGCTACAACAGCATGGATGGATTCTATACATTCCAAAGTCACAGCTGGTTCCTACCATACGCCTGCTGTTCCTGGGGATGGTTCTGGACACAGAACAGAAAAAAGTGTTTCTCCCGCAGGAGAAAGCCAAGGAGCTGTCATCTCTAGTCAGAGACCTCCTGAAACCAAAACAGGTATCGGTGCATCACTGCACACGAGTCCTGGGAAAAATGGTAGCTTCTTACGAAGCAAAATTCCATTCGGCAGGTTCCATGCAAGAACCTTTCAGTGGGACCTCTTGGACAAGTGGTCGGAATCGCA
Organism: Pseudophryne corroboree; assembly: GCF_028390025.1. Lineage (NCBI taxonomy): Eukaryota > Metazoa > Chordata > Amphibia > Anura > Myobatrachidae > Pseudophryne > Pseudophryne corroboree. The sequence goes on along the minus strand of NC_086445.1, from coordinate 451,809,376 downwards.
TCTTCAGATGCATCGGCTTATAACCCTGTCTCCAAGGACCAGGGTATCTCTACTGTGGTGGCTGCAGAGTGCTCATCTTCAAGAGGGCCGCAGATTCGGCATACAGGACTGGGTCCTGGTAACCACGGATGCCAGCCTTCGAGGCTGGGGGGCAGTCACACAGGGAAGAAATTTCCAAGGACTTTGGTCAAGTCAGGAGTCGTCCCTACACATAAATATTCTGGAACTGAGGGCCATTTACAATGCCCTAAGTCTGGCAAGGCCTCTGCTTCAAAACCAGCCGGTACTGATCCAATCAGACAACATCACGGCAGTCGCCCATGTAAACCGACAGGGTGGCACAAGAAGCAGGATGGAGATGGCAGAAGCCACAAGGATTCTCCGATGGGCGGAAAATCACGTCTTAGCACTGTCAGCAGTGTTCATTCCGGGAGTGGACAACTGGGAAGCAGACTTCCTCAGCAGACACGACCGACACCCGGGAGAGTGGGGACTTCATCCAGAAGTCTTCCAACTGTTGGTAAACCGTTGGGAAAGGCCACAGGTGGACATGATGGCGTCCCGCCTAAACAAAAAACTAGATATTGCGCCAGGTCAAGGGACCCTCAGGCAATAGCTGTGGACGCTCTAGTGACACCGTGGGTGTACCAGTCGGTTTATGTATTCCCTCCTCTGCCTCTCATACCAAAGGTACTGAGAATAATAAGAAAACGAGGAGTAAGAACGATACTCGTGGTTCCGGATGGGCCAAGAAGAGCTTGGTACCCAGAACTTCAAGAAATAATATCAGAGGACCCATGGCCTCTACCGCTCAGACAGGATCTGCTACAGCAGGGGCCCTGTCTGTTCCAAGACTTACCGCGGCTGCGTTGGACGGCATGGCGGTTGAATTCCGGATCCTAAAGCAAAAGGGCATTCCGGAGGAAGTCATTCCTACGCTGATAAAAGCCAGGAAAGAAGTAACCGCAAACCATTATCACCGTATTTGGCGAAAATATGTTGCGTGGTGTGAGGCCAGGAAGGCCCCAACAGAGGAATTTCAGCTGGGTCGTTTTCTGCACTTCCTACAGTCAGGAGTGACTATGGGCCTAAATTTGGGTTCCATTAAGGTCCAGATTTCGGCTCTGTCGATTTTCTTCCAGAAAGAACTGGCTTCACTGCCTGGAGTTCAGACATTTGTAAAGGGAGTGCTACATATTCAGCCCTTTTTTTTTGTGCCTTCTGTGGCACCTTGGGATCTCAACGTGGTGTTGAGTTTCTTAAAATCACATTGGTTTGAGCCACTTAAAACTGTGGATTTGAAATATCTCACGTGGAAAGTGGTCATGTTATTGGCCTTGGCTTCGGCCAGGCGTGTGTCAGAATTGGCGGCTTTGTCATGTAAAAGCCCTTATCTGATTTTCCATATGGATAGGGCAGAATTGAGGACTCGTCCCCAGTTTCTCCCTAAGGTGGTATCAGCTTTTCACTTGAACCAACCTATTGTAGTGCCTGCGGCTACTAGGGACTTGGAAGATTCCAAGTTACTGGACGTAGTCAGGGCCTTAAAAATTTATATTTCCAGGATGGCTGGAGTCAGGAAAACTGACTCGTTTTTTTATCCTGTAGGCACCCAACAAAATAGGTGCTCCTGCTTCTAAGCAGACTATTGCTCGCTGAATTTGTAGCACAATTCAGCTGGAGCATTCTGCGGCTGGATTGCCGCATCCTAAATCAGTAACAGCCCATTCCACGAGGGAAGTGGGCTCATCTTGGGCGGCTGCCCGAGGGGTCTCGGCTTTACAACTTTGCCGAGCTGCAACTTGGTCAGGGGCAAACACGTTTGCTAAATTCTACAAATTTGATACCCTGGCTGAGGAGGACCTTGAGTTCTCTCATTCGGTGCTGCAGAGTCATCCACACTCTCCCGCCCGTTTGGGAGCTTTGGTATAATCCCCATGGTCCTTACGGAGTTCCCAGCATCCACTAGGACGTCAGAGAAAATAAGATTTTACTCACCGGTAAATCTATTTCTCGTAGTCCGTAGTGGATGCTGGGCGCCCATCCCAAGTGCGGATTGTCTGCAATACTTGTATATAGTTATTGCCTAACTAAAGGGTTATTGTTGAGCCATCTGTTGAGAGGCTCAGTTATATTTCATACTGTTAACTGGGTATAGTATCACGAGTTATACGGTGTGATTGGTGTGGCTGGTATGAGTCTTACCCGGGATTCAAAATCCTTCCTTATTGTGTCAGCTCTTCCGGGCACAGTATCCTAACTGAAGTCTGGAGGAGGGGCATAGAGGGAGGAGCCAGTGCACACCAGATAGTACCTAATCTTTCTTTTAGAGTGCCCAGTCTCCTGCGGAGCCCGTCTATTCCCCATGGTCCTTACGGAGTTCCCAGCATCCACTACGGACTACGAGAAATAGATTTACCGGTGAGTAAAATCTTATTTTTTTCTGCTTACCTTACGAGTTCTTACCAGCATCCCTACAAACCATACAGAGCAGACACCATCTAATCAGCAATTAAGTAGGGTTTTCAGTATATCCACCGACCAAGAAAAGGATACGTAGGATCCCCCGTCCACCCTTATGCTGATAGATTATGTCTGCTTGTGACCTGTTAAGCAGTAAAAATGTGGAAAATCGGACGATGCCCCCAATTGATAATGTTGCTTATCTTTACAGGAATGAAAGCTATACCTTAAACAAACCTTAAATCTTTAGCCGCTGTGGCCACTATACTTAATTCACACTACGCACCTTTTACGCTATTAGCGTAAAAGGGTTCCGTAGTGTACGGACTTTGCGTACACACGCCGCGCTGACGGTACAAAGTACTCGCAGTGCATACACACACAGAGATACACTTTAAACCTTCACAGTAATGCAATGCAATGATATTACACTCTAAACCTTATGCAGCAATGCAGTGTGATGCTATTACACTTTAAACCTTATGCAGCAATGCAGTGTGATGCTATTACACTTTAAACCTTATGCAGCAATGCAGTGAGATGCTATTACACTTTAAACCTTATGCAGCAATGCAGTGAGATGCTATTACACTTTAAACCTTATGCAGCAATGCAGTGAGATGCTATTACACTTTAAACCTTATGCAGCAATGCAGTGTGATGCTATTACACTTTAAACCTTAGCAGGGCAATGAGCACACGACACCAATTGTGATTAACCGCTGGGTTCCGACACCACAGTGGATTATTTCTGAAAGGGGGTTTACAATACAAATTATACACTACAATACAAGACAATATATATAACAGAATAATGGCTACAGTCAATGTACATACGTGAGAATATTCGCGTGCGCTTCCTGGTCCAGTCCTCCGTAATCAAATAGATAACGTTGTGAGTCTTGTGACTGGCCGGCCTGCAGCAGGCTTTATTTATACAAGTCTTCCAAAAGCAATACAATGGATACTGTAATCCCTTTGTCCATTGGACACAGGGATGCACCTTTACAGTACAGGAGAGGTCATAGGTTGATTTGAAAAGGTAGGCGATGTCTTTCTCAACTGCTCTTGTGGGTGGTCTCCTCTGGATTCCCGCCGCATACATAATATACAGTAAATACAGTTTATATCTATATTCTGCTTCTGCACATAATTATCCGCAGGAACATGCGATCTTCCGCAGACCAACACCGGAATGTTTCCCTTAAAATACCCTACAGCTGGATACCAAATACCACCTTATAACCTTAGTCTGTTCCCTCTTATCCTGTAAAGGTGAATCCCTTTGTTCTGCAACCATTTAAACAGCTATAACTTTCTGATGTGGTGCAAGGAGACTATGTGCACTATTTGGATTAAATATGTAATGTGTTCTGATGGCCCTCCATGCGTACACAAACTCTGCCGTAAATACCCATACCACGCGCCGATGCGCAGGACCGACCATATGCAAAGTGCGTACATGTGCACGCACTGCAGAACAAGTGCACGCGCAGTGGGCATGTGTGTGCAGTTTATACGTGCTGTGTGTTCTTCAATATTTTTCGACTTTGACATGTCGCGCCCAAATCCACCTAAACGGAGACACCTTGCAGTGTCTTGAGACAATGTTTTTACATCTCAGTGTCTTTAGAGGCACCATCGACACTTGCACCAGCCCTGTGGCATGTGCAGTTTCTCCATCTGAGTATGGTTTCCTGTGTGAGTAGCTGTGAATCTTTGTACCCCCGTTACCTCCCAGGAACAGCCACTAAAATCTGTTGACTCTGTGTCCATATCTGTACTGCGTCTCTGAGAGGTAGCACGCATGTACTGTGCAACTCATGCGCCTACTTACAGCATCAGCCAACTGCGTGTGTCCATCTCTGAATCAGGCCATAAGCAGCATCTAACTAAACTGCATGGCCTCAGTGCATCTGCGGATCAGAGACCTTGCTGGGATACTCACCATCCCATATATCAGGCAGCAGTTGGCTGTAGCACCTGAAAAGCCACAGAAACAACATGTGGTTATGACAGATAAGATATATAATACAGCATGGTGTTTGAGCTATCCTGTCTGTCAGAAAAGGACATAAATGAAATAATAATTATACACAGATTATCCTGGTGGTCAGTGGTCATGTTTTAGAAGCAAACTGCATATGTAGGATAGCTTCTTTCTAGGTAGGACACTATGTTGTTTGGCATAAATCTCATGCAGTTTACAGAGTAGTGATCGCCCCAGCTCGGATGCAGTGTCATATCTCTGCCTCCAAGCAGCAGGTCCATAAATCCTGTAGATCCAACATAAAAATGATAGTGGTTTAAAAAACTATAGGGAATGGCACGTGAGTAAATCCCCTGGAGTGTTCTGTTAATTATAGTATTTTATTTCACATACTATGGGTTGTTTATATTATGTATGGTTAAATTCTAAGTAGGGAGTAACAAGCAATGACCATTATGGGGTAAATTCAATTAGCCGCGGTAATTTACAGCAGGCAAGCAGGCTTCAGGTGCTGCGTCCGTGTTAACACATAGGTCCAGAAACGTAACCATGAATTCTATGGGCGGGATTCAATTCTTCTCACCTCTTTCCACACCTGTTCTGTTTCTGCCCTCAGGGATGTTGTATCATTATTTCAGCTCACTACCTCCGGAGTACTGAGGCATCCAACCCTTTACACAGCTAAACCTGATTACTATGGGCGCAATATGCGCGATAACGGAGATCATTTTAGAAAGAAAATTGGGCGTGATATATCATATGAATCTCACCCTATGTGTTAACGCCCGTTAATTAATTTACCGATTGAGAAAAAGGGGCTCAATGAATAGCCCAAGGCGTTAAAGACCGAGACTACCACCCTTTTTAACCCCCAGTAAATTAACGGGGCTAATTGAATTTGCCTCTATGTCAGAAGTATTCCTTAAGCAAAGAAATGCTATTGAAACATCCACCATCTAAATTTATACTATAGAAAATTACAACTTTTTCATTTATCAGTTGGCTATTTGTATAACATTTATTTAGAACGGTTTAACAACTAACGGTGTTATCAAAAACAAATGTGTTGGGGGCGTGGCCTAGCTGGCAGTGGGAGAAGCTGCACTTTATATGGGCTCCTGCTGACTGACTCTTAAAAAGCCTGCTAAACCCCTCTTCCTGTGCCCTGGATCCCCCTGCACTCGCCCCACAGCCTCTGCTTTCATTTGCCTAGTCCGGGGAAGTGTGCTGCGGAGTCGGGAGGCGGCTCCGGCTGCCTTCGCGGATTGCGGCCTTCCCCCTCCTGTGAAGCCGGGGCCTCAATTTTGGTGCACTGCGGGGCCGGGTTCCGGAGCTGATAGCGGGTGCCGGGACTCCTCGCCCCCCCCCCCCCCTTCGGACCGCTTGCTGCTGCCTCCTGTCGCCCCAATCCTCCCGGCGGTGTTGTGCGGCTGACGAGACGGACCTGCGGCCTCCTGCTGCCTTCGGCCGCCGCGGCCTACTGCGCTCCCTGCAGCCGGGACCTCGAGTTTGGGGACACCCCGGCCGTGAGCTCCGGGATCGGAGCGCGGCCGTGACGGGCCCCCCAGGACCCCAGCTCTTCCCTCTACGTGCTGCTGGGCGGCCTCTAGCACCTAGGGGTGCTTCTGTGTTTCAAGGCCCCCCTACACAGCCACTGGAGGGCCGGATATCTGCTGCTTCCCCTGGAGGGGCTCCCTGCTGGCTGCCATTTTCCCTCACCCACAAGTAAGATATCTCTCCTCTCATTGCACCAGTGTTTACACCTACTTATTGGGCTCACCTGTACTTTCCTCTACATGGGCTATCACTGCTGGGCCCCCATCTCTGTGGTGCTATATTCTGCTGAGACTCCCTAATATTCTATTAAGGCTTTAGGCCTTCTCACATTATACTCCTTGGTCAGGGTGCGCCATCTCCTGGCTTATGCAGTCTACTACCACAGAATCATGCTTCAGCCCTCTATGATACTGCTACGCAGGAGAATGCTCTGCTAAAGCGTACTGGATGCTACCCTGGGGGCTTCATGTCCACTCTCATCCCACGTAATATAATGGAACACTAACTTTCTACGCTATTGCTCAGTTTTGAATTTTGCTCACCCCTCCTTTCCGGGACTGTCATATGCCCTGCCGCGGTCCAAAAAATCAACGCCATCCGCGGATTTGACCTCCTTTATCTCTAAAATGAAGCCTACTCCATCTAAACCACCGTCCGCTCCACAGCCTGCTCCGATCTCAGAATCTGAGGAAGGAACGCCTGTGCTTGACTCTTCCATGAAAGACTGTATTTCCTCTATTCTCAATGAGATGAAGTCGCTGAAACAGGCTTTCCACTCGGAGATACATAAGGCCATCTCTGGTCTCAAGGATGAGATATCGGACCTTGGTGCTCGTACTAATGACGTCGAACAGAAAATTGACGAGGTTATCAACTTCCAGCAGGAGATGGAGCACTCTGTTTATGCTATGCAGGAGGACATTTACATTCTCCAAGATCAGCAGGAAGACGCAGATAATTGCGCCAGACGTAATAATCTCCGCATTAAATATATTCCGGAGTCGGTGGAACCTGTCCAGCTGGAGGATTTCCTCATCCGCTTCTTTCAATATCTCCTGCCGGACACTCCACCTGAGCTCTTCCTCTTGGATAGGGCTCACCGCTCCCTACGCCAAAAACCTTCTTCATCGTCCCCTCCGCGTGATGTGGTGTTACGTTGTCATTACTTTAAAACGAAGGACAGAATCCTGACTGCCGCCCGTAACAAGGACATGTGTCTATTTGAAATGCACAAGTTGCTGGTGTTCCAGGACTTATCCCCTATTACCCTCAGGAGGCGCTTTGATTTGAAGGAATACACCCAGATCCTCAGGGAGAATCAAATCAGGTACCGGTGGGGTTATCCTTTTGCCTTGATAGTACAGCTTGACGGGAAACGACTACTGGCGCGATCCAAGGAGGATGCCCATCAGCTTCTCTTACAACTGAACTTGCCCCTCCCGGCGCTTGACAAGCCTTCTCCTCCACAGGCAGTACCGGGTCCTCCACGCACCCCAAGCTCACCTCTCCCGCAGCGAGCACCCCGACGTCTTTGGTCGACAGTCCCGGCAAAAGCCTCTTCCAGATGTGACCCTCCGTGAACTTTGTTCCACGTGTTATCTTAATGGGTTACTGTATATTACTAAATACTACTGTGTTTTGCATTTTAGAGGATTTCTATTTTCTCTCTCCTGAGCTTCCCTGTTCAAACCCATGTTGTTACTCTTCCTCAGGTTCTGATGTGTTTTATTGTTATCGAATGTTGCTCCGACCCCCTAGGGTCGCCCCATTCGTTCTCCTTTTTTTTCTTCTTTTTTTGAGTGTTTCTGTCTTTTTCCTGCAGATTTATTGACGTGCGACGCCACGCCCTCTGCCGAGCCATTATAGCCGGTTTTGAGCGTAGGGGAGACATTCTCTCCCTTAATACCCCATACGGGAGCTCAAACATGTGGTCCCGCATGGCGAGTACAGCGGGCCCTTGGCTCGGTTTATTGTTATATTTGTTCTGTTTGTATTGTTCTCAATGTCTTTCTTCTCCTCTCTCCTTCTTTTTCCTGCCTCCCCCCTCTTCCCTTCCCTCTGTTTCCACAGGAGGCCAACCATGGGTTTTTAGGGATGCTATAGCTCTGTGCTCATATATACTGTTTTGTCGGTTAACGTTATAACTTACAATGTGAAGGGTCTTAATAGCCCCCAAAAGAGGACTAAACTATTTCTTTTTCTAAAACAGGTTGGGGGAGATCTGGTGTTCCTTCAGGAGACGCATTTCAGAGGTACCGCCCACCCCGAATTGCGATCAAAGCGTCACCCGGTAGTTATACATGCATGCGATCGTACCCAGAAGAAGCGGGGGGTCGCCATACTGATTCCCGCCCATTTACACTTAGAGTCAGAAAAAATGATCAGAGACAAACGTGGTCGATTTCTCATTATTGTGGGCAGGCTTAATAATGTTCCTATCACTCTGATTAATGTTTATGCCTCTAATGTTAATCAGGCCTCATTCTTCACTTCCTTAGATTCTAAGATAGCCCAATATAGAAAGGGCGATATTTTAATGGCAGGGGATTTCAATACCATACTCCACCATAGCCTCAACCGTTCTCATTCCCTCCCACCTTCCCAGTCCCATACCAGCAATCGTAATTCTAGAGCCCTGTTGTCCTTACTTAAAAACCATCTTCTCTTCAATTCCTGGAGAGCTCTGGATCCCTTAATCAAAGACTATACTTTTTTCTCACCGGTACATAATCTTTATACGAGGATTGATATGATTATGATCGGGAGAGACTTAACTTCCAAGATCCAAAAATGTCTTATTCTTCCATTTACATGGTCTGACCATGCCCCGGTATCATTGACTCTCTACGGTTTATCCCGCACTCTTTCTCCTCCCTCCTGGTCCCTTAATGATGCTCTTCTCCAGCATACCGATGTCCTGCCGCAAGTCACTCAGGTACTGACTGATTACTTTAGTTTGAATCAGACCCCGGACATGTCCGATATGACCTTGTGGGAAGCTCATAAGGCAGTCCTTCGGGGCCACTTCATACAAATCACAGCTAGGCTCACCAAACAACGCTCCCAAAAGATTTTGGAGTTGACTGACCAGCTCTATCGTCTGGAGGAAGCTCACAAGTCTTTCCTGCGCCCAGCTGACTTTGATAAGTTACTTAAAGTTAGGGGTTAACTTAACATGTTGTTGTTTAACAAGACGGAACAATGCCTTAGGCGCCTCAACCAGGTGTATTACGAAAAAGGGGACAAGGCAGACAAACTTCTTGCCAGGAAACTGAGAGCCCAGATTTCCTCCAAGAATATTCTGTCTATCCGCACTAAACAAGGGATATTGACGCATGAGCCTGACCACATTCTTGGTGAATTTGAGGAATACTATAAATCGCTATATAATGCGGATGTGGCTTCCTCACCTTCATTAAGAATAAGCGAGGGGATTGAGTCCCTTTTAGATAAATGCAATTTACCGTCACTGAGTAGCTCTGTGGTGTCTCAGTTGGGCTCAGAGATAACTATTGAAGAAATAGACAATGCTCTCAAGATCCAGAAGCCAGGTAAGGCCCCGGGACCTGATGGCATGTCTATTATGTCTTTTAAGAAATTCAAGGGGATTCTTCTGCCCCATCTCTGTAGGCTCTTTAATGGTTTCCTTAAGGGTGAACCTTTATCCCCGCGTACTTTGGAGGCTCGGATTGTCTTAATCCATAAACCAGGAAAGGACCCCAACTCTTGTTCTAGTTATCGCCCTATCTCCCTGCTAAATAATGATGTTAAACTTTTCGCCAAGATCCTAGCTCTGAGACTGAACTCAGTTCTCTCGCAATTGATTCATGCTGACCAGGTGGGCTTCATCCCAGGCTGACAAGCTAGAGACAATACCCGAAGAACTATTAATTTAGTTCACCTCATTAACAAAGTTAAAATGCCTTCTATCCTTCTCTCGCTTGATGCGGAGAAAGCTTTTGATAAAATCCTGTGGCCCTTTATGTTCGCCACCCTGCGTAGGTTAGGCCTGGGGGGAAGCCTACTCTAGGGCATCCAGGCACTTTATTCTAACACTTCGGCCAGGGTTCGGGTTAATGGCAAGGACTCTTGTCTGTTCCAAATTACCAACGGTACGCGCCAGGGGTGTCCTTTGTCACCATTGATTTTTGCTATGACTATCGAGCCCTTGGCGTGTATGATTAGAGCGAACCCTGATATTAGGGGTATACTAGTCGAGGATGAGGAGTTTAAATTATCACTATTTGCGGATGATGTTTTGTTGACCCTTTCCTCCCCCCATACTTCTATCCCTAATCTATTCCGAACTCTGTCATAATATTCTTTTTACTTAGGATACCGCATTAACTACTCCAAATCGGAAGCACTTCCCTTACATCTTAGTGAGGAAACCAGGTCTCTCCTTGCCGCTAACTTTAACTTCACTTGGCGCTCCAAGAAAATTAAATACTTAAGTGTGTTCATCACGAATTCCTATGGGTCTCTGTATACAGAAAATTTCCCAACCCTTTTTAAGTGTATTGAATCGGATCTACAAGCTTGGGACAAACAGGTGATGACCTGGTTTGGACGTATAGTCTCAGTGAAAATGAACATCTTACCCAGGCTTTTATATCTGATCCAAACAATACCGGTACGCATCCCCGCAGCGGCTCTATGTCAAATGCAGAAACTCTTCCTAAATTTTATATGGGCCAATAAACCTCCCAGAGTTAAGACCTCTACCTTGATAAGGGATCCGGTGGCGGGTGGCAGAGGCTTACCGGATATCCGCAAATACTATCATGCCACTCATTTGAGCCAGGCCCTCACCTGGTTCTCCCGTACACCCCACCTGCCTTGGATACAAATTGAACTCCTGTCGGCCAAGGTCTCTACCCTGGTTTCCTTACTTGCACCCCTTAAACCTAATCAAAAGATACAATCATGCGCTCCCACTACAAAACTCACTTGCTCCCTATGGTCTTTCTGCATTCGACATTACGGTCTCTCTATGTTCCCATCCCCCATCACCTCTATTTGGGATAACCAGGATTTCCCACCTGGCTCCGCCTTATGTTGCCATTCGTGGTTTCACCTGAACCCACGCCCGGAACTGTTTTTTTATTTTATTGAAGATTCTTCGTGGCGCTCTTTAAACGCTCTAAGTGACAAATATGATGTCCCCCCAACCTGTTCTATACGAATTTCTACAACTCCGCTCTTTTTTAAATTCCCTTCCAAAATCCAAGGTTATCCGCAAAATTACCCCTTTTGAACGACTCTGTGTCTACTCTCCTATGCGACAGGGTATTATCTCTATATTGTATAGTTTGTTACGCTCCCTAAAATCAGCAGACACACTGCCGCATGAGAGTAAGTGGGAGCAGGACTTGGGCCCCCCACCTGGGGAGGATTCCTGGGAGGTCATTAGGCAAAATGTCGCCCAGTCCTCTATATCCTCGCTAATTAAGGAAAACTCCTATAAAGTATATACCAGATGGTATCTGGTCCCGGCGACATTGCATAGGATTTTCCCTGGGTCCTCACCACTGTGTTGGTGGGAGTGTGGTCGGACTGGCGACATCAAACACATCTGGTGGTCCTGCCCCAAAATTCGCTCCTTCTGGGTCCAAGTGGAGCAATTGATTGGTTCTGTTCTTGGCACCCAAGTCACACTGGGTCCCTGGACAGCATTGTTGGGCCTTCCTTTGTCTAAAATCAGTAGTCATGCGAATAGTCTTGTTCTCCACATTCTTCATGCGGCTAGATGTGTGCTAGCTAAGTGCTGGAAGAAGCCCACTATCCCTCCTATGAGCACGTTACTGTCCAAACTATGGTATATCTCCACGATGGAGAAAATTACAGCATTATTGCGTGATAGATCGGATAAATATATGAGGATTTGGGAACCCTGGTTCACTTATGCTAAAACCTCTATTGTCCGGGTGTGATATATTATGCTGCAGCCTTAATGGTTGGGTGTCAAACCCCGCGAGTGTACCATGGATACCCCCCTTAGTGGTCCACCCCCCCCCCCTCTTCCCTCCATCCTCCTCTTTTCATCTCTGCTCTTCTCTCTCTTTTCGACTCGTAAAATTACAGAAAATTTGTTGTCGATATTTATTTTGTATTGCTGATGCACCCGTTTTTTTTTTGTGCCTCAACATATCCTACGGGATATAATGTATGTTCTGTTGATCTTATTGGGTATCATCATCTCCTGTTTGACCTGTACTGATTTACTCGACTTCTTTTCAATAAAAATATTGCATTAAAAAAACAAAAACAAATGTGTTTTTTGGTGAGGATTATTGTAAAATTAGAAATAAATACACCACGCATTTTACCTTACCTCCATGGGCACTTCCAGTAGTTGCATTGTCTATCGACAATATAGGAAGTTTATCAGGCTGGAACAGTGGATACATCATGCACTGTTGCTCCATGTTGTAATCTGTCAATAGCATGTGCTGCAGCAGAATGACCTGACAGAATGGTAAGTAGTGTTAGAAGTTAAACCCTGTATGTTGTAACAGGAGACTGTGGCCTTGTCAGCTGTAGTGGGTGTCCACCTGTCCTGATGTTTTGTGACAATTTTACAAATATCATCACGTAATATAAATACAGACTCCTGAATGTATGAAAACTTATGTCACATTCTAAAATACTTTGAGCTGAATTATAGGACAGATAGCACAGAAAATGGCCAAACTTAAGGGCCCCATACACTACAACAATAATGCCCGATTAGATCCGATTTCGACCTTTCGGGTCGATAAATTGGATGGAAAGTGGCAAATCGGATGTGTCTTGCATCCGATCCAATGCACGATTCCGTGAGCTTCGGAGCGGAGCCCCTAGGTCGTTAGTGCTGCACTCATGATTTCTCGGATCCCACAGGCATGGCAAAAGGACAGCATACGATGTATCCTATGTGATCATGCCGCCCGGGAGGCTGCCGGGTGGTTCAAGGAAAATTTTATGCGACATGAGGGTCAGACATGTCGCTGTAGTGTATGGGGCCCTTTATAGATTGAAGTTTTTGCAAATGCTTACATCGACTTAAAGAAAACAGCAATATCGCATCACAGTGACTTTCTTCACCTTAACCTCGGTGTATGACTGCTAGAAAAAAACAACTGCGCTGGTAAGTTTCTAGGCTGAGGTTTATGGGAAGATGTACTAAGCAGTGAAAAGTAGAAGAAGTGAGTCAGTGGAAACCAGTCAGCATTGAAGTAACATTTATAATTTGCATACTATAAAATTATACAGAGCAACTGCTTGGTTGCCATGGGCAACTTCTCCACTGGCTCACTTCTCCACTCTTTTTACTGCTTAGTACATCTCCCTCTTATTGTCTACTGTCTGTACAAAAGCCACAATCAGGTTGGGACACTATAAAGAAAAGCAGCTCTGCACAAAATATAATGTGTTCCCAGTATATAACAATTTGTATCCAATTTCTCTTGTAAAAGAAGAGCAATAAACATGAGAATGTAACTGTTTGCTTGAGACTGACAAATGTAAGGTATACTATGCTTACGTAAAAGGAATGACAGTCTAATAATCAAAATTTTGAAACAATCATCCAAACCTCTTTTGTTTAAGGAGTTGGACCTTCCCCTGCATAAAACATAATTGTTATCAAGGTCCAAGGCAGCACCCTGTATTTGTAGGTCATCTAATTAAATAAATCACACACACCTCTGCTCTGGGTCCTATCTAGCCACATACCGACCACATTTTGTAATTCTGATAAATGCCTCCCAGCCAGCACCATCTTACACCTTGTGGCATCATACTTTTCGGACGAGAGTCAGCTGATTTTGTTTAATTCTTTATTTAATTTTTCTTTATTGATGAGAAAAAAACACATATGATGTGCACAGTGATCCAGGAATAATCCACCACTAAGCCTTTGCTGCCTAAATAAAGCACTTCCCTTCTGTAGGTATAAATCCAAATTTTGCTCCCAGCCTATTTGGAAATTGCTTTATAATGCAGGGGATTGTATAATACCTATATAGACCATGCCAGTGGTTTTCAAAGTCGGTCCTCAGGACCCCACACAGTTCACATTTTCCAGGACACCCTGCTATACTGTACACATAATAATATACTGGCTCACCTTGCCTTGGTTGGTGGATCCTCCTGTTATGGCAGTGTACGTGAACATGCAATTCTGATTTCAGCTTGTTTGGTAATAATGGGCCTAATTCAGACCTGATCGCTGGGCAATGATTTTTGCTGTCCTGCGATCAGATAGTCACTGCCTACAGGGGGAGTGTATTTTCGCTTTGCAAATGTGCGAACGCATGTGTAGCAGAACTGCGCAAACTGATTTTGTGCAGTCTCTGCACGGCCCAGGACTTACTCAGCCGCTACGATCACTTCAGCCTGTCCGGGACCGGAATTGACGTCGGACAACCTCCCTGAAAACGCTTGGACACGCCTACGTTTTTCCAGACATTCCCAGAAATGGTCAGTTGCCACCCACAAATGCCCTCTACCTGTCAATCTCCTTGCGTTCGCCCGTGTGATCGCTTTTTTTGCACCATCCCGTCGCTATGCACCGGTGCAGGCGTACGACGCGCCTGCGCATTGCGGTGCATACGCATGCGCAGTTCGGACCTGATCGCAGGCTTACCCCCAATATTGAGTTGACACATAGCATACAGTACTGCAGGCATGAAGCACCTCTCATCTCTGCAACTTCACATGATTCTGTATTATTATCATTATCATCATCAGTAGTATTTTAACCATATTTTTATAATGGGCATCAATTTATTATATTTTAGAATTGTATTTATGTCACAGTATCAAATTTTTATTCTCTGGTGGAATGAAAATTACAGACACATAATTATACACACACATATATATATATATATATACACAGATGTAGCCACCTTTATCTTGACTGGCTGAGGCGTTTGTCCCGATCGAGCATACGCAGCGTACTAGGGCGTAGGGAGGCGCGGCTAGTCACAGAGAGGCGTACCTAATCGCACGGAGGCAGACAGAGCGTTTGGCGTTACCTTTACATGTAATACCTGCGATCATCCACCAGATGTCGCTTTTTACAATCACCACTGCGCATGCGTGTGGTCTCCCGTAAAATACAATACTGAAATATATAATAAGGACTACTTTACTAAGGCATCTCATTACGCTGCATACAGTAAATACTCATTACGCTGCATTATTTAATACAGTAAATACTCATTACGCTGCATTATTTAATACAGTATATACGGTACAGACGCAAATAGTACAGCATACAGTATATGATCCATCTACAGTACTTTATGAATATGTGAGCGTCCAAGTCCCGCAGACAAAACAACATAAAACCAGTAGTGTACACTGTCGCAAATGGATGTTAGAAGTTCACTATTGCCCCTTGAGATCAGGAATTTTGTACAGTATGTTAGCGTCCTAATCCCATAGCCATTACAGCATAATCAGAACCAATGGATTTATTCATCTGTCTGCGGCGAAGTGTTCCGCTTTCTATACTCAGAGTCCCGGGTTCGATTCCTAAAGTACGAATGCATGTTAGTTTTTTCCAGACACTTTATTATTATTTTTATTCACATAAACCAGGGCAAAGCTGCAGGAGCTGTTCTACTGTTAAGGTTCTATGCACCGTACAGTACACATACAATTCTGTAGCAGGGCAGACTCAATAGAAATGGCTACCACCTATGACTCCTTGCCCCACGGAGGCCCTAGGCTACGGAGCAAGTAACAGTCCAGATTTTGCAGGCTATGGGGCAATGCTGAAGGAACGTCACAATCCCCTAGCTAAAATACACAGGGGCGATAGGAATAAGTGAGGTCTATGCACATTACGGTACACCGGACTCAATCGCATAGCACACTGGCAAAATGGCCACCGCCCCTGAACCCCCACCACGTGGCAGGCAGCGCTCGGATATGGAGTGAGAGATGGCATAAGTTTTGCAGGCTACAGGGCAATGCTGAAGGAGCGTCACAATCCCCTAGCCAAAATACACAGGGGCGATAGAGATAAGCGAGGTCTATGCACATTACGTTACACCGGGCTCGATCGCATAGCAAACTGACAAAACACAAGTTTTACATAAAGCAGGGCAAAGCTGCAGGAGAGTTTCTACTGTAAAGGTTCTATGCACTGTACGGTACACATACAAGCCTATAGCAGGGCAGACTCAATTGAAATGGCTACCGCCTGTGACTCCTAGCTCCATGGAGGCACTCTGCTATGGAGCAAGTAACAGCAAAGATTTTGCAGGCTACGAGGCAATGCTGAAGGAGCGTCAGAATCCCCTAGCTAAAATACACAGGGGCGATAGGGATAAGCGAGGTCTATGCACATAACGATACACCGCAAAGTTCCCCATGGTTTTGATTATGCCTTTTCTTTGAACACGGTATTTTCCACTGCCTCGCCCTACCCCCATCCCACTTCCCCCCCTGGGAGCCTGCAAAGTACATGCAGTAGACAGGGAAGGAGTTCCGATCAGGTTACAAGACATGTGCAACAGTATACTACTGTATGTAGGAAAATCCCCCGCCCACTCTGATTTATGTGAAACCTGTGTGCACCCTTCCATTGAATGTATAACAAAGAAAAATAATAATAATAAAGTCAATGTTACAGGAACACATTAAAAAAAAGGTTGGCACTTCCTTCCCATTGGTGTTGGTTTATGCCTTAGGGGACTTGGACGCTAATACTTGTATTTCATGTCAAAGTCGGAAAAATATCATGCTACACGCTGCCATATATTCACCCCATGCGCTTTCCCGCTGCACGTACACATTCTCTCCCGTGCGTGCGCATATTCGCAGTTGCGTGACGGTGCCTCCTCGGCCATGCGCTCGAGCGCATGGTATGTGCATTTACGGTAGTTTGTGTGCGTATAGCGGGCGCCTCAATTGTTACATAATAAATTCAAATAGTATGTTTTATAGGTAATGTTCCCCTTAATAATAACAGTAAGTTTGTTTAATGTAACTGGTCGCTGGACAGAGGAATTCCTCTTTGCATGGTACGAAGGGTCAGACAGGGTTTGAGCAGTTGTGTTTGGTACCTAACTAAAGAACATTTTATTAGAAACAATCCGGTGCTGGTTAGGTAAAGATTAATCGCTCCTGCGTATAGTTATGTCTATTAGTAGTTTCTGGACATTTACTATATTTGCGGTTCATTATCCATGCGGCGGGAATTCTGAGATTCCCTCCCACCTGAGCAGTTTGATATAGTCACAGCCCACCTGTTCAAACTAACCTATGACCTTTTGTTATGATGCGAGGAGACATTCCTGTGTCCAATGAACAATGAGATTATAGGTCCCTTTGTAGTATACTGTACGCAGTGTATATAAGGACAGCCAGCCTGGCCAGCTCAGTCTTTCTCTCCACAAACGGTTTTCATCATTGACTAACTCGGAGCTGGTACCAGGACTGCGCAGCGATCATTCCCCAGTGTGTGTAAGTTATTCTCTGTGACCAACTTATTCCCTGTTTGTATTTGCCATATTCTCTCTCTCTGTTATTGTATAAGATTGTGACGCTATTGTATATTTATGTGTAGTTATTCTGCTTAGATATTAATGTTAGCCTGTAGTGTATGAACTGTTAACTGTTTTCCCCTTTTTACATAGCTAGATATTGTTAGTAAAGGTGTTGGAACCTTAGCAAGGTATCGTGTGTTTATTACAGTGCAGAGGGTAATCGGAGCGTCTCAATCGCTCAAACAGCTTTCACATTAACAAGGTTAAGCAGCATTATATCGCTACAGTATTTCAGTAGTAAGGTTTACAGTACAAACTCAATCTTTCACTGTGTTGCATACAAGGTTTACTGAGTGTCATCCCGTGAGCGTCTGCGCCGCTCGTGTTCCCCTCGTGCTCACGAGTGTACGCTGCGCTAGTAGCGTAGCATTACGGTAGTCGGCCGCCTATAGCCTGCTCGACACCAAGCGTTAAGCTGTGAGCGAGCGTGCCGCATGTGCATCTCGACCACGGATAAGCGTCTGCTACGCTAAGTGCGTACCCTTACGGTACCCCATACGCCAATTGCATACTGAATCTCTTACCAGTATATAGTGAAGGTTATAAGGTAATAAATCGGCATTATCAATTGGGGCCTCGTCCGTCCTCCACATATCCGCACTAGCGAACACAGACTTTATCTGTCAGCAAGGGCGGGAAGGCAGTATCCCTTCGTATCCGTATTGGTGGTGAGGGATACAGTAGTGCTGGCTAGATAAGCGTCTGTTTCGCTACGCTGTAGGAGTGCTGGTGGAATCCGGAACCGGAAGGTAAGAACAGTACGCTATTGTCTTTTAAAAACTGTTTTATTTCTGTTTGGTACACATTGCGTACGCAACACACGCACACACCTGCATTTCTTTTCATTTGTGTATTTTCACACCTCACTTTCCTGTTTGCCATTTCACAATTGATAACGTGCTGAGAAAGATTTGTTGCTATTGGTAGTTAAAAGTAATATTAATAAGTTAAGGAGTAATTTGTAAAACACGCACACGGCTTTGCCTAAAGATACAAGGAAAGATCTGTGTGGTGCTCGGTAGATGATTACAGTTAAAGATCATCTACATTGATATAAATGTGTTAGTTGTATTTCTGTGGATATACCTTGCTTGCGTACACGTGTCTCTAACAAAAGGTGGGACTAGCGTACACGACGCAAGGGCCGACGCACGGAGCGTATATTACGCAACGGAGCGTCTGGGTATGCCCACGTAATACAAATCGCACGATAGTATTGTTTTAGTAGGCGATACGGAGGCAACGCGATAATAGCGCAAATCAATCACAGTGTCCAAAATTTTAAGCTAATAGATCCTTCTCTAGTTGCAACTCCTCGGGATTAGCCTGCGATACTGAATGAAAGGGATTTCTGCGCAGAAACGAAAGTAAAGAGTATATGAGGTGAAAGAGTGTGTATACATATATATGTTTCTAAATTTTGGGTGGAACCACAGGAAATCATCGAGTTCTCGTGAGGTACATACGTGTAAGTGACGGCATGGTGGCTTGGGAGGCATCCCTTGTTAAACATATTAAAAGAAGAGCATTAGAGTATAGCAGACCAGGAGGTCACGGACCAGGAGGTCCAGGTACAGCAGACTAGGAAGTCTGCTATAGATAAAGAGTAAAGGAGCACAACACCAGGAAGGGTTGGTGCGGTACCCATATAGGCCATTAAGCTCTGGCTGAAGGAATTCGCAGCCACAATTTTCGATTCCACTGGTCGCTCCGCACATAAGATTAGTTGCTTATGTGCAGAACGATTGTACCGCACGTAATTGTGTGCATTGGTTAGTAACTTGACCCAGTACCATTTGCGTACGCTAGAGGGGTCATAAACGCTATTTGTACATTCTAACGTGATTTGTGTAATTTTATTTTATTTTAAGGGAGGTTCGCTGGTCACTCGGGAATTCTCTAACAACCGATACTTGCTGGGGACTGGTAGGTCCAACACGCCACAGTAAATAAAGGTTCATAGGGGCCCTAGGTTGGGTACAGCAGCTCTGAGTCAGTGATTGCAGTACTGGCCAACGTGGGCGAGGAGTGAGTGGAGGTACTCGGTAAACTTCCGCCGCCGGCCTACCCCGGACATCTTGGTTTTTGTAAGGGTTCGCTGAAGACCCTGATTTGAAGGTCAGAGGTAGTGAAAGCAACACCTGCAAAGATGGGGGCCAGTTGTTCAGGTAGGGGGCGATCAACCTCGGTTCAGGTTGACTTAGTAAACCAACCAATCGGGTCGGCAAGGTATATCATGTGTGAGAAATACGGTTCACACACAGAGGTTTTGTGCGATGAATGGGAAAGAATGACTGTGCATGACGGGGAAAAGTTCCCACGGGTAGGCAGTTTTAGTCCCGAGGTGTTGCAAAATCTAAGGAGAAGGATATGTCTCATTAAATCTGCAAAGAGACGGATCAAACATGATTATTTACAGTTATGGCAACAGGAAGGTGAAATACAAAGAGGATTGGCTCAAGCGGCTGGATCTAACCCTATCAGGAAACTGATAGCCACCGCTCCACCACCACCATACATAACGGGAGAGAAAGTGGTTACAGAGAATGACACACTGGTGTATGATGAACATGCACTTAGTAACTGTATAAATGTTAAGAATAATGTAACCAAGATTGTTGATGCTAATATTAACCCGTGCAAGCTGTACCCTGTTTTAAACTTTCCCCAGGATTGTGACCAAGAGGATGAGCCAACAACAATATCGCCACTCTCTCTAGCAGCCACCATAGCAGAAACAACAGTGGGCACGGCCCAACCAGTAAGAGCAGTATCAAAGGCCCCTAGTGGAGGGACAGGTGAGGTCATATCAACTGGTAAGTACGGCACTGTACACTATGCTGAAACCATTACACCACATGTTGTAGAATCTACTCAGAATGATGTTATTGAACTTAATCCCGTTAGGGTAATTGCAGTACCAAATGGGAAAACTGACACTTCAGGAGTCACTACTGTCAGACACATCGCCATGCACTGCCCCTTTTCCCGAACGGAATTAAGATCAATGGTGTCTGAATTCCCTGATCCTAGGAAAGATCTAGTTGCAAGCCAGAAGTACATTAGAGAGCTAGGAAATACTGTGGAGCCCAATAACAAAGACTGGCAGATATTGCTGAGGGCATGTTTACCCTCCAATGTCGACTCAGCGAGATTTATAGCTGACTGTAAATTAGATGAAGAGGTACCCCTTACGGATGTGTACAACCAAGATAATGTAAAGAGAATAAATTTACAGTTAAGAGAGTATTTCCCAGCTGTTGCCAAATGGAACAAAATTTTCTCCATCAAACAAAAAGAGGGAGAAACAGCTGCTGATTATTTTCATCGGGCACTACAGGAAATGGCTAAGTATACAGGAATAGAAGACATTAAGACAAATGTGAATCATAGAGAAGTAGCAGTATCTGTGTTAATGGATGGTTTAAAGGAAGTATTGAGGACGAGGGTACAGACCACCCAACCATGTTGGCGAGGTTTGTCGGTGGCTACTTTGAGAGAGGCCGCTATTGATCATGATTGAAACATCACCAGACACAGGGAGTCACAGAGTGATAAGTTAATGGCCGTAAGTATACAGGCCCTGACCACAAGGCCACCTCAGTATAAGTCTCCGACCCCTGTGGATAAGTCAAATGTGGTAACTTGTTATTACTGTCATAAAGAGGGACATTTTGCACGAGACTGTAGATCGAAAAATGCACAAAAATCATATCAACCCCCTAGACAACGACATGACACACGAAATTGGGATCAAGGACCGCAGAGACGGAGTTATGAGCCACACGCAGGGGAAACAAAAAGGTATCCCCCAAGAAGAGACTGGCAAGTCTCTGATAGTTCCCATTTACCCCCTTCACAGGTAATAGCTGCCAGCGCAATGCAGGGAGGCCACCACATACAATAGGGGTGGGGCCACACCTGTAGTCTGCAGCCACTGAAATTAATTGCGAGCCTTGGAAATGAACCTGAGGTCACAATTGATGTAGCTGGTAAATCTCTAAATTTCCTTGTAGATACGGGGGCGGCCAAGTCAGTGATAAATTCGACCGTGGGCATGAGAACCACTGGTAAAACAATTCCAGCCATGGGAGTAACAGGAGTAGTACAGCACTACCCTTTAAGCAAACCTGCAGAGATTATGATAGGGCCTTTGCATACCAAGCATTCTTTTCTGCTGGCTGCATCGGCTCCGACTAATCTCCTAGGGAGAGATTTACTGTGCAAAATGGGATGTGTCATATATTGTACTCCTGAAGGTGTGTTCTTGGACATACCCGAAAACCACGCTCAGGAAGTGCAGGATATGCTAGATTCCCCAACAAGATTAATGTCACACACTGTTGTTGTAAATAGGTGTCCGTCCAAGGTAGAGGAAATGATTTCCCAGATACCGGAATCACTTTGGACCAAGGATGGACAAGACACTGGATTAATGGCAAACGTAGCCCCAGTAGTTGTGCAAGTAAAAGATGGTAGGATAGCTCCAAAAATCCCACAATACCCTCTGAAGCCAGAGGTGGAGTTAGGAGTTTACCCTGTAATAGAGCGCTTGCTACAACAGAGCATTCTGGTAAGGACGTCCAGCACTGCCAATAGTCCCATCTTCCCTGTTAAAAAGAGTGGGGGGAGGGGTTACAGATTAGTGCAGGATCTAAGAGGGATCAACAAAATAGTTGAGAGTCAATTCCCTGTAGTGCCAAATCCAGCTGTCATCCTTATGCAAATCCCTCCCACTGCCAAATTTTTCACTGTGATTGACCTCTGCTCCGCTTTCTTCTCAGTACCTCTGCACCCTGACAGTCAATACTTATTTGCATTTACATACAGAGGAGTTCAGTACACTTGGACTCGATTACCACAAGGTTTCATAGACAGTCCAAGTATATTCTCACAGGCCCTGCATGATTGTTTACAGTCTTTCCAACCAGAGAGTGGATCAATATTGATACAGTATGTGGATGATTTACTGCTGTGTTCAGATTCACTGGAAGCGTCCCTGAGAGATACGAAACAACTCCTGTTTCATCTTTCAGACACAGGACACAAGGTTTCCAAGGACAAGTTACAATTATGCCAGACCCGTGAAGTATTTGGGACACTGTCTGACACAAGGACTGAGACACCTTACCGCTGATAGAATTCAAGCAATTCGTGACATGACCCTGCCACAAACCCAGCAACAGATTAGAAAGTTTTTAGGAATGTGTGGGTATTGCCGTAACTGGATCCCAGGTTTTTCCATACTAGCCTTGCCTTTACAGGAGATGGTCTCCTCAAACAAACCTGATCGGATTTCGCACACAGACGAGTCTGAGATGGCATTTGAGAGACTTAAACAGTGCCTAACGCAGGCACCGGCATTAGGTATGCCTGACTATGGGAAACCCTTTGAGCTGTACAGAACAGAGAGTGCTGGGTGCGCAGCAGGTGTCTTAACCCAGAAGCATGGTGATGCCAGCAGGCCGGTAGCCTACTATAGCGCCCAGCTAGACACGGTAGAGCGATCCCTCCCCACATGCTTGCGAAGTGTTGCAGCAATAGCATTGCTAGTAAGTAAAAGCGAAGATGTAGTGCTAGGACACAATCTCACAATTCATACACCCCATGCAGTGTCAGCCTTACTGAATTCGGCCCAAACCAGACACGTCTCATCAGCGCGGTTTACAAGATGGGAATTGGCATTAATGGCCCCCGTAAACATCACCATAAGGAGATGCAGTGCATTAAACCCTGCAACATATCTCCCAGGTGTGCCTGGACAGGCACAAAGGGTGGAGGATGAGAGTGATGGTGAAGGAGGATTTAGTAAGGACAGCGACACACATGATTGTATGGAATATTTGGCCCAAAATTTCACGGCAAGACCTGACATCAGTGACAACCCACTGGAAGATGTAGATTTTACTTTCTACACTGACGGTAGTTGTCACAGACAGACGGACTCGGGAGACTTGTGTACTGGATACGCAGTCGTAGATGACCAAGGTACCATAGAAGCGGAACCGCTAGGCCCACCACACTCAGCACAAGTTGCTGAACTGGTTGCCCTAACCAGAGCATGCGAATTAGCTAAGGGCAAGTCAGCCAATATTTACACAGATTCTAGGTACGCCTTCGGAGTAGTCCATGATTTCGGGGCCCTATGGCGCCTCAGAAATTTCATGACGGTAGCTGGCACACCCGTAGCGCATGCAGCCCACATCAAAAGACTTCTAACAGCGATACAGGAACCCGACAGAGTGGCTGTTATCAAGTGTAAAGCTCACACGTATAGCCAAGACCCGGTATCACTTGGTAACAGCCGAGCAGACGAAGCTGCTAAATCAGCAGCCGGTAACCCCATACAGACAGACAGCAAACAACTGATGGTATTTAATACTGTAAATACACAGAAATTATATGAAATGCAAAATTTGTGTTCCCCACAAGAAAAGGCAGTCTGGAGGTCAAAAGGATATGGCCAGGAGTCCTCAGGACTCTGGACAGACGGACAGGGTAAGCCAGTGGCACCCAGATCATACCTTCCAAGTCTAGCGGAAGCGGCACATGGGCTGACTCATCTAGGCAAAGAAGGAATGTGTAAGTTGGTAAGAGCTTATTGGTGTGCCCCAGGATTTTCTTCCCATGCGGGTAAAAGAGCGATGACATGTCTCACCTGCTTGAGGAAGAATATCGGAAAGGCAATACCGACAGAGCCATCCCATATCCCTCCGACAGATGGTCCTTTCCAGGTAATACAAATTGATTTCATACAATTGCCACCTTGTAGAAATTTAAAGTATGTATTGGTCTGTATTGACGTGTTCTCAAATTGGGTTGAAGCATTTCCCGCGGCCACAAATACCGCTGTGTTTACTGCAAAGAAAATTGTGCAGGAATTTGTGTGCAGGTATGGTATCCCCAGAATCATTGAGAGTGATAGGGGTACCCAATTTACAGGTGAAGTCTTTCAAACAATGTGTAAGTTGATGGGAATTAATAGTAAGCTGCACACTCCGTACCGCCCCCAGGCGAGTGCGAAAGTGGAAAGAGTAAACAGCACTATTAAAAACAAATTAAGCAAGGTAATGGCTGAAACAGGATTGTTGTGGCCCGAAGCTTTGCCAATCGTATTATACAGCATCAGAACCACTCCCAGGTCCCCTCTTAATCTGTCTCCTTTTGAAATTCTGTTTGGTCGACAACCCCATGTTATGATTAACCCCCAGGATGATTTGAAATGTAACAATGAAGTAACCATAAAGTACTTGGTTAAGATGAGTAAGCAATTGAGGAATCAAAATGATAATCTAAAGTTGGTGATTCCTGATCTGCCAGACAGTAATTGTCATGACATTAAACCTGGGGATTATGTAATGATACAGAATTTTCTACGCTCAGGTTGCCTTATTGACAGATGGGAAGGACCTTATCAAGTCTTATTGACCAGCACAACAGCGTTGAAGGTTGCCGAGAGGGAGACTTGGGTCCATTCGTCTCATTGTAAAAAGGTCACTGACCCAGAGAGGTCCCGTGATAAAGAACAGACGGTAGAGGTTGTGTCACTAAAGTGTCTGTTCAGGGAGGATTGAGACGACACCTGAGCGCTGAGAATAATAAGACCGGAAGCTTGTCGAGCCAGATTTCTTTTTCCCCATTTGTTATTTTCTCCAGTTCCCATCTCCCTCCTATTTCCTTTCCCCTTTCTTATTTTTCTCCTTTTACTCCTCTAAGATGGACTTGCCCCAAGAGACTGTGATCCGGATTTTCCTGTTGACCCTGTTGTTGACCAGAGCAGTCTGTTTCGGTGAGAGTACCATGGAGGTCGAGAAAGGATCTGGAATGGGTTCTGATGACCAGGATGGAGGCGTAAAATTCCAAGAGCAACATAATCACCGAGTAAAGGCGAGTATCAGAAAACGATCTGGTAGCATTGACAATAGAAGGAATTGTGAAGGATTGTTAGCTGAAGAGAACTGCATCTGTAGGCATTGTGACAATATAGTTGAGGATGGGTGCATCAAGAAATGTCAGTCCAGTTTTAATATCCACATGGACCGGCATCCATTGAGTGACTATCACTTCTTAGTGGGTAAAGTGTTAAATCAGACAGACTGTTGGGTATGCTCTCAAGTACCTCAAGGTCATAGCAAATCAGGACTAGTACCATTCCCTTTAACTGTAGGAGAGGTACTTGAGCTAAGTGGTGGAAGGCCGGTGGACAAGAGGTTTAATATCTCTAGTCCTCCTAGTTTGAAGCTCCACCAATATCATGTGGATAGGTCTTTAGTGTGCTTTAACATTTCCAATCCCCGAAAGCCGGGAAATTGGGAAGTGTCATGGAGTAATCAAACCATGACCTTTTCATACAGACCCGACAAAATGCCCATAGACACAGAGCTTATACGCCAGATAGTCGACAATAGAAAATTTTTCCGGTATAGGTACACTCTAGGAAGTAGGACCATGCGAGTTGGAGAAGTATCACCAGGATACTGTGCACATATCGTACAAACAGATACGTGTACTAAACAGATGGGAGAATTAGGGTTAGGAGATTTCACATGGAAAATCTGTAACATGGTTATGTCATACTCCGTCCCATATGTTCTCCCCGATGATGCGTATTTCATATGCGGGAGAAAGGCGTATAAGTGGCTTGCCCCAAACTCAGAGGGATTGTGTTATATTGGAAAAGTACTGCCTGAAGTTATGACTGTATCCCATAACAAAATGAAATATATTCACCGCAGTGCCCAAGCTCCTTATACTCACACTCATTACGAGCATGTCGTTAAACGGCACCTGATAGAGAGGACAGAGCATCCGGCCTCTGATCTGATCCATGAATCCACCGGGATTCAATTCCTACTCGCGTTAGATATCACTCGTACCGCCAGAGGAGTGATAAATTATAGATATATATCTGCCCTTGCAAATTTATTAGACAATATCACCGAAATGTATGACGACACATTCAGGTACACTGGGAAAGAGTTACAAGCCTACAAAACAGAACTGGTTCAGCATAGAATGATTCTTAATTACCTCACAGCTGTGACAGGCGGGTATTGTGTTACCCTAGCAACTCAATATGGAATAAAATGCTGCACGTATATCACAAACAGCACGGAGGACTCGGCCGAGGTCATAGACCAAAAGATGGATGACATTTTACAATTAAAGTGGGAGTTCCGAAGGAGACATAATCTCACTCTCGTCGCTGTGGGCAATGAGCTGACCGGTTGGGTGTCATGGTTGAACCCACGAAATTGGTGCTCGGGCTTAGGAGAATGGGCCCAAGGTATTATTATGGATGTAGGGATATTTCTTCTGTGTATTCTGGGAGTCGTCATATTGGTTGGACTGATATTTAGATGCGTTCGGGCTTTAACGAAGTGTAAAGGTAGTACTAGAGTGATGAGTCTGAGGAGCGAAGACACTGTAATAACAACAACTAATTTGATTTATGACCCAACGATAGAGACAATGTTGTCATGAAAATGTGATTCCACGGTCCGTTTCTTTCACCCGTTTCTCCTTTGTTTTCCTCCAAGGTACAAAGACATCCGCTTGGAAGAAGAATTTGACAACCTCTTTTATACAGACCATTGATGGACTATGCCACAGACCCCCAATATCCCTAGTGACTTTAACTTTTACGATAGCCCAATACCTTTGAGACTGTAACTTTATGGACAATGGAACAACTTTTGCTCGCTATTTATAGCAAAAGCACCGAGAGACATCAGACAACATGTACATCAAGACAAGACATCAGACAAGACCTCAATCGGCGACTGTTTATTTAAACTCACATAGTTTACGACTGCATTTATAACGATTGCTTCTTATCTTCACCTCTACAACCTTCAGGTAATAACACACATAGTCGATAGGGAATATAGACACAGATATCAGCACTCACATACCCCCCCATTCATGTATCATCAACTAAATGTGCTCCCCATTTGTTGCAACCAAAAGCCGAAAAGAGCTCGGTAAAGTTTGACAGCCCATCCACAGACCCTTGATACGGGATAAGAAGGAATTCAAATGTATACTTCGCAATACCTCGAAGCTTGATTTAAAACACGTACGGCACGATGATACCTGACCCCTCAAACATGGATTCATACATACATGCTTCTACTATCTCACTAGGTCATACTTTTTCCCACCTGCTCCTCTCCTCCCTTTACCCAATCATAAAATGGTATTTACATGATGACATATATTTTTCTTTTTGAACTGTTTTAGGAAGTGGCAGTTATTGATGACTGCCAAAGGGTGGACTGTCAAAGTCGGAAAAATATCATGCGACACGCTGCCATATATTCACCCCATGTGCTTGCCCGCTGCACGTACACATTCTCTCCCGTGCGTGTGCATATTCGCAGTTGCGTGACGACGCCTCCTCGGCCATGCGCTCGAGCGCATGGTATGTGCATTTACGGTAGAGTTTGTGTGCGTCTAGCGGGCGCCTCAATTGTTACATAATAAATTCAAATAGTATGTTTTATAGGTAATGTTCCCCTTAATAATAACAGTAAGTTTGTTTAATGTAACTGGTCGCTGGACAGAGGAATTCCTCTTTGCATGGTACGAAGGGTCAGACAGGGTTTGAGCAGTTGTGTTTGGTACCTAACTAAAGAACATTTTATTAGAAACAATCCGGTGCTGGTTAGGTAAAGATTAATCGCTCCTGCGTATAGTTATGTCTATTAGTAGTTTCTGGACATTTACTATATTTGCGGTTCATTATCCATGCGGCGGGAATTCTGAGATTCCCTCCCACCTGAGCAGTTTGATATAGTCACAGCCCACCTGTTCAAACTAACCTATGACCTTTTGTTATGATGCGAGGAGACATTCCTGTGTCCAATGAACAATGAGATTATAGGTCCCTTTGTAGTATACTGTACGCAGTGTATATAAGGACAGCCAGCCTGGCCAGCTCAGTCTTTCTCTCCACAAACGGTTTTCATCATTGACTAACTCGGAGCTGGTACCAGGACTGCGCAGCGATCATTCCCCAGTGTGTGTAAGTTATTCTCTGTGACCAACTTATTCCCTGTTTGTATTTGCCATATTCTCTCTCTCTGTTATTGTATAAGATTGTGACGCTATTGTATATTTATGTGTATTCTGCTTAGATATTGATGTTAGCCTGTAGTGTATGAACTGTTAACTGTTTTCCCCTTTTTACATAGCTAGATATTGTTAGTAAAGGTGTTGGAACCTTAGCAAGGCATCGTGTGTTTATTACAGTGCAGAGGGTAATCGGAGCGTCTCAATCGCTCAAACAGCTTTCACATTAACAAGGTTAAGCAGCGTTATATCGCTACAGTATTTCAGTAGTAAGGTTTACAGTACAAACTCAATCTTTCACTGTGTTGCATACAAGGTTTACTGAGCATTTGCGCCGCTCGTGTTCCCCTCATGGTCACGAGCGTACGCTGCGCTAGTAGCGTAGCATTACGGTAGTCGGCTGCCTATAGCGTGCTCGACACCAAGCGTTAAGCTGTGAGCGAGCGTGCCGCATGTGCGTCTCGACCACGGATAAGCGTCTGCTACGCTAAGTGCGTACCCTTACGGTACCCCATACGCCAATTGCGTACTGAATCTCTTACCAGTATATAGTGAAGGTTATAAGGTAATAAATCGGCATTATCATTCAAAAGCACAGTATTTTCCACCGCCTCTCCCTACTCCCATCGCCCTTCCCCCCTGGGAGCCTGCACAGGTCATGCAGTGGACAGGGAGGGAGTTCAGGTCAGGTACAATACACAAATGCAGACGATCTACAGTACTGTGTTGCTCAGTTAGTTGCGTCGGAATACACTAATTTATACTCATTACCGCTGTGTATTTGTATATAGCGGAATGAATCGCTGCTGCAGATTTACTTTGATTTATGTGAAACCTGTGTGCACCCTTTCATTGAATGTATGACAAAGAAAAAAAAATTATAAAGTGAATGTCACGGGAACATATAAGAAAAAAAAAAAGGTTGGCACTTTGGGACTCAAACCTGGGACTCTCAGTGTGGGAGGTGGGAGCCTTCATCACTAGGTTGGTATGGAAGAGGAGACAATTAGCTACCGGAGGGTACCAACCCCAAGTTTCTGTGACCCCCACAAGGCTCATGGCAAGCGTCGGAGCCCATGGTGGGTCTGAATTAACGGGCCCATTATAGTCTATGGGAACAAGGGTCCACTTTGCGTACTGATATCTCTGGTTCTGGGTGTCCCAGAGACTCAGGACTGGTACCATACAAAAGAGGAGACTCTTGGCTTTCGGGCAGACCAACCACTAGTTTATGTGACACTGGAAAGGGAAATGGGAAGAAACCGTGTATCGGGTCCTCTCCAGTTGTCCGCCTAGTTTGCACAGGATGCAGGGTTTCTGGCTAGATAGGAAATACTGTACAGAAATGCTAAGCATGGTAATTTGACATCCAGGAACATAGGGAGGAGTTTTTATCTCTCTCCATTATACTTAGGAAAATTACACTTGCCACTGTACGTTACAAGCTGTTCGTGCTAATTAGTACACTAGTAGAACATACTGTACAGAGATACTAAGTACAGTGATTTGGCATTCACGAATTTAGGGAGGAGCTTTAATCTCTCTCCATTGTAATCTTGCTAAGTATAATGTAGAGAGATAAAAGCTCCTCCCTAAGTTCCTGGGTGCCAAATTACCGTCCTTAGTATCTCTGTACTCTATGTTCTACTAGTGTACCAATTAGCACGAACAGCTTGTAACGTACAGTGGCAAGTTTAATCTTTCTATGTATAATGGAGAGAGATAAAAGCTCCTCTGTAAGTTCCTAGATGCCAAATCACGATCCTTAGTATCTCTGTACAGTATGTTCTACTAGTGTACTAATTAGCACGAACAGCTTTTAACTGGATGCCAAATCACCGTACTTAGTATCTCTGTACAGTATGTTCTATTAGGGTACTAATTAGCACGAATAGCTTGTAACGTACAGCGGCAAGTTTAATCTTTCTATGTATAATGGAGAGAGATAAAAGCTCCTCCCTAAGTTCCTGGATGCCAAATCACCGTACTTAGTATCTCTGTACAGTATGTTCTATTAGGGTACTAATTAGCTGTTCGTACTAATTAGTACCCCAAGAGAAAATATGTTACAAGCTGCTCGAGCTAATTAGTACACTAGTAGAACATACTGTACAGAGATACTACGGACAGTGATTTGGCATCCAGGAACTTAGGGAGGAGCTTTTATCTCTCTCCATTATACTTAGAAATATTCTCCTCCCTAAGTTCCTGGATGCCAAAATCACTGTACTTAGTATCTCTGTACAGTATGTTCTACTAGTGTACTAATTAGCACGAACAGCTTGTAACGTACAGTGGCAAGTTTAATCTTTCTATGTATAATATAGAGAGATAAAAGCTCCTCCCTAAGTTCCTGGTTGCCAAATCACAGTCCTTAGTATCTCTGTATAGTATTTTCTATTAGGGTACTAATTAGCACGAACAGCTAATTAGTACCCTAATAGAACATACTGTACAGAGATACTAAGTGCGGTGATTTGGCATCCAGTTAAAAGCTGTTCGTGCTATTTAGTACACTAGTAGAACATACTGTACGGAGATACTAAGGACGGTGATTTGGCATCTAGGAACTTAGGGAGGAGCTTTTATCTCTCCATTATACATAGAAAGATTAAACTTGCCACTGTACGTTGCAAGCTGTTCGTGCTACTTAGTACACTAGAAGAACATACTGGGGACTCGGACTCATACAGTATTTGCATTTCAAAAGCATGGTATTTTCCACCGCCTCCCGCTAGCCCATCGCCCTTCCCCCTGGGAGCCTGCACAGGTCATGCAGTAGACAGGGAGGGAGTTATTCACATAAACCAGGGCAAAGCTGCAGGTGCGGTTGTACTGTTAAGGTTCTATGCACCATACGGTACACATACAATTCTGTAGCAGGGCAGACTCAATTGAAATGGCTACCGCCTGTGACTCCTTGCCCCATGGAGGCCCTCGGCTATGGAGCAAGTAACAGCACAGATTTTGTAGGTCACGGGGCAATGCTGAAGGAGCGTCAGAATCCCCTAGCTAAAATACACAGGGTCGATAGGGATAAGCGAGGTCTATGCACTTAACGATACCCCAGACCCAATCGCATCACAAAGTGACAAAATGTCCAAGGCACATGAACATCCGCCTTGTGTCAGCACTCAGCTATGGAGCGAGTGACGGCATAGGTTTTGCAGGCTACGGGGCAGTGCTGAAGGAGCGTCGGAATCCCCTAGCTAAAATACACAGGGGCGATAGGGTTAAGCGAAGTCTATGTACATAATGCTACAAGGTGGGGGTTCATGTGCCTTGGACATTTTGTGATGCGATGGGGTCTGATGTATCGTTATGTGCATACACCTCGCTTATCCCTATCGACCCTGTGTATTTTAGCTAGGGGATTCTGATGCACCTTTATCATTGGCCCTTTCTTTGAACATGGTATTTTCCACTGCCTCGCCCTACCCCCATCCCACTATCCCCTTCCCCCCTGGGAGCCTGCACAGTTCATGCAGTAGACAGGGAGGGAGTTCCGATTAGGTTACAAGACAAGATTTATGTGAAACCTGTGTGCACCCTTCCATTCAATATATAACAAAGAAAAAAAATTATAATAAAGTGAATGTCACGGGAACTCGGACGCTCATACTGTACATGTATTTCAAAAGCACGCTGTTTATGCATTGTACATACTTCCTTTTACACAATTAGTTGCGTCTCCATACACAATCTTGCGTCTGCATACACAAGTGTTTTAACATGTTCGTTTGTGTCTGTATAAACTATTTATTTATATTGAGAACTCTCACCGTCTGACCATTGGTCACCATCTATTAACATTACAGTCGTCACTGACCATTTGCCAGAGTTGGTAGATCAATCCGTCGCTATACGATCGAAAGTACTGCATTAGTGGAGCATTAGCCACCCAGTGGTGGAGATGTGTAATGCATGCTGAGTATCTAGAATCGCCTCAACACGCCTGCCTGTGATTAACTCAGCAAGCTAAGCTATCGCCTTAGCGTGACTAAACGTCCGTCTAGGCGGAGAATCCGTCAAGATAAAGGTGGCTACATCTGTGTATATATATATATATATATATATATATATATATATATATATATATATATATATATATATAATTTTTTTTTTTACAGTATGTACTTTTAAATACATATAGCTCTAATTTATTTATTTAAAAAATGCTAATAATGTTTGGGTTATACTACCCTGACAAAAGAGTCAATAATCAAGAAATTAATATTAATATTTCTCTAACGTCCTAAGTGGATGCTGGGGACTCCGTAAGGACCATGGGGAATAGCGGCTCCGCAGGAGACTGGGCACATCTAAAGAAAGATTTAGGACTATCTGGTGTGCACTGGCTCCTCCCCCTATGACCCTCCTCCAAGCCTCAGTTAGATCTCTGTGCCCGAACGAGAAGGGTGCACACTAGGGGCTCTCCTGAGCTTCTTAGTGAAAGTTTTAGTTTAGGTTTTTTATTTTCAGTGAGACCTGCTGGCAACAGGCTCACTGCATCGAGGGACTAAGGGGAGAAGAAGCGAACTCACCTGCGTGCAGAGTGGATTGGGCTTCTTAGGCTACTGGACATTAGCTCCAGAGGGACGATCACAGGCCCAGCTTGGATGGGTCCCAGAGCCGCGCCGCCGGCCCCCTTACAGAGCCAGAAGGCAGAAGAGGTCCGGAAAATCGGCGGCAGAAGACGTCCTGTCTTCAACAAGGTAGCGCACAGCACTGCAGCTGTGCGCCATTGCTCTCAGCACACTTCACACTCCGGTCACTGAGGGTGCAGGGCGCTGGGGGGGGCGCCCTGAGACGCAATAAAAAACACCTTGGATGGCAAAAAAATGCATCACATATAGCTCCTGGGCTATATGGATGCATTTAACCCCTGCCAAAATACATAAAAAAAACGGGTGATAGGCTCCGCCCCCTTATCGGCGGCCTTATCTCCTCAGCACACTGGCGCCATTTTCCCTCACAGCTCAGTTGGAGGGAAGCTCCCTGGCTCTCCCCTGCAGTCACTACACTACAGAAAGGGTTAAAAAAGAGAGGGGGGCACAAATTAGGCGAAGTATTAACTATACAGCAGCTATAAGGGGAAAAACACTTATATAAGGTTATCCCTGTATATATATAGTGCTCTGGTGTGTGCTGGCAAACTCTCCCTCTGTCTCCCCAAAGGGCTAGTGGGGTCCTGTCCTCTATCAGAGCATTCCCTGTGTGTGTGCTGTATGTCGGTACTTTTGTGTCGACATGTATGAGGAGAAAAATGATGTGGAGACGGAGCAGATTGCCTGTAATAGTGATGTCACCCCCTAGGGGGTCGACACCTGAGTGGATGAACTGTTGGAAGGAATTACGTGACAGTGTCAGCTCTGTATAAAAGACAGTGGTTGACATGAGACAGCCGGCTACTCAGCTTGTGCCTGTCCAGACGTCTCATAGGCCGTCAGGGGCTCTAAAGCGCCCGTTCCCTCAGATGGCAGATATAGACGCCGACACGGATACTGACTCCAGTGTCGACGGTGAAGAGACAAATGTGACTTCCAGTAGGGCCACACGTTACATGATTGAGGCAATGAAAGATGTTTTACACATTTCTGATAATACGAGTACCACCAAAAAGGGGTATTATGTTCGGTGAGGAAAAACTACCTGTAGTTTTCCTGAATCTGAGAAATTAAATGAGGTGTGTGATGATGCGTGGGTTTCCCCCGATAACAACTGATAATTTCTAAAATGTTATTGGCATTATATCCTTTCCCGCCAGAGGTTAGGGTGCGTTGGGAAACACCCCCTAGGGTGGATAAAGCGCTCACACGCTTGTAAGGGCTCTATCCTCTCCTGAGATGGCCGCCCTTAAGGATCCTGCTGATAGAAAGCAGGAGGGTATCCTAAAATGTATTTACACACATACTGGTGTTATTGTCACAACTGAGGGCCTGAGCTGACGGGAGGCAGCCTCAGTTGTAGGGGCTGAGATGTACCGGAACCTGGGAGGTTGTATCAGACCCCTGGACATGTAAGTAACATGAATAATAACTGCCCGAAGGCGTGACCACGACAACTTGGATAAAAGTCAATGATGTTTATTATGACAACTCCGCAACACAGCAGCAGTAAAAGAAAACGTAAAAGTCAGCAAAGAATAAATACAGTTCCTGGGTACTACAGGATGGCAGGAGCCACAGGGCACTGGTAGTGTGAGATAGTTCTTATGATCTTCTAGATGGAAAGTCCTTACCAGGCCCGACTGTAGCAATGGAGATAACCCAGGATTGTGCCAGCTGGTGTTCCAGGAAAAGCTGGGTTGCTGAAGATAAAACAGCTGCTGTGGATACTGGCTGGAACCAGACTGTTGTTAGCACGGAGTGGATACTGGCTGGAACCAGTTAAATAATAAATGAACTTGGGAGCGATGAAATATGAACTGAAATGTAGAACTTGAGAGCGGAGAAATAATAATACCGGTGGAGAGTGGTAAAGTGTAGAAAGGACACCGGCCCTTTAAGGGAAGCTGTACTCTGCTGGAAGCTGAGCTGGAAGCAGGTAATGTTGTAGCTGGAAACAGATGAATCCAAAATGGATTGGAGAGTCAGGCTACACCGCAGGTGGAATGCTGGTGCGGGTCTCTATGGTGGAAGTCTTGAGACAGGAGCTGGAACCTGGAAGACAATCACAGGAGAGAGACAAACAGGAACTAGGTTTGACAACCAAAGCACTGACGCCTTCCTTGCTCAGGCACAGTGTATTTATACCTGCAGCAAGGAAGGGATTGGCTAGGCAATTATGCAGATTATCAATACTGAGAACAGATTGGTGGAAATGATCAGCTGACAGAATCCAAGATGGCTGCGCCCATGCAGACACTTGGAGGGAAGTTTGGTTTGTAATCCATGTGGTAATGAAAACAGTAATGGCGGCGCCGGCCACCGGAGACGGGAGGCGCCAGGCTGACAGATGCACATCCAACCACGCGGACACAGCGGAGGCCGCGGCTGACGTAATCGCCACTCAGACACTCTGCATGCAGAAGTTCAGGGACGGCGGCGGAGGCCGAGGGAGACGCCATGCCAGGTGTAATATGGCGTTTACTGTGACAGCGTCCCAGAGTGACCGGAGAGGATACAGGAATGTACACATCAGGATAACAGATGGGATCCGGTCCTGGAGCGCTGAGCCAGCCTTAGGAGGCATCTGATGGGTAAGAAATGGCGTCCAGATACCCGGATCGTGACAGCACCCCCCCCTTTAGGAGTGGCCCCAGGACACTTCTTTGGCTTTTGAGGAAACTTGGAATGGAATCTCCGGACCAAGGCAGGAGCATGGACATCAGAAGCATTGGTCCATGAACGTTCCTCAGGACCATAACCCTTCCAGTCAATAAGATATTGTAGTTGACCGTAACGGTGACGTGAGTCCAGGATCTTGGCCACTTCATACTCAACACCTCGTTGAGTTTGGACTTTCGGAGTTGGAGGAAGTGAGGAATGAAACCGATTCAAGATCAGCGGTTTCAACAGGGAAACATGGAATGTCCTGGGTATTTTTAAGAAGGGAGGCAACTGGAGTCTGTAAGCAACAGGATTGATGACTTGTTCAATCTTGAAAGGACCGATATAGCGAGGTGCAAACTTCATACTGGGAACTCTTAACCTCAAATTCTTCGTGGATAACCATACCCGATCACCCACCTTGAGAGCAGGAACTGCTCGACGCTTCTTATCCGCAAACTTCTTGTACCTGAACGATGCCTTGAGCAGAGCTGATCGTACGCACTTCCAGATATTGGCAAACTGATGCAAGGTGATATCCACTGCGGGAACAGAAGTTGCTGGAAGCGGTTGGAACTCAGGGACTTTAGGGTGGAATCCAAAGTTAGTGAAGAATGGTGTTGAAGCAGATGAAGAATGATACTGGTTGTTATGACAGAACTCGGCCCAGGGAAGTAATTGAACCCAGTCATCTTGAGAGGAGGACACATAGATGCGGAGGAAGGCCTCCAAGTCCTGATTCACCCTCTCGGTTTGACCATTGGTCTGAGGATGGTAAGCCGTGGAAAACTTTAGCTTGACTTGGAGGACTTGACATAAACTTCGCCAGAATTTGGCTGTGAATTGAACTCCTCGATCTGAGATAATTTCTTCAGGAAGACCGTGGAGTCGGAAGATCTCTTGTATGAATACTTGAGCCAACTTGGAAGCTGACGGAAGACCGGTGAGAGGAATGAAGTGTGCCATCTTGGTGAACCGGTCAACTACCACCCAGATGGTATTGAACTTGTTGCACATGGGTAAGTCTGTAATGAAATCCATCGACAAGTGGGTCCATGGTCGACGGGGAACGGATAGTGGAACCAGTTGCCCCGCAGGCGACTGGCGGGATACTTTATGTTGGGCACACTTTGGGCAAGATGCAATAAACTCCAAGACGTCCTTTTTCAGAGTTGGCCACCAATAGGACCTAGAGATAAACTCCAGGGTTTTTTGGATACCTGTATGTCCGGCAAAACGGGAAGCATGGGCCCAATGCATGAGCTTCTTCCTTAGCATCGGCTTCACAAAACTTTTCCCTGATGGGGGCGTAGAGTCCATCCCTACCGTGGAGAATGCCAACGGATTTATAATAGGATGCTTGTCTGAAGACTCTGACTCATTTTCTTGCTCCCATGAGCGGGAAAGGGCATCGGCCTTGCGATTCTGAGAGCCCGGACAGAACTGGAGTTTAAAGTCGAACCTGGAAAAGAAAAGTGCCCATCTGGCCTGACTAGGGTTGAGACATTGTGCGCCCTTCAGGTATAAAAGGTTCTTGTGGTCTGTAAGTATGGTGATTGAATGAGAAGCTCCCTCCAACAGATACCTCCACTCTTCTAGAGCGAGCTTGATGGCTAGCAACTCCTGGTCGCCAATGGCATAGTTGCGCTCAGTTGGGGAGAACTTCCGGGAGAAGAAACTGCAAGGGTGTAAATGGCCATCTTTAGCCCTCTGAGATAACACCGCTCCTACTCCAACGGAGGAGGCATCCACCTCTAAGATGAAAGGAGAGTCGATGTCAGGCTGTTTCAGAACAGGCGCAGAGATGAACCTTTGTTTTAAAAGATGAAATGCTTGCATGGCTTCTTCAGACCACTTGGACGGGTTAGCACCCTTCTTAGTGAAAGCAGTAATAGGCGCCACAATGGTGGAAAAGTCTCGTATAAACTTTCGGTAATAGTTGGCGAACCCTAAGAACCTCTGGACCCCTTTGAGGGTTAAGGGTACCGGCCAATTTTGGATTGCTTGTAGTTTCTCAGGATCCATCTCTAGTCCGGAACCGGACACAATGTACCCTAGAAACGGAATGGACTTGACTTCAAAGACGCATTTTTCTAATTTGCAATAGAGATGATTGACACGGAGACGGGACAGAACCTCTTTAACCCAAAAACGATGTTCCTCTAAATCGTTGGCAAAAATGAGGATATCGTCTAGATAGACCACGACATGACGGTATAGAATGTCTCTGAAGATCTCATTGACAAAATGCTGGAAGACAGCTGGAGCATTGCTCAATCCGAAGGGCATGACGAGGTACTCATAATGTCCGTCACGGGTGTTAAAGGCGGTCTTCCACTCGTCACCCTCACGGATCCGGATGAGATTGTATGCACCTCGCAAGTCCAGCTTTGTAAAGATGGTAGCTCCGCTAACTCTGTCAAAGAGCTCAGTAATCAGGGGTAAAGGATAACGGTTCTTGATGGTAATGTCGTTCAAACCTCTGTAGTCGATGCACGGCCGCAGACCACCATCTTTCTTTTTTACAAAAAGAAGCCTGCGCCGGCTGGAGAAGAAGAAGGTCGAATGAACCCCTTTGCTAGGTTCTCTTTAATATATTCCTCCATAGAATGCGTCTCAGGCAGAGACAACGGATAAGTTCGGCCTCGAGGTGGAACCTTCCCTGGAACGAGATCAATCGGACAGTCCCATTCTCTATGAGGAGGAAGGATATCAGCAGAAGCTTTACTGAACACATCCGTGAAATCTTGATATGGAGGAGGTGGAA
Organism: Pseudophryne corroboree; assembly: GCF_028390025.1. Taxonomy (NCBI): domain Eukaryota; kingdom Metazoa; phylum Chordata; class Amphibia; order Anura; family Myobatrachidae; genus Pseudophryne; species Pseudophryne corroboree. Next base: position 451,770,709 of record NC_086445.1, on the reverse strand, counting down.
CATCAGACGACCTGGGGGAGGAAGAACAGACAGGCAATACTTTAAACAAACATGTCTCAGCACAGGAGGAACCCCATGCCAGGATTTGCGTAGTCGTCCAATCAATTGTAGGATTGTGAAGACGGAGCCCAGGACCACAGGATGTGTGGCTCTTGGAATCACTAAAAAAGAAATAAGTTCGGAATGAAGAACTCCCACTCTCAGACGAACTGGTAGAGTCCTTAAAGAAATAACTGCATCAAAAATTTTGCTGCCATCCACGGCAGTTAAAGAAATGGACGAAGGAAGTCTCTCGGTGGGTAGGGACCACCGTTTAACATAGGCTTCGGTAATAAAGTTCCCAGCTGCTCCGGAATCAAGGAGGGCAATGACGTTCCGATAACGGTGAGCAACTTGAAGCGAGACTGGGAGATTACAATCTTGAGGAGATGGAGAGGAGATCATTACTCCTAGCCGGCCCTCTCCTTGGCGAGCTAGGATTTGGAGTTTCCCGGACGTTTGGGACAGGCATTAATGGTGTGAGACGGAGCTGCACAATAGAGACAGAGAGACTCGGAGAGGCGTCTTCGGCGCTCAGCAGGAGTTAAACGGGAACGGCCAAGTTGCATGGGCTCATCTTTAGATGGTGACAGTTGACGAGGAGGAGGAGCAGAAGATTTTGGAGCAGATGATCTTCCACGCTCAGTTGCTCTCTCTCTGAAACGTAAATCAACTTTCGTGCAGAGTGAGATTAGCTCATCTAACTTAGAGGGTAAGTCTCTGGTAGCTAACTCATCTTTAATACGCTCAGATAAGCCATGCCAGAATGCAGCATACAGGGCCTCGTCGTTCCATGCCAGTTCGGATGCCAGGATCTGGAACTGTATCAGATATTGTCCTACAGTACGTGACCCCTGGCGTAAACGGAGAATCTCGGATGAAGCTGAGGTTACCCGGCCTGGCTCGTCGAAGATGCGCCTGAATGTTGACACGAAGGCAGTGTAGGAAGATAGCAGGGTGTCGGACCTCTCCCATAACGGTGATGCCCAATCAAGGGCTGAGCCACTGAGAAGAGAAATAATGTAGGCAATTTTTGTACGGTCACTGGGAAAATTGCCAGGTTGTAGCTCAAACTGAATCTCACACTGGTTGAGAAATCCCCTGCAGAATCTTGGAGATCCGTCAAATTTTGCTGGCGTTGGAAGATGAAGACGTGGAGCAGAAATGGGTAAGGTGGGTGGGGTTATAGCTGGAGTCACTGTGGTTGACGCACCAGACGCGCCTGATCCACGGAGAGTTGTCTGAATCCCATCCAGCCGAGTAGAGAGATCCTGGAGACAGCGGATGATGTGGCCCTGTGCAGCCTCCTGATGTTCTAGTCGGGCTGCCAGTTCTTGCATCGGCCTGGCCGCTTGATCCTGGTCTCCGGCTGGATTCATTAAGTCAGTGCTTACTGTCACAACTGAGGGCCTGAGCTGACGGGAGGCAGCCTCAGTTGTAGGGGCTGAGATGTACCGGAACCTGGGAGGTTGTATCAGACCCCTGGACATGTAAGTAACATGAATAATAACTGCCCGAAGGCGTGACCACGACAACTTGGATAAAAGTCAATGATGTTTATTATGACAACTCCGCAACACAGCAGCAGTAAAAGAAAACGTAAAAGTCAGCAAAGAATAAATACAGTTCCTGGGTACTACAGGATGGCAGGAGCCACAGGGCACTGGTAGTGTGAGATAGTTCTTATGATCTTCTAGATGGAAAGTCCTTACCAGGCCCGACTGTAGCAATGGAGATAACCCAGGATTGTGCCAGCTGGTGTTCCAGGAAAAGCTGGGTTGCTGAAGATAAAACAGCTGCTGTGGATACTGGCTGGAACCAGACTGTTGTTAGCACGGAGTGGATACTGGCTGGAACCAGTTAAATAATAAATGAACTTGGGAGCGATGAAATATGAACTGAAATGTAGAACTTGAGAGCGGAGAAATAATAATACCGGTGGAGAGTGGTAAAGTGTAGAAAGGACACCGGCCCTTTAAGGGAAGCTGTACTCTGCTGGAAGCTGAGCTGGAAGCAGGTAATGTTGTAGCTGGAAACAGATGAATCCACAATGGATTGGAGAGTCAGGCTACACCGCAGGTGGAATGCTGGTGCGGGTCTCTATGGTGGAAGTCTTGAGACAGGAGCTGGAACCTGGAAGACAATCACAGGAGAGAGACAAACAGGAACTAGGTTTGACAACCAAAGCACTGACGCCTTCCTTGCTCAGGCACAGTGTATTTATACCTGCAGCAAGGAAGGGATTGGCTAGGCAATTATGCAGATTATCAATACTGAGAACAGATTGGTGGAAATGATCAGCTGACAGAATCCAAGATGGCTGCGCCCATGCAGACACTTGGAGGGAAGTTTGGTTTGTAATCCATGTGGTAATGAAAACAGTAATGGCGGCGCCGGCCACCGGAGACAGGAGGCGCCAGGCTGACAGATGCACATCCAACCACGCGGACACAGCGGAGGCCGCGGCTGACGTAATCGCCACTCAGACACTCTGCATGCAGAAGTTCAGGGACGGCGGCGGAGGCCGCGGGAGACGCCATGCCAGGTGTAATATGGCGTTTACTGTGACCGCGTCCCAGAGTGACAGGAGAGGATACAGGAATGTACACATCAGGATAACAGATGGGATCCGGTCCTGGAGCGCTGAGCCAGCCTTAGGAGGCATCTGATGGGTAAGAAATGGCGTCCAGATACCCGGATCGTGACAGTTATACTGCGACCAGCAATCGCCTCAGCCTGGATGTGCAGTGCTGGGTTGGCGTGGTCGGATTCCCTGACTGAAAATATTGATACCCTAGATAGGGACAGTATATTTTTGCCTATAGAGCATTTGAAAGATGCATTTCTATATATGCGTGATGCACAGCGGAATATTTGCCGACTGGCATCAAGTCTAAGTGCGTTGTCCATTTCTACCAGTAGAGGGTTATGGACACGTCAGTGGTCAGGTGATGCGTATTCCAAACGGCATTTGGAAGTATTGCCTTATTAAGGGGAGGAGTTATTTGGGGTCGGTCTTTCAGACCTGGTGGCCACGGCAACAGCTGGGAAATCCACGTTTGTACCCCAGGTCGCCTCTCAACATGAGAAGACGCCGTATTATCAGGCGCAGTCTTTTCGTGGATAAGCGGGCAAAAGGTTCCTCATTTCTGCCCCGTGACAGAGGGAGAGGAAAAAGGCTGCAGAAATCAGCCAGTTTCCAGGAACAGAAACCCTCTCCCGCCTCTGCCAAGCCCTCAGTATACGCTGGGGCTTTACAAGCAGAATCAGGCACGGTGGCGGGCCCGTCTCAATGAATTTCAGCGCGCAGTGGGCTCACTCGCAAGTAGACCCCTGGATCCTTCAGGTGATATCTCAGGGGTACAAATTAGAATTTCGAGACGTCTCCCCCTCGCCGTTTCCTAAAGTCGGCTTTACCGATGTCTCCTTCTGACAGGGAGACAGTTTTGGAAGCCATTCACAAGCTGTATTCCCAGCAGGTGATAATCAAGATACCCCTCCTGCAACAGGGAACGGGGTATTATTCCACACTGTTGTGGTACCGAAGCCGGACGGCTTGGTGAGACCGATTCTAAATCTAAAATCTTTGAACACTTACATACAGAGGTTCAAATTCAAGATTGAGTCACTCAGAGCAGTGATTGCGAACCTGGAAGAAGGGGACTACATGATGTCTCGGGACATCAAGGATGCTTACCTTCATGTCAAAATTTACCCTTCTCACCAAGGGTACCTCAGGTTTATGGTACAGAACTGTCACTATCAGTTCAGACGCTGCCGTATGGATGGTCCACGGCACCCCGGGTCTTTACCAAGGTAATGGCCGAAATGATGATATTCCTTCAAAGGAAGGGAATTTTAGTTATCCCTTACTTGGACGATTCCCTGATAAGGGTAAGATCCAGGGAACAGTTGGAGGTCGGTGTAACACTATCTCAGGTAGTGTTGCTGCAGCACGGTTGGATTCTCAATATTCCAAAATCGCAGCTGGTTCCGACCTGTTCCTAGGGATGATCCTGGACACAGTCCAGAAAAAGGTTTTTCTCCCGGAGGAGAAAGCCAGGGAGTTAACCTAGCTAGTCAGGAACCTCCTAAAACCGAGCCAAGTCTCAGTGCATCAATGCACAAGGGTTCTGGGTAAAATGGTGGCTTCCTACGAAGCAATCCCATTCGGCAGATTCCACGCAAGAACTTTCCAGTGGGACCTGCTGGACAAATGGTCCGGGTCGCATCTTCAGATGCATCAGCGGATAACCCTGTCACCAAGGACAAGGGTGTCCCTCCTGTGGTGGTTGCAGAGTGCTCATCTTCTAGAGGGCCGCAGATTCGGCATTCAGGACTGGGTCCTGGTAACCACGGATGCCAGCCTGCGAGGCTGGGGAGCAGTCACACAGGGAAGGAATATCCAGGACTTATGGTCAAGCCTGGAGACATCACTTCACATAAATATCCTGAAGCTAAGGGACATTTACAATGCTCTAAGCTTAGCAAGACCTCTGCTTCAAGGTCAGCCGGTGTTGATCCAGTCGGACAACATCACGGCAGTCACCCACGTAAACAGACAGGGTGGCACAAGAAGCAGGAGGGCAATGGCAGAAGCTGCACGGATTCTTCGCTGGGCGGAAAATCATGTGATAGCACTGTCAGCAGTATTCATTCCGGGAGTGGACAACTGGGAAGCAGACTTCCTCAGCACGACCTCCACCCGGGAGAGTGGGGACTTCACCCAGAAGTCTTCCACATGATTATAAACCGTTGGGAAAAACTCGACAGGTATTGCGCCAGGTCCAGGGACCCTCAGGCAATAGCTGTAGACGCTCTGGTAACACCGTGGGTGTACCAGTCAGGGTATGTGTTCCCTCCTCTGCCTCTCATACCCAAGGTACTGAGATTGATAAGATGGAGAGGAGTAAGCACTATATTCGTGGCTCCGGATTGGCCAAGAAGGATTTGAAGGAAAAAAGGCATTCCGGATGAAGTCATCCCTATCCTGATCAAAGCCAGGAAGGATGTAACCGCAAAAACATTATCACCGCAATTGGCGAAAATATGTTGCGTGGTGCGAGGCCAGTAAGGCCCGACGGTGGAAATTCAACTGGGTCGATTCCTACATTTCCTGCAAACAGGAGTGTCTATGGGCCTGAAATTGGGGTCCATTAAGGTTCAAATTTCGGCCCTGTCAATTTTCTTCCAAAAAGAACTAGCTTCAGTCCCTGAAGTTCAGACGTTTGTAAAAGGGGTACTGCATATACAGCCTCCTTTTGTGCCTCCAGTGGCACTTTGGGATCTCAATGTAGTTTTGGGTTCCAAAAGTCACATTGGTTTGAACCACTTAAATCTGTGGAGTTAAAATATCTCACATGGAAAGTGGTCATGCTGTTGGCCCTGGCCTGGGCCAGGCGCGTGTCAGAATTGGCGGCTTTATCCTGAAAAAGCCCTTATCTGATGTTCCATTCGGACAGGGCGGAATTGAGGACTCGTCCTCAGTTTCTCCCTAAGGTGGTTACAGCGTTTCACCTGAACCAACCTATTTGTGGTGCCTGCGGCTACTAGGGACTTGGAGGACTCCAAGTTGCTAGACGTTGTCAGGGCCCTGAAAATATGTTTCCAGGAGGGCTGGAGTCAGGAAATCTGACTCGCTGTTTATCCTGTATGCACCCAACAAGCTGGGTGCTCCTGCTTCTAAGCAGACTATTGCTCGTTGGATTTGTAGTACAATTCAGCTTGCACATTCTGTGGCAGGCCTGCCACAGCCAAAAATCTGTAAATGCCCATTCCACAAGGAAGGTGGGCTCATCTTGGGCGGCTGCCCGAGGGGTCTCGGCTTTACAACTTTGCCGAGCAGCTACTTGGTCAGGAGCAAATACGTTTGTAAAATTATACAAAATTGATATCCTGGCTGAGGAGGACCTGGAGTTCTCTCATTTGGTGCTGCAGAGTCATCCGCACTCTCCCGCCCGTTTGGGAGCTTTGGTATAATCCCCATGGTCCTTACGGAGTCCCCAGCATCCACTTAGGACGTTAGAGAAAATAAGAATTTACTTACCGATAATTCTATTTCTCATAGTCCGTAGTGGATGCTGGGCGCCCATCCCAAGTGCGGATTGTCTGCAATACTTGTACATAGTTATTGTTACAAAAATCGGGTTATTATTGTTGTGAGCCATCTTTCAGAGGCTCCTCTGTTATCATGCTGTTAACTGGGTTCAGATCACAGGTTATACGGTGTGATTGGTGTGGCTGGTATGAGTCCTTATTGTGTACGCTCGTCCGGGCACAGTATCCTAACTGAGGCTTGGAGGAGGGTCATAGGGGGAGGAGCCAGTGCACACCAGATAGTCCTAAAGCTTTCTTTAGATGTGCCCAGTCTCCTGCGGAGCCGCTATTCCCCATGGTCCTTACGGAGTCCCCAGCATCCACTACGGACTATGAGAAATAGAATTATCGGTAAGTAAATTCTTATTTTAACACTTTGATTTGTCTGTCTGATTTTGTAATGAGGTAATAAATATAGGAAAGTGTTAATATGATGACCAGTGGGAAATTCCTACCATGATCTAGCTATATGCTATATGCTACAGCGCATGTGTGAGGTCTTAAACTGTGATCGCAGTCTAAGTCCTGGAGGGGGACGGGAACGGGGCGTCAATGCCGCATTTTTTGGGCGTCAACGCTCTGTTTAATAAGCGTGGTGCAGACAACACAGGCGTGTTCGGACCCATTGCTGGAGCGGGCAGCAGTGGCTGCGTGACGTCACACGCAGCTGCTGCGACACGTCACACGCAGCCGCTGCGACCCAAAAGATGGCAGCCCTCCGACTGCCTATGCAGCTAGGCTGTGTCACACTTGCGGCGCTGCGGCTGCCGCGCTTACTGCTCTGGGTGCGCTGGGTCTCCCGGCGGTCGCCGCCCCCAGTGGGCTCAGGGTTGTTGCGTCTTACTGGCACTGTCTCCGGCGGGTTCCCGGGTGTGGGCGCCGCCATTGCGCCTGGCGTTCACGGGAGCGTGGTGGGCGAGTGACGTCATCGGCCTCTTCCGCCAATTGGGAGAGAGCGGGAAGTTCAAAGGAAGACGCCGTGCAGAGCTCCGGGGCCTGAGTATCGTCTCTTCTATGATCACCAGTGCTAGCAGCGTTCAGTGAGTTCTCTAAACTGAACGTCTCCTGTGTACCAGCGTTTGCAGAGTATCTCTCAGTGGAACATTCCTTGTGCTTCCAGCGTTTGCAGAGTATCTCTCAGTGGAACATTCCTTGTGCTTCCAGCGTTTGCAGAGTATCTCTCAGTGGAACATTCCTTGTGCTTCCAGCGTTTGCAGAGTATCTCTCAGTGGAACATTCCTTGTGCTTCCAGCGTTTGCAGAGTATCACTCAGTGTAACATTCCTTGTGCTACCAGCGTTTGCAGAGTATCACTCAGTGGAACAATCACTGTGCTACCAGCGTTACAGTGTATCACCTAGTGGAACAATCACTGTGCTACCAGCGTTACAGTGTATCACCTAGTGGAACATTCACTGTGCTACCAGCGTTACAGTGTATCACTCAGTGGAACAATCACTGCGTTAGTGTATCACTCAGTGTAACATTCACTGTGCTACCAGCGTTACAGTGTATCACTCCGTGGAACATTCACTGTGCTACCAGCGTTACAGTGTATCACTCAGTGTAACATTCACTGTGCTACCAGCGTTACAGTGTATCACTCCGTGGAACATTCACTGTGCTACCAGCGTTACAGTGTATCACTCAGTGGAACAATCACTGTGCTACCAGCGTTACAGTGTATCACTCCGTAGAACATTCACTGTGCTACCAGCGTTACAGTGTATCACTCAGTGGGACATTCTCTGAGTTACAGTGTTTCTCTTAGGGGGACACCTCCTGTGTTTCCTGTATTACATGATATCTCCAAGTGGAACGCCTTCCATACTTCCAGAGTTACACTGAATCTTAAATCCTCATTAATTTCTTCAACATCGCTCACAAGCTTCTCATTCTTCAAACATCGCTCACAAATTCTTCATTCTTCTGTGTGCTTCACCATCGTTCTCAAATCATCATTCATTTCTTCAGCATCGCTCACACGTTCTTCATTCTTCTGTGTGCTTCACCATCGTTCTCAAATCCTCATTCATTTCTTCAGCATCGCTCACAAGTTCTTCATTCTTCTGTGTGCTTCACCATTGTTCTCAAATCATCATTTAATTCTTCAGCATTATACCCCAGTTACTACGGCTAGTTCTGCATGAGGAAAACCTACATCCGGCCATCCCTGCTCCGGCCCAGCTGTGGTTCCTCTTTCCGATCATCGGAAGAACCGAGTTCTCAACTCTCGGAACCCAGGTCAGTGACAGGCTGTGTGGGCAGGGGCTACCTTAATCATGTGAGTGCATCACTGTAAAGATGCGCTTGCATGTTAGTGGGGGGGGGGGGGAGGGGGGGGGGGCAGGACTCGGCTTGCGGATCTTCCTTGGCCTGTGCTGGGTAGCCCCCCGTATGTTAGAGAAGTGAGTTGTAGTTTTGCTTTTTTTTGCAAAACCACAACTCAGGCTGAATTAGGCCCAAAGGAAAGTCTGGCTTACAAGTAATGACCAGGATTACAAGGCGTGTAAATGTATAGGCAATGTCAGGTAATGTAGGTCATTGCTGTAATAAGATAAATAAGGATTACATTTATTTAAAAAGGCATATATTACAATTTCACGTTTTGAACGCTCAAGTTTATCTAACGTAAAATATTCTTAATTAAAAGTTACTTATGCTACATAAAATTGTTAAAACATGTTAAAAACTCAATTACATAATTTAACACAAAGTACCTTAAAAACTGTCAAAAGATTAATCAGCAACATATTTAGTATTATTAGGCATAAATTCATTAGACTAGTTAACTGACCGCATTTGTGAAGTTACTCATGAATAAACTTGATTTTAACACACTGTTATGCATTTTGTAGATTATGATTTAGCTGTGGCCATGATAACAATCAAATAGAGCATTTACAATAAAAAAGAAATATATGTACCTCTTTAATTAAACATTGGCTCGCATTAATAAACAGTATGCATGATGAATTATGGCTCATGATTAAAGCCCAATCAGTCAAGAGCACATTTCCAGGGTCTTGTAGGAAAACAACTCAGCACCCACTCCGGTAAAGTGGGCAGGTAAATGTGTTCCTGATGTAAGTAAATATAACCTTATTAAATTCATCCTTTGCAACATTTTATCGGTCATAGCCAAACTGAGGATAGTGTTCGCTTTTGCCCTTAGAGTTTCATTTACAAATGTCACAGTTTACATATTCTCAAGTCGCAACAGGAAGAGAATCATTGTGTTGGGAATGTCACTTTATAAACTGGCCATATGGAGGTCCTGTCCAGGCAGCTTATGTAACATTATCTTGTTCGTGAAAGATCATTGCAATATTCTGAGTAAGGACAACTTGGGTAGTGGACTTCCAGCCAAAGGCTTTTTGCAGTGCAGAGTGGTGGCTTCCTAATGATTGTCCTGGGAGAATGTAACGGTATAAAGCAACACTGTCCAGTGCTAGTCACATGGGAATACTGCATGTTTTATCTGAGAAGTCAGTCCCACTACAGAAAAACATTCTGTCCATACTATTAAAGTACGTATTCATTAATCCTAGTATTAGACATCAATGGTTTTCCTAAAATAAAGAAAACATAGATCAATACTTACAAATATAACGGACTTGTAAATTAAAACTAATGGAGCAAGATGAAAATATATATTATCTACACATTTTACAATTTAAACACCTGTTCATACATCTGTGCAGGAAGGGGAACATTGTGTAAAATGCATTCTGAGCTGCCTGGATATGTAGGTTCCTCCCCACAAACTACGTAAATGTATACAGATTTTTTTGCACTGGAGTACAGTATTTGGACACCCTAAACTAAGAAACACAACAAAACAAAGGTTGTAGAATCTTAGAATAAAGAAATCATTACAATTCTCTCTGGTATGGTGGAAATTGATAAGAGGACAGAAACTGTGTAATAAGACAGAAATGTATTATTTTTATTATTTTTTAAGTGCTAAGGAAATGTCATGTAAAGGCAGGTACACACTAGACGATTTTGAACTAAGGTAAAGATAACTTCCTTTGAAGTTTCTCCAGATGCAGAATGAAAGCTACATGCGCATACACACTGAAGGATATAGTGAACGATATTGTTCAGTGACATCACCCCTCCCATCCCTGAACATGCAGTCATGAATGATATAGCCTAAATTGGACTGTATGTTCAGTAGATAACGATAACGACCCGTGGGAGCGCGCATCATTATCGTGCATACACACGTGATGATATGCATGATAATATCTTTATCTTTATTGTGCATATCATCCACTTAAATCGTCTAGTGTGTATGCCCCTTATAGACCCAATCAGATGAGAAAAAAAATAACTTAATGCTAATTTAAAATAGACTATACACACCATCAAATATAAAAAAAAGGCAATGTTACACAGCCACTAAAAAAATAAAGAGATGGTCAAGGAGTGGAATTGCAGACTATTATTAGATCTTGTGCACGGCTAAACAAAAAAATAAGAATTTACTCACCGGTAATTCTATTTCTCGTAGTCCGTAGTGGATACTGGGAACTCCGTAAGGACCATGGGGAATAGCGGGCTCCGAAGGAGGCTGGGCACTCTAGAAAGATTTATGACTACCTGGTGTGCACTGGCTCCTCCCACTATGACCCTCCTCCAAGCCTCAGTTAGGACACTGTGCCCGGACGAGCTGACATAATAAGGAAGGATTTAGAATCCCGGGTAAGACTCTTACCAGCTACACCAATCACACCGTACAACTCGTGATACTATAACCAGTTTGACAGTATGAAAACAACTGAGCCTCTCAACAGATGGCTCAACAATAACCCTTTAGTTAACAATAACTATTTACAAGTATTGCAGACAATCCGCACGTGGGATGGGCGCCCAGCATCCACTACGGACTACGAGAAATAGAATTACCGGTGAGTAAATTCTTATTTTCTCTGACGTCCTAGTGGATGCTGGGAACTCCGTAAGGACCATGGGGATTATACCAAAGCTCCCAAACGGGCGGGAGAGTGTGGATGACTCTGCAGCACCGAATGAGAGAACTCCAGGTCCTCCTCAGCCAGGGTATCAAATTTGTAGAATTTTGCAAACGTGTTTGCCCCTGACCAAGTAGCTGCTCGGCAAAGTTGTAAAGCCGAGACCCCTCGGGCAGCCGCCCAAGATGAGCCCACCTTCCTTGTGGAATGGGCATTCACAGATTTTGGCTGTGGCAGGCCTGCCACAGAATGTGCAAGCTGAATTGTACTACAAATCCAGCGAGCAATAGACTGCTTAGAAGCAGGAGCACCCAGCTTGTTGGGTGCATACAGGATAAACAGCGAGTCAGATTTTCTGACTCCAGCCGTCCTGGAAACATATATTTTCAGGGCCCTGACAACGTCTAGCAACTTGGAGTCCTCCAAATCCTTAGTAGCCGCAGGCACCACAATAGGCTGGTTCAGGTGAAACGCTGACACCACCTTAGGGAGAAATTGGGGACGAGTCCTCAATACTGCCCTATCCATATGGAAAATCAGATAAGGGCTCTTACATGATAAAGCCGCCAATTCTGACACTCGCCTGGCTGAAGCCAAGGCCAATAACATGACCACTTTCCACGTGAGATATTTCAGATCCACGGTTTTTAGTGGCTCAAACCAATGTGATTTTAAGAAGCTCAACATCACGTTGAGATCCCAAGGTGCCACAGGAGGCACAAATGGGGGCTGAATATGCAGCACTCCTTTCACAAATGTCTGAACTTCAGGTACTGAAGATAGTTCTTTTTGAAAGAAAATCGACAGAGCCGAGATCTGTACTTTAATGGAGCCTAGTTTTAGGCCCATATTCACACCTGCTTGCAGGAAATGCAGAAATCAACCTAGTTGAAATTCCTCTGTTGGGGCCTTTTTGGCCTCGCACCATGCAACATATTTCCGCCATATGCGGTGATAATGCTTTGCCGTAACATCTTTCCTGGCCTTAATAAGCATAGGAATGACTTCTTCCGGAATACCCTTTTCCTTTAGGATCCGGTGTTCAACCGCCATGCCGTCAAACGCAGCCGCGGTAAGTCTTGGAACATACAGGGCCCCTGCTGTAGCAGGTCCTGTCTGAGCGGTAGAGGCCACGGGTCCTCTGAGAGCATCTCTTGAAGTTCCGGGTACCACGCTCGTCTTGGCCAATCCGGAACCACGAGAATGGTGTTTACTCCTCTCTTTCTTATGATTCTCAATACCTTTGGTATGAGAGGCAGAGGAGGGAACACATAAACCGACTGGTACACCCACGGTGTCACTAGAGCGTCCACAGCTACCGCCTGAGGGTCCCTTGACCTGGCGCAATATCTTTTTAACTTTTTGTTTATGCGGGACGCCATCATGTCCACCTGTGGACGACCCCATTGATTTACAATCATTTGGAAGACTTCTGGATGAAGTCCCCACTCTCCCGGGTGGAGGTCGTGCCTGCTGAGAAAGTCTGCTTCCCAGTTGTCCACTCCCGGGATGAACACTGCTGACAGTGCTAGTACATGATTCTCCGCCCATCGGAGAATTCTTGTGGCTTCTGCCATCGCCATCCTGCTTCTTGTGCCGCCCTGTCGATTTACATGGGCGACTGCCGTGATGTTGTCTGACTGGATCAGCACCGGCTGGTGTAGAAGCAGGGATTTTGCTTGACTTAGGGCATTGTAGATGGCCCTTAGTTCCAGAATATTTATGTGAAGGGAAGTCTCCTGACTCGACCATAGTCCTTGGAAGTTTCTTCCCTGTGTGACTGCCCCCCAGCCTCGAAGGCTGGCATCCGTGGTCACCAGGACCCAGTCCTGTATGCCGAACCTGCGGCCCTCTAGAAGATGGACACTCTGCAGCCACCACAGTAGAGACACCCTGGTTCTTGGAGACAGGGTTATCAAGCGATGCATCTGAAGATGCGATCCGGACCACTGGTCCAACAGGTCCCACTGAAAGATTCTGGCATGGAACCTGCCGAAGGGAATTGCTTCATAAGAAGCCACCATCTTTCCCAGGACCCGCGTGCAGCGATGCACTGATACCTGTTTTGGTTTCAGGAGGTCTCTGACTAGAGATGACAACTCCCTGGCTTTCTCCTCCGGGAGAAACACTTTTTTCTGGACTGTATCCAGAATCATACCCAGGAACAGTAGCCGTGTTGTCGGAACCAGCTGTGACTTCGGGATATTCAGAATCCAGCCGTGCTGGTGTAGCACCTCCTGAGATAGTGCTACTCCCACCAACAACTGTTCCTTGGACCTCGCTTTTATTAGGAGATCGTCCAAGTACGGGATAATTAAAACTCCCTTTTTTCGAAGGAGTATCATCATTTCCGCCATCACCTTGGTAAATACCCTCGGTGCCGTGGACAGTCCAAACGGCAGCGTCTGGAATTGGTAATGGCAATCCTGTACCACAAATCTGAGGTACTCCTGGTGAGGATGGTAAATGGGGACATGCAAGTAAGCATCCTTGATGTCCAGGGATACCATGTAATCCCCCTCTTCCAGGCTCGCAATAACCGCCCTGAGCGATTCCATCTTGAACTTGAATTTTTTTATGTATGTGTTCAAGGATTTAAAATTTAAAATGGGTCTCACCGAACCGTCCGGTTTCGGTACCACAAATAGTGTGGAATAGTAACCCCGGCCTTGTTGAAGTAGGGGTACCTTGATTATCACCTGCTGGGAATACAGCTTGTGAATTGCCGCTAGCACCGCCTCCCTGTCTGAGGGAGCAATCGGCAAGGCAGATTTTAGGAACCGGTGGGGTGGAGACGCCTCGAATTCCAGTTTGTACCCCTGAGATACTATTTGAAGGATCCAGGGATCCACCTGTGAGCGAGCCCACTGATCGCTGAAATTCTTGAGGCGGCCCCCCACCGTACCAGGCTCCGCCTGTGGAGCCCCACCGTCATGCGGCGGACTTGGCAGAAGAAGCGGGGGAGGACTTTTGCTCCTGGGAACCTGCTGTTTGTTGCAGCCTTTTTCCCCTACCTCTGCCTCTGGATAGAAAAGACCCGCCTTTTCCACGCCTGTTTTTCTGGGTCCGAAAGGACTGAACCTGATAAAACGGCGCCTTCTTAGGCTGTGAGGGGACATGGGGTAAAAATGCTGACTTCCCAGACGTTGCTGTGGAAACTAGGTCCGAGAGACCATCCCCAAATAATTCCTCACCTTTATATGGCAACACTTCCATGTGCCTTTTAGAATCTGCATCTCCTGTCCATTGGCGAGTCCATAAGCCTCTCCTAGCAGAAATGGACAATGCACTAACTTTAGATGCCAGTCGGCAGATTTCCCTCTGTGCATCTCTCATATATAAGACTGAGTCTTTTATATGGTCTATGGTTAACAGGATCGTGTCTCTGTCTAATGTGTCAATATTTTCTGACAGTTTATCTGACCACGCAGCGGCAGCACTGCACATCCAAGCTGACGCAATAGCTGGCCTAAGTACAATGCCTGAGTGTGTATATACAGACTTCAGGATCGCCTCCTGCTTTCTATCAGCAGGTTCCTTGAGGGCGGCCGTATCCGGAGACGGTAGTGCCACCTTTTTTGACAAACGTGTGAGCGCTTTATCCACCCTAGGGGGTGTTTCCCAACGTGACCTATCCTCTGGCGGGAAAGGGAACGCCATTAGTACCTTCTTAGGAATTACCAATTTTTTTATCAGGGAAAACCCACGCTTCCTCACACACTTCATTTAATTCATCTGATGGGGGAAAAACTACGGGTAGTTTTTTCTCCCCAAACATAATACCCTTTTTAGTGGTACCTGTATTTATATCAGAAATGTGTAACACCTCTTTCATTGCCTCAATCATGCAGTGAATGGCCTTAGTGGGCATCAGATTAGACTCATCGTCGTCGACACTGGTGTCAGTATCAGTGTCGACATCTGGGTCTGCGGTCTGAGGTAGCGGGCGTTTTAGAGCCCTTGATGACCTGTGCGACGCCTGGGCAGGCACGAGCTGAGAAGTCGGCTGTCCCACATTTGGCATGTCGTCAAATTTCTTATGTAAGGAGTCTATACGTGCACTCATTTCTTTCCATAAGCTCAACCACTCAGGTGTCTGCCCCGCAGGGGGTGACATCCCTTCTAAAGGCATCTGCTCCGTCTCCACATCATTATCCTCATCAAACATGTCGACACAGCCGTACCGACACACCGCACACACACAAGGAATGCTCCAACAGAGGACAGGACCCACAAAAGCCCTTTGGGGGGACAGAGTGAGAGTATGCCAGCACACACCAAAGCGCTATATAATGCAGGGACTAACTGAGTTATGTCCCCTATAGCTGCTTTTTTATATATAACTTATACAGCGCCTAAATTTAGTGCCCCCCCTCTCTTATTTTTACCCTTTTCTGTAGTGTAGACTGCAGGGGAGAGCCAGGGAGCTTCCTTCCAGTGGATCTGTGAAGGAGAAATGGCGCCAGTGTGCTGCAGGAGATAGCTCCGCCCCTTTTCCGCGGCCTATTCTCCCGCTTTTTTCTGGATTCTGGCAGGGGTATTTTCCACATATATAGCCTCTAGGGCTATATATTGTGGTATTTTTGCCAGCCAAGGTGTTATAATTGCTTCTCAGGGCGCCCCCCCCCAGCGCCCTGCACCCTCAGTGACCGGAGTATGAAGTGTGTGTGAGGAGCAATGGCGCACAGCTGCAGTGCTGTGCGCTACCTTGGAGAAGAGTGATGTCTTCTGCCGCCGATTTTCCGGACCTCTTCTTGCTTCTGGCTCTGTAAGGGGGACGGCGGCGCGGCTCCGGGACCGAACACCAAGGACTGGGCCTGCGGTCGATCCCTCTGGAGCTAATGGTGTCCAGTAGCCTAAGAAGCCCAATCCGGCTGCAAGCAGGCGAGTTCGCTTCTTCTCCCCTTAGTCCCTCGCTGCAGTGAGCCTGTTGCCAGCAGGTCTCACTGAAAATAAAAAACCTAAGTCTATCTTTCTTTCTAAGAGCTCAGGAGAGCCCCTAGTGTGCATCCAACCTCGGCCGGGCACAAAATCTAACTGAGGCTTGGAGGAGGGTCATAGTGGGAGGAGCCAGTGCACACCAGGTAGTCGTAAATCTTTCTAGAGTGCCCAGCCTCCTTCGGAGCCCGCTATTCCCCATGGTCCTTACGGAGTTCCCAGCATCCACTAGGACGTCAGAGAAAAGTAGTTTCCTGGGGGCAGATGTATTATGCCTGGAGAAGTGATAAGTGCAAGGTGATAACGCACCAGCCAATCAGCTCCAATATGTAAATTTGCAGTTAGGAGCTGATTGGCTGGTGCACTTATCACTGCTTTATCACTTCTCCAGGCTTAAAACATCTGCCCCCTGATCCTATGCTAAGATGCACTACAAGCTGTTACACAGGGCCTATTACACTCCGAGGGCGAGATTCAGCAAACCTAAAAATGTGGCCAAACCTCAGAAAATGCTGTTTCCAGAGGTTTGGCTGCTTACCTTGTATGTCCAAGCCCCGGAATTCGATAGATTCTGGGGCTTGAATGCGGTGGACAACGCGGCCCAATAGAAGCCTATGGGAATCTCTTGCACCCACCCTATCTAGTCAGCCTTGTCCGGGGACTCCTGGGGGAGTGAGGACATCCCCAAATAAAGGACCCCCTTCCCTCTATGGCACCCAAGGCCAGAGCTGAACCCTGGGTCTATCCCCAGCATCTCTTAGCGGTTGGTGCAGAGTTGATAGCTTTTAAGTGTACAAAATATAGATATACAGATGGAGCCCTACTCATCTATCCCTTTAATAGGATTAACTGAACCAGTGCTGTCGGACTGAATCCCCTGCTGTAATGACTTAATCCCCTGCTGTATTGTTCTCTCTGTACTGTATTGCAGCTGAGAACAATAGATGACAGGCTTATGCTCCTTGGTGCAGCTAGGCGCAGCAGAGAAGTTAGATGAGCGAGGCTCCATCTGTAATATTGGCCCCCATTCCAAGTTGTTTGCTCACTAGCTGCTTTTAGCAGCCGTGCAAACGCTAAACCGCCGCCCTCTGGGAGTGTATCTTAGTTTAGCAGAAGTGCGACCGAAAGGATCGCAGAGAGGCTACAAAAAAAGATTGTGCAGTTTCTGAGCAGCTCCAGACCTACTCAGCGCTTGCGATCACTTCAGACTATTTAGTTCCTGTTTTGATGTCACGAACACGCCCTGCGTTCGGCCAGCCACGCCTGCGTTTCCCCAGGCATGCCTGCGTTTGTATCTGACACGCCTGTGTTTTTCTGCACACTCCCTGAAAACGGTCAGTTACCTCCCAGAAACGCCCACTTCATGTCAATCACTCTGCGGCAGCCAGTGCGACTGAAATACATCGCTAGACCTTGTGTGAAACTGCATCAGCCGTTGAGAAAGTACGTCGCGCGTGCGCATTGCGCCGCATATGCATGCGCAGAAGTGCCGCTTTTTTGCTTGATCGCTGCGCAGCGAACGAAAACAGCTAGTGAACAACTCGGAATGACCACCATTGTCTTTTAGAGGTGGAACCACAGGTCCCAGCAAGCCTCTCCCACATGCTGGTATTTGGAGACCCACAAGTACCAGCATGTGGGGGAGGCTTGCTTGGACTTGTAGTTCCACCTGTAAAAGACAATATTTTTTCTAGTTTTTGCACTTAACAGTAATCAACTCAGGCTCCACAGCTCAGGGAAACTGGGGATAGACCCAGGCTTCAGCCCTGGCCTTGGATGCCCTGGAGGGTAGGAACCTTTTATTGGAGGGGGATCCCCACTCCCACAGGAATCCCCGGACAGGGATGACTATTTTCGGGGGGTAATGCTACAGCCGCCGGGACCAATATAAACATGTCTCCTGGCTGTGGCATTACTTTCCTGGCTAGTGGAGCTCGATGCTGGTTTAAAAAAATACGGGGCGGACCCCTATATCTGACCTCACCCCACCCTATAATTTTAGAACCAGGATTGGTCCAAGAGCCCAGTGCTGGTTGTTAAAATGCAAGGGGAACTTAGTAATTTCCCCCTCTGCATTTTTTCAATCATGACTGGCTCAAAGAGCCTGGGGCTGGTTATGCTTTTTTTTGGGGGGTGGGGGAGGAGAGGGGGAATAATTTTTCCATACAGGAACATACACGTATCTCACTGATCTGTGCATGCTTCTGTCAAACTCGCCAGCCAGATGCTGGTCTTTTTTTTGGTAGTGCTTCAGGTGTGAGTTGCTATTACTTGTGCCTAAAGCATGTGATGGGCTGCAAGTTAAAGGATTGGGACGGGGGGATGGGGGAACGCGCGCGAGGGGGGGGGGGGGGGGGGGGGGCGCTTGGGCTCCCTCTGGATCTCCCCATCAGGTCAGGGCCCAAAATAGTACCAAACCTCCCCCCCATCATAGCATTCTAGGGGCTGATGATGAAGATGACTAATGTTTGCATAGCACAACCTATGTAAAATCACTGTGAAACAAAGGTGCACACTTAAACAACGATGCAAAGTTTGCATGATACCGGCACTGACACCCACTATTGCCAGGGCAGGCAGGAAGTCAATTGCCGGTGCTAATACAAGATGATTATGACAGTGGCCAGTACTAATGAATCCCTTATGATTGGCCAATGATGAATGCACTGCTGACCTTGATAGCTGCTTTCTTCATTGCTGCTGCATTATATGACTTTGTGCGGGGAGATTAGCAATTTTTACATTTTCCCGTACAGGAGACGGAAAGCTGTATCTGATGTATTAGAGAGGTTCTTTCATTTTATTGTAGCCTAATAGCAAAGGCATATTTCACAAGCTAAAACATGTAAGTGTATGCGACATATGCATGGTGTAAACCATTTGCGGTACATGTGTACTGAAGCAGACCCACACGCATCTTGCCACAGGCACACAATTGCAGTTTTTGTAGTGAATGCATTTTATGTCTGTGATTTGGGTGCAACTGTGGCTAATCTGTTTCAACGCCTCAGTCTACTGTCACTAAATGCCAAATGAATATACAGCTAATATGAGTCCACATCCTTTAATTTTTTTGTACTTCATATGACAGAAGTCCCCAAACTCTGCCATTACAGACAAGGTTTTTAAGGATATACATTCTTGTGTACAGCTAACTTAATTAGTACAGATATGTCCCCCTCAGCTTGTCTGCCGCTTGCGTATGCAATGCGGGCGGGATTATTCGTGACTGTGTGCGACTCATTCAGGGAGCGTGCACCCCACGCAATCCTATGGATCATGGTTACAGTATGGCTGCGGGCGCACTAATCACGGTAATCGACTCTCGACTGCCGCGGCTATCTGCAAAGATGAGCAAGGACTCATTTGTACCTTAGGCAATTTGATTTAACCATCTGAGCTCAAGCAAAGATATCCTTAAAACCAGGTCTGTAATGGCGGGGTTTGGGAAACTCTATCATAGGAGGCACATGGCTTGCCATGGATACAGCTATACCTTTGAATGTGGATAGTCATCCCTCAATCTAGGTTTTTCTAATTTATACTCTCATTCAGAAGTGCAATACCTCTTGTTGGTGTGCTTTGTCCTGCTGATGTATACCGTTGGTAGACCCTGAGTTTCCAGCCACCTATCATAAAGAAAAAAAATATCAGATAATTACTATTCAAATGGAACTTGAGGTTTCACTCTATTTGGCTGCACTTGCATGAACACACAATTACCATATTCAAACTACGTAAGGCCATCCTTTCACTGCCCTGCTCTTCCTCACCAGTAGTCAGGAGTCGCTAGTACCAAATACCCAAAGATCTACAATTGGGCATATGCATACATTCACTTTCTGATTCAATTTCACATGCATATAGCTAGACAAACCGGCATAGTATTCTCTCTGCATCGGCTCCTCTGTAATTCTACTTTCTCTGCCAAATGTTTCGGATAGGTTTCTTTTTCCTCACAGTGCTGAGAGCCAGTGGTCAGAGTAAGCCACCACCCCTAAGTGGACTTTATTTAGAATATGAGCAGGCTGTACAACACAAAATGCTTTGGGAATAAAGGCAGAAGATATCTTCACGTCTCCCTAAGCCACCAATAAGAAAACATTAAATTGTACAAAACTCTCTACGTTTGTTTTCCAGTGTATAAAAAATTAAAACAAAAAACCTACCACTGTATTGACCATTACCTGCACTCAGTGCCACTGTACAAACATGTTTCTCTAACATCCTAGTGGATGCTGGGGACTCCGTAAGGACCATGGGGAATAGACGGGCTCCGCAGGAGACTGGGCACTCTAAGAAAGATTTAGTACTACTGGTGTGCACTGGCTCCTCCCTCTATGCCCCTCCTCCAGACCTCAGTTAGAATCTGTGCCCGGACAGAGCTGGGTGCATTTTAGTGAGCTCTCCTGAGCTTGCTAATAAGAAAGTATTTTATTAGGATTTTTTATTTTCAGAGAGATCTGCTGGCAACAGACTCTCTGCTACGTGGGACTGAGGGGAGAGAAGCAAACCTACTAACTGCGGATAGGTTGCGCTTCTTAGGCTACTGGACACCATTAGCTCCAGAGGGATCGAACACAGGAACTCACCCTTGGTCGTCCGTTCCCGGAGCCGCGCCGCCGTCCCCCTCGCAGAGCCAGAAGACAGAAGCCGGCGAGTGAAGCAAGAAGACATCAAAATCGGCGGCAGAAGACTCCTGTCTTCATATGAGGTAGCGCACAGCACTGCAGCTGTGCGCCATTGCTCCCACACTAACCCAAACACTCCGGTCACTGTAGGGTGCAGGGCGCAGGGGGGGGGCGCCCTGGGCAGCAATTGAGTACCTCCTGGCAAAATAGAGCATATATACAGCTGGGCACTGTATATATGCATGAGCCCCCGCCATTATTTTACACAAAATCGCGGGACAGAAGCCCGCAGCTGAGGGGGTGGGGCTTCTTCCTCAGCACTCACCAGCGCCATTTTCTCTCCACAGCTCCGCTGAGAGGAAGCTCCCCAGGCTCTCCCCTGCAGAAGCACGATAGAAGAGGGTGAAAAGAGAGGGGGGAGCACATAAATTTGGCGTAAAAACAATATATACAGCAGCTACTGGGTTAACACTACGTTACTGTGTGATTCCTGGGTCATATAGCGCTGGGGTGTGTGCTGGCATACTCTCTCTCTGTCTCTCCAAAGGGCCTTGTGGGGGAACTGTCTTCAAATAGAGCATCCCCTGTGTGTATGGTATGTCGGTACGTGTGTGTCGACATGTCTGAGGTAAAAGGCTCCCCTAAGGAGGAGATAGAGCAAATATGTGTGTGAGGGTGTCTCCGTCGACAACGCCGACACCTGTTGGATATGTGTAATTAAGTGCTGAGGTGAATTTATTGCACAAAAGATTAGAGAACAGACAGGAAATCTACCCATGTCTGTCCCTCTGTCGCAGAGACCTTCAGTGTCTCTCAATGCTCACTATCCAAAATAATAAACACTGATGTCGACACGGAGATTGACTCCAGTGTCGACTACGATAATGCAAAGTTACAGCCAAAATGGCAGAAAAGTATTCAATATATGATTATTGTAATAAAAGATGATTTGCATATCACTGATGACTCATCTGTCCCTGACACACGGGTACACATGTTTAAGGGGAAGAAAGCCGAGGTAAATTTCCCTCCTCTCATGAGGAAAAAGAGCGGGAATCTCCAGACAAGAGACTGCAGTTTCCCACAAAGAATTCTCAGGCAGTATCCTTTCCCCACTAGGGCCAGGATACGATGGGAATCTTCCCCTAGGGTGTCACGTTTGCCCAAAAGGTAACCTGTCGTAACAGCTATTCTCAGGGATCCTGCAGATAGCGTGCACATTCTGGTACACTACTCAGACCGGCGATTGTGTCGGCATGGGTTTATAGCGCTGGGGCAGAGTGGACAGGTACCTTATCAGCAGAGATTGAGACCCTAGTATGTAGATATATATAGATATATGTATATATAGAGATATATATATATATATATTAAAGATGCTGTTTTAAGAGATTTATATATATATATATATATATATATATATATATATATATATATATATATATATATATATATATATAAAACATGCCCAAAGAGACATGAGTATACTGGGTCCTAGAGACAAAGCTAGGTCGATTTCTGCTTGACGTGTCCTGTAGAATATGCAATGGACAGATGATGCCGACTTAAGAGGCATATGGAAGGCTTAGGATTGTGTGGAGAAGGGTTCTTGGACCTGGTCTCCACAGCTATAGCTGGTAATTCTGTTGTTTTGCCTTATATTCCTGCACAGCCTAGGAAAGCGCGACATTATCAAATGCAGCCTGTAGAACAAAGAAACAAGAAAGTCCGAGGTGCGTCCTTTCTTGCCAGAGGCGGGGGCAGAGGAAAGAAGCTGCACAACACAGCTAGGTCCCAGGAACAGAAGTCCTCCTCGGCCTCTACAAAAATCCACTGCATGTCGCTGGGGCTCCACAGGCGGAGCTAGGCCCGGTGGGGGCACGCCTGCGTAAGTTCAGCCACAAGTGGGTTCACTCCCTGTTAGGTCCCTGGGCAATAGATAGTGTCTCAGGGATGCAAGCTGGACTTTGAGAAGATGCCCCCTCACCGACGGCCCTGTCGGCTTCCCCCTACGAGAGGGAAACAGTGTTAACCGCAATTCACAAATTGTATCTTCAGCAGGTGGTGGTCAAGGTTCCCCTCCTTCAACAGGGACCATGTTTGTAGTACCGAAACCGGACGGTTCGGTCAGACCCATATTGAATTTAAAATTCCTGAACATATACCTGAAAAGGTTCAAGTTCAAGATGGAATCGCTCAGAGCGGTCATCGCAAGCCTGGAAGGGGGGGATTATATGGTGTCACGGGACATAAAGGATGCATACCTTCATGTCCCCATTTATCCACCTCATCAGGCGTACCTCAGATTTGTGGTACAGGATTGTCATTGCCCATTCCAGACGTTGCCGTTTGGTCTGTCCACGGCACTGAGAATATTTACCAAGGTAATGGCAGAAAATAAGATTTTACTCACCGGTAAATCTATTTCTCGTAGTCCGTAGTGGATGCTGGGAACTCCGTAAGGACCATGGGGAATAGACGGGCTCCGCAGGAGACTGGGCACTCTAAAAGAAAGATTAGGTACTATCTGTATCTGGTGTGCACTGGCTCCTCCCTCTATGCCCCTCCTCCAGACCTCAGTTAGGATACTGTGCCCGGAAGAGCTGACACAATAATCCCGGGTAAGACTCATACCAGCCACACCAATCACACCGTATAACTCGTGATACTATACCCAGTTAACAGTATGAAATATAACTGAGCCTCTCAACAGATGGCTCAACAATAACCCTTTAGTTAGGCAATAACTATATACAAGTATTGCAGACAATCCGCACTTGGGATGGGCGCCCAGCATCCACTACGGACTACGAGAAATAGATTTACCGGTGAGTAAAATCTTATTTTCTCTGACGTCCTAGTGGATGCTGGGAACTCGGTAAGGACCATGGGGATTATACCAAAGCTCCCAAACGGGCGGGAGAGTGCGGATGACTCTGCAGCACCGAATGAGAGAACTCAAGGTCCTCCTCAGCCAGGGTATCAAATTTGTAGAATTTAGCAAACGTGTTTGCCCCTGACCAAGTTGCAGCTCGGCAAAGTTGTAAAGCCGAGACCCCTCGGGCAGCCGCCCAAGATGAGCCCACTTTCCTCGTGGAATGGGCTGTTACTGATTTAGGATGCGGCAATCCAGCCGCAGAATGCTCCAGCTGAATTGTGCTACAAATTCAGCGAGCAATAGTCTGCTTAGAAGCAGGAGCACCTATTTTGTTGGGTGCCTACAGGATAAAAAACGAGTCAGTTTTCCTGACTCCAGCCGTCCTGGAAATATACATTTTTAAGGCCCTGACTACGTCCAGTAACTTGGAATCTTCCAAGTCCCTAGTAGCCGCAGACACTACAATAGGTTGGTTCAAGTGAAAAGCTGATACCACCTTAGGGAGAAACTGGGGACGAGTCCTCAATTCTGCCCTATCCATATGGAAAATCAGATAAGGGCTTTTACATGACAAAGCCGCCAATTCTGACACACGCCTGGCCGAAGCCAAGGCCAATAACATGACCACTTTCCACGTGAGATATTTCAAATCCACAGTTTTAAGTGGCTCAAACCAATGTGATTTTAAGAAACTCAACACCACGTTGAGATCCCAAGGTGCCACAGAAGGCACAAAAAAGGGGCTGAATATGTAGCACTCCCTTTACAAATGTCTGAACTCCAGGCAGTGAAGCCAGTTCTTTCTGGAAGAAAATCGACAGAGCCGAAATCTGGACCTTAATGGAACCCAAATTTAGGCCCATAGTCACTCCTGACTGTAGGAAGTGCAGAAAATGACCCAGCTGAAATTCCTCTGTTGGGGCCTTCCTGGCCTCACACCACGCAACATATTTTCGCCAAATACGGTGATAATGGTTTGCGGTGGGCTCTATACAAGGTGAATGTGGGCTCTATACAAGGCTCTATACAAGGTGCATTTAAGACACATTCTTAAATGGAGCCCATAATCTAATTTTAAGCATGTGGGTTCTATACAAGGTGCACAGAGGTATTAAGGGCCTAATTCAGACCTGATCGCAGCAGCAAACTTTTTTTCTAATGGGCAAAACCATGTGCAGTGCAGGTGGAGCAGATATAACATGTGCAGACAGAGTTAGATTTGGATGGGGTGTGTTCAAACTGAAATCTAAATTGCAGTGTAAAAATAAAGCAGCCAGTATTTACCCTGCGCAGAAACAAAATAACCTACCCAAATCTAACTCTCTCTGCAAATGTTATATCTGCCCCGCCTGCAGTGCACACGGTTTTGCCCATTAGAGAAAGATTTTTCTGCTGTGATCAGGTCTGAATTGGGCCCTAAGCTTCAACTGCTTGATGAATCCAGCTCCTACTACAAGAAAATGCACCATATTTATTATTTATCAGCATTTAGATTTTGGTCCTTCTGTTCCCACATGCCCTATGCAGACATATAAAGCTGTGTAAGAAAATTAAAGCCAGATAAAATGGCTGTAGCTAACAGGGTGGGGCCAATTTAAGAACAATGTATCCGAATGGTAGTGACATTTTAATTTTATAAGCTTCCTGCTGCATTATGGCCTACCACAAAGAACTGCAACATTATTTAAAAACAAAAACAAAAAAAGTACCTCAGGCTATCTGCCAAGTTCTATTAGCTCCATTACACTCTGGTATCAAAAATGGGGTGTAGTATGGTATGCCGGCGGCCGGGCTCCCGGCGACCAGCATACTGGTGCCGGGAGCCCGACCGCTGGCATACCGACAGCGTGGCGAGCGCAAATGAGCCCCTTGCGGGCTCGCTGCGCTCGCCACGCTACGCGCGCCACACTATTTTATTCTCCCTCTAGGGGGATCGTGGACCCCCACGAGGGAGAAAAAGTGTCGGTATGTTGGCTGTCGGGATTCCGGCGCCGGTATACTGTGCGCCGGGATCCCGACAGTCGGCATACTGAAGACCACCCTCAAAAATGTGCTATTAATTATTAGTGGTTTTAGCTATATACAGATTCTGTGTAAGATAGACAAGTAGTTCTAATGAGTGGTTAGTACAGTGGTTCTCAAACTGTGTGCCGTAGCACCCTGGGGTGCGTCAGAAAACTTGCAGGGGTGCATTGGATTGGTGGTCCAGGATCAACTCTAATTATTTATGGTCAATGTAATAGGCAAAACCAGTGCTGATGACTGTCATTCATAAAATATGTGGCCAAACAGAATCAAATCTTGTCCCTCACCACATTACTGACCCAAAGGATGATATATAAACACAATGTAGCCAGTGGTGATAGTGAAAAAACCCTTTCCCACGGACTTTAACGCTGAATTGAACTGTTTACAGTTCCAACATCTCCGGTAATTTCCCCATATACTGGGGGATCAGCCAAACTGCCATTCAAAAGGCTGCTGCCCATGTTTTAATTTTTTATGTATTAAGAAAATTGTTTGCAACAAAGTTCATGTATTAAACGTTACTTCACTATATATTCTTTCTATCATTTGTATATCTTCCTCTGCTACGAGGTGAGATTGGATAAAAATCTGCAGAAAGAAATACCTTGGGAGAAAGCGCTAGTTAAGTAACCTCTCCATTTATTTATCTTGATATATAAACACAATTTACTTAATTTTATATTTCTTTTTAAATGTCTCAATAAGAAACTTTTGGCCTGGTGTTGCCGTGAAAAAAATTCTGATACTCTAGGGCGCCATGATTCAAAAAAGTTTGGGAACCACTGGTTTAGTCCAAAGATTCAGATAGATGGACTAGAGAAGCACAATAGGGTTTTCCTCAAGTTTAAGAAAGCACAGCTCAAAACTTGTGTTACAATGCCAGAACAAGCATCTCGCAGACTATTACATATTGCCCTTGGTTTTGCTTGGCATCTTCTGCGTTTTAACGTCAATATATAGCCATTTAAATTGCTTTGCAAGCTATGCTATAAAATAATTATGAGGTCCTGGAGCAATGACGGTTGCTTCCAATAAGCTAAGTGGAAACCTGCCTGGAGAGAATGGATTTCTATACATAGTATAGTGAAGATGCTGAGTCACAAAGGATAGTAACTTGCTGATGGGAAATAGAAGGGCACAAGATGGTACTTATTATTTCCGTAAATCGGCAGTATATTTCTCTGTGGCAGGTGCAATTTCTCCATCTGCAAAACATTTCAACTGTGTCTCTAGATGCAGTCACTGACTGCGAGGCGCCCGTGGCTGGCTAGCAACTCAGTACCTCCCTGAAATTCGTCCCACCAAAATTACATCTCTCTGCATGCAATTTCTATCTGCGCCCAAAATGGTAACCATCTTGGACTCATGCATAGTGCGACTCAAATCCATGCGCAGACTGAAAACATTGATCGGCTGCATTAGGCACCAACATTGCGTGCAGCTCTGAATCAGGCTCATAGGGTTTATAGTAAAATATATTCCAAGGGGCATATTCAACTGTGCGCTCATTTTTTAAAACCCCGCAGCGCTGTGTTTTTCCTTTTCAACTGAGGGAGAGAAATGAGCTGCAGTGATTTAGAAATCACTGTGTCTTTTTCCTTGCACCTCCAGAGTAGGACACCTCAATTCCTTTTTACCTACTGGACTTTTACACTCTGCCTAACAAGCATTTGCACGATTAGCACTTTCTTTTATATTACTAGATCAATATTGGCCTTGCAGCCCCTGCAGCAGCTCATCATTCTTTGTACGCCGCAGCTGACATTGAGGCCCGCCGAGCGGCATTGGCAACAGAGTCTCCATAGCGGCTCCTTTATACCTCCAGCAGCGTCTCCGTGTAGGACTCCGCCCGGTGCAAGCCCTGCACTCTCCCTCCCAGTGACAGCTACGTAGTGGGCAACGCAGGATAATCTAACCGAGGACGCTCGGTTAGTAACCAGCCCACGGGAGAGGTCATTTTGACTTTATCTGACATCAGAGAATTTCTACATAGCGGCGCCACATTAAAACATTCATGGGACTGCAGTTACCTTTCTAAAACCTATGAACTGTTCTACATTATAACATTTTCATTCATACCCAGGATACGATACTGTTTCTATTTGTTGGATACAAATGTTGCATACTGTTACCGCTCACATCACAAGTGCTTGTTTTATCTGATATCCAGTACAAGGGCATTTGACTATTTCCCTATAAGGTTTAAGTCCAGATTATATGGTTTATTATATGAAAATTTATTTTTTTATTGTCATACTAAATTCTTTTTTATAATATATCTCAGCATACGTCAGCTTTTGTTCATACTTCCAATTTCATTGCGCAGCTGAGTCCTTTTTCAATCCACCTCCAGAGTAAGTCTGATTTTTCCTAAAATCGTCATATTTAGGAATCATTGGGACTTGCTCTGGCACCCACCCCCGCAATGACTAATTAAACAATTGGAAGTTTCCAATTAGCTGAATTAGTCCATAATTACTCATCTTCTGAAGTGGTGTTTGTTTTGACATGTTATATCTTTCCCCCCCAGGGCACATGGTTTTGCCCATCTGGAAACAAATTTGTTGCTACGGTCAAGTCTGAATTAGACCCATAGTTACTGACTTCATTCATGCAATGTGTACTCTCAAATCGACAAGGAATTCATTTATAGTTGCTTCAAAGTATAAATTATCCAAACAGCTGGCAGTACATAAATCCAACAATAATCTGCAAGATGCGTTCTCTTCAGGATTAGCAGATTCCATAGGCCAAAGTCTTATGTTTTACAAAATAGATCTTACATGAGATTTAGCAAGTTCTTATCACAGACTCAGGTATCTGTGACTAAGGGGGCCATTTCATTTGTGGTAATGTGTTACCGATCGTCCACAGATGTTTGATTGCGCACATACCTGTGCGTATATGTCTATTACTGTGGACTCAGCATCGCTAGTTTTCTCTGACGTCCTAGTGGATGCTGGGGACTCCGTCAGGACCATGGGGATTAGCGGCTCCGCAGGAGACAGGGCACAAAAATAAAGCTTTAGGATCAGGTGGTGTGCACTGGCTCCTCCCCCTATGACCCTCCTCCAAGCCTCAGTTAGGATTTTGTGCCCGTCCGAGCAGGGTGCAATCTAGGTGGCTCTCCTAAAGAGCTGCTTAGAAAAAGTTTTTAGGTTTTTTATTTTCAGTGAGTCCTGCTGGCAACAGGCTCACTGCATCGAGGGACTTAGGGGAGAGAAGTGAACTCACCTGCGTGCAGGATGGATTGGCTTCTTAGGCTACTGGACACCATTAGCTCCAGAGGGAGTCGGAACACAGGTCTCACCCTGGGGTTCGTCCCGGAGCCGCGCCGCCGACCCCCCTTGCAGATGCCGAAGATGGAAGAGGTCCAGAAGCAGGCGGCAGAAGACTTTTCAGTCTTCCTGAGGTAGCGCACAGCACTGCAGCTGTGCGCCATTGTTGTCAGCACACTTCACACAGCGGTCACGGAGGGTGCAGGGCGCTGGGGGGGCGCCCTGGGCAGCAATGTATAATACCTTTTTATGGCTAAAAATACATCACATATAGCCCTTGAGGCTATATGGATGTATTTAACCCCTGCCAGATCTCACAAACTCCGGAGAAGAGCCCGCCGAAATAGGGGGCGGGGCTTATTCTCCTCAGCACACAGCGCCATTTTCCTGCTCAGCTCCGCTGTGAGGAAGGCTCCCAGGACTCTCCCCTGCACTGCACTACAGAAACAGGGTAAAACAGAGAGGGGGGGGCACTTTTTTTGGCGATATTACTATATTTAAGCTGCTATAAGGATACAACACTTATATAGGGTTGTTCCCATATATATTATAGCGCTTGGGTGTGTGCTGGCAAACTCTCCCTCTGTCTCCCCAAAGGGCTAGTGGGGTCCTGTCTTCAATAGAGCATTCCCTGTGTGTCTGCTGTGTGTCGGTACGTGTGTGTCGACATGTATGAGGACGATGTTGGTGTGGAGGCAGAGCAATTGCCGGTAATGGGGAGTCGACACCGGAATGGATGGCTTTGTTTATGGAATTACGTGATAATGTCAGCACATTACAAAAATCAGTTGACGACATGAGACGGCCGTCAAACCAGTTAGTACCTGCCCAGGCGTCTCAGACACCGTCAGGGGCTGTAAAACGCCCTTTACCTCAGTCGGTCGATACAGACCCAGACACGGACACTGAATCTAGTGTCGACGGTGAAGAAACAAACGTATTTTCCAGTAGGGCCACACGTTATATGATCACGGCAATGAAGGAGGCTTTGCATATCTCTGATACTACAAGTACCACAAAAAGGGGTATTATGTGGGGGGTGAAAAAACTACCTGTAGTTTTTCCTGAATCAGAGGAATTGAATGATGTATGTGATGAAGCGTGGGTTAACCCAGATAGAAAAGGGCTAATTTCAAAAAAGTTATTGGCATTATACCCTTTCCCGCCAGAGGTTAGGGCGCGCTGGGAAACACCCCCTAAGGTGGATAAGGCGCTCACACGCTTATCAAAACAAGTGGCGTTACCGTCTCCTGATACGGCCGCCCTCAAGGATCCAGCTGATAGGAGGCTGGAAACTACCCTAAAAAGTATATACACACATACTGGTGTTATACTGCGACCAGCCATCGCCTCAGCCTGGATGTGCAGTGCTGGGGTGGTCTGGTCGGATTCCCTGACTGAAAATATTGATACCCTGGATAGGGACAGTATTTTACAGACTTTAGAGCAATTAAAGGATGCTTTTCTTTATATGCGAGATGCTCAGAGGGATATTTGCACTCTGGCATCGAGAGTAAGTGCGATGTCCATATCTGCCAGAAGAAGTTTATGGACACGACAGTGGTCAGGTGATGCGGATTCCAAACGGCATATGGAAGTATTGCCGTATAAAGGGGAGGAATTATTTGGCGTCGGTCTATCGGATCTGGTGGCCACGGCAACGGCCGGGAAATCCACCTTTTTACCTCAGACCCCCTCCCAACAGAAAAAGACACCGTCTTTTCAGCCGCAGTCCTTTCGGTCCTATAAGAACAAGCGGGCAAAAGGACAGTCATATCTGCCCCGAGGCAGAGGAAAGGGTAAGAGAGGGCAGCAAGCAGCTCCTTCCCAGGAACAGAAGCCCTCCGCGGGTTCTGCAAAGCCCTCAGCATGACGCTGGGGCTTTACAAGCGGACTCAGGAACGGTGGGGGGTCGACTCAAGAATTTCAGCGCGCAGTGGGCTTGCTCACAGGTGGACCCCTGGATCCTGCAGGTAGTATCTCAGGGTTACAGGTTGGAATTCGAGAAGTCTCCCCCTCGCCGGTTCCTAAAGTCTGCTTTGCCAACGTCTCCCTCAGACAGGGCGACGGTATTGGAAGCTATTCACAAGCTGTTTTCTCAGCAGGTGATAGTCAAGGTACCCCTCCTACAACAGGGAAAGGGGTATTACTCCACGCTATTTGTGGTACCGAAGCCGGACGGCTCGGTAAGACCTATTCTAAATCTGAAATCTTTGAACCTGTACATACAAAAATTCAGTTTCAAGATGGAATCACTCAGAGCAGTGATAGCGAATCTGGAAGAAGGGGACTTTATGGTGTCCCTGGACATAAAAGATGCTTACCTGCATGTCCCAATTTGCCCTTCACATCAAGGGTACCTCAGGTTCGTGGTGCAAAACTGTCATTATCAGTTTCAGACGCTGCCGTTTGGATTGTCCACGGCACCTCGGGTCTTTACCAAGGTAATGGCCGAAATGATGATTCTTCTGCGAAGAAGAGGCGTATTAATTATCCCTTACTTGGACGATCTCCTGATAAGGGCAAGGTCCAGAGAACAGCTGGAGGACGGAGTAGCACTAACCCAAGTAGTGCTGCAACAACACGGGTGGATTCTGAATTTTCCAAAATCTCAGTTGACCCCGACAACTCGTCTGCTGTTCCTGGGAATGATTCTGGACACGGTTCAGAAAAAGGTGTTTCTTCCGGAGGAGAAAGCCAAGGAGTTATCCGAACTTGTCAGGAACCTCCTACAACCAGGAAAAGTGTCTGTGCATCAATGCACAAGAGTCCTGGGAAAGATGGTGGCTTCTTACGAAGCAATCCCATTCGGCAGATTCCACGCACGAACTTTTCAGTGGGATCTGCTGGACAAATGGTCCGGATCGCATCTGCAGATGCATCAGCGGATAACCTTATCGCCACGGACAAGGGTGTCTCTTCTGTGGTGGTTGCAGAGTGCTCATCTGTTAGAAGGCCGCAGATTCGGCATACAGGACTGGGTCCTGGTGACCACGGATGCCAGTCTGAGAGGCTGGGGAGCGGTCACACAGGGAAGAAACTTCCAGGGAGTATGGTCAAGCCTGGAGATGTCTCTTCACATAAATATACTGGAGCTAAGAGCGATTTACAATGCTCTAAGTCTGGCAAAACCCCTGCTTCAGGGTCAGCCGGTGTTGATCCAGTCGGACAACATCACGGCAGTCGCCCACATAAACAGACAGGGCGGCACAAGAAGCAGGAGAGCAATGACAGAAGCTGCAAGGATTCTTCGCTGGGCGGAAGATCATGTGATAGCACTGTCAGCAGTGTTCATTCCGGGAGTGGACAACTGGGAAGTAGACTTCCTCAGCAGACACGATCTACACCCGGGAGAGTGGGGACTTCATCCAGAAGTCTTCCACATGATTGTGAACCGTTGGGAAAAACCAAAGGTGGATATGATGGCGTCTCGCCTCAACAAAAAACTGGACAGGTATTGTGCCAGGTCAAGAGACCCTCAGGCAATAGCTGTGGACGCTCTGGTAACACCGTGGGTGTTCCAGTCAGTGTATGTGTTTCCTCCTCTGCCTCTCATACCCAAAGTACTGAGAATTATACGGCAAAGGGGAGTAAGAACGATACTCGTGGCTCCGGATTGGCCAAGAAGAACTTGGTACCCGGAACTTCAGGAGATGCTCACGGAAAATCCGTGGCCTCTACCTCTAAGGCGGGACCTGATTCAGCAGGGACCGTGTCTATTCCAAGACTTACCGCGGCTGCGTTTGACGGCGTGGCGGTTGAACGCCGAATTCTAAAGGAAAAAGGCATTCCGGAAGAGGTCATTCCTACACTGGTTAAAGCCAGGAAGGAGGTGACTGCACAACATTATCACCGCATTTGGAGAAAATATGTTGCGTGGTGTGAGGCCAGGAAGGTCCCCACGGAGGAATTTCAACTGGGTCGATTCCTGCATTTCCTACAAACAGGATTGTCTATGGGCCTCAAATTGGGGTCCATTAAGGTTCAAATTTCGGCCCTGTCGATTTTCTTCCAGAAAGAATTGGCTTCAGTTCCTGAAGTCCAGACTTTTGTTAAAGGAGTACTACATATACAGCCCCCGGTGGTGCCCCCTGTGGCTCCGTGGGACCTTAATGTAGTTTTGGATTTTCTCAAATCCCATTGGTTTGAGCCACTCAAATCGGTGGATTTGAAATATCTTACGTGGAAAGTAACCATGCTACTGGCCCTGGCTTCAGCCAGGAGAGTATCAGAATTGGCGGCTTTATCGTATAAAAGCCCATATCTGATTTTCCATTCGGACAGGGCAGAACTGCGGACGCGTCCTCATTTTCTGCCTAAGGTGGTGTCAGCGTTTCATCTGAACCAGCCTATTGTGGTGCCTGCGGCTACTAGCGATTTGGAGGATTCCAAGTTGCTGGACGTTGTCCGGGCATTGAGAATATATATTTCAAGGACGGCTGGAGTCAGAAAATCTGACTCGCTGTTTATACTATATGCACCCAACAAGCTGGGTGCTCCTGCTTCTAAGCAGACGATTGCTCGTTGGATTTGTAGCACAATTCAACTTGCACATTCTGTGGCAGGCCTGCCACAGCCTAAATCTGTCAAGGCCCATTCCACAAGGAAGGTGGGCTCATCCTGGGCGGCTGCCCGAGGGGTCTCGGCATTGCAACTCTGCCGAGCAGCTACGTGGTCGGGGGAGAACACGTTTGTAAAATTCTACAAATTTGATACCCTGGCTAAAGAGGACCTGGAGTTCTCTCATTCGGTGCTGCAGAGTCATCCGCACTCTCCCGCCCGTTTGGGAGCTTTGGTATAATCCCATGGTCCTGACGGAGTCCCCAGCATCCACTAGGACGTCAGAGAAAATAAGATTTTACTTACCGATAAATCTATTTCTCGTAGTCCGTAGTGGATGCTGGGCGCCCATCCCAAGTGCGGATTGTCTGCAATACTTGTACATAGTTATTGTTACAAAAAAATCGGGTTGTTATTGTTGTGAGCCGTCTGTTCAGAGGCTCCTACGTTTGTCATACTGTTAACTGGGTTCAGATCACAAGTTGTACGGTGTGATTGGTGTGGCTGGTATGAGTCTTACCCGGGATTCAAAATCCTTCCTTATTGTGTACGCTCGTCCGGGCACAGTATCCTAACTGAGGCTTGGAGGAGGGTCATAGGGGGAGGAGCCAGTGCACACCACCTGATCCTAAAGCTTTATTTTTGTGCCCTGTCTCCTGCGGAGCCGCTAATCCCCATGGTCCTGACGGAGTCCCCAGCATCCACTACGGACTACGAGAAATAGATTTATCGGTAAGTAAAATCTTATTTTCCTGCGCACCCATAAGGAGTAGAACTAGCATTGTTGATGTTGAGTTGTTTCAGGCCCGTTCCAAGATCTGTCAATCAGCTAAATCAATCGTTCCCTAAATGCCTTAAAATAGAATTAACACCAGCTAACCCAGTGACGAACCATGACCAATACAAACATTCCTTGCTCTCATAAATGACTAAAATAAACCCATATGCTTTTGAAAAACATTGTTGTGTTCATACCTGAGATTTCTCAGTACAGTTCCTCATGGCCTCCATTAACTTCTCCACTTGATGACCCTGGTCTAGAGCTATTCGAAGTGCATCTTCGGTGCTGCACAAACGTTGCTGTAACCGGACAACCTCTGACTCCGTGGATGGGTCTATTAATGAGTATCTCCTCTGGTCTGACACTGATTTCTCTTTATCCTGATGTGCAAAGGGGAAAATCAGGACAGGAAAATATCTGCACAAACACAAATGAAGTTGCAAAGGCTGTGTATTATGAAAACTTGTACTTTGTTCATTTCTCAGACATTTAGGTATCATATGACCAAGAGGCTAGTTTGAACACCAAGATCCTTCAATGCTTAAGAATAACAGATTATTCCAAGATGGGAAGTTCTTGATTAAACTCACCAAAACCATTAATTTTTCTCTAAGTACTTTGATTTCCTCTTTTAACTTCTGCTCTTTTGATCTCCAGTCTGCCTTATGCACTTCCCGGCTCAGGTCTTTCTCTGGTCCTGGAGAGTGCCGATTTGCTTCCAGTAGCAGAGCTCTCAGTTCATTCAGATTCCTACAGTACCAGAATGTGACAAGCAAATCTATCTGTGTGCTATGCATGATCTGATAATTCAGTATATTTGAGGCAGACAGTAGTAATGGAATAGGAAAACAGGTAATCACAATGACTTAAATCCTTATCAAGTCCTTATCTTAAGACCATGTTGTATTAACCAATACTGTTTCTTAAAACAATCTTATTTTAGCTCAAATTGGCTTTCAAATATCCAAGTGCATTGACTATTCTTAAATGTTTGTTAAACTCATTCATATAACTGTAATGTAACCCTGGACAGGCTTCACAGAATATAGCCTGACACATCTCGGTTATGTTGGAGGAACTGCAGCGAAGTACAGACTCTTGTTCATGCTTTGTGGAGCTAATGTGATTCGTGATTTATGGGAATAAGTTTCCAATCTAATTCACTGTGCCACTGGGACACCTCTTTCAATTTCACCTGAGATTACTCTCCATCACTATTCCCATCAGCTTCATTCTGACAATAAATATATTGCAGACCATGTACCCATTGCCACTAAAGCAATGCTGGCCCAATTATGGAGAAATACTGTTCCGACCTCCCTTCTCAAAAATGACAGCAAGCAACCAAAGAAGTTGTGATATGAAGACCCTTGGCTTCAAGTATGCAACTTCATCCTATTCTCCTTTGTTCAAACGACACCAATTATCCAAATACTATACGCAGCACATTACCACACTGGGTTCCTCCTCCATTCTTTGAATGGTTATTTGCCGACCTTGGTATTCTGAGATGTCGCTCTATGTTTGAGATATATTTATATCATACTTGCCTAGTTTCCTGGAATGTTCATATGACTCACAATTTTCGAGGGTGTAAAGGAGAGTAGCCCACTTTGTGGCTCTTGCTTCTCTTTCTTGTGAAGCAGGCAGAGCAGGGCCATGATGATGCAATTAGTGTCATTAGGCTTCTTTGTCACAGTTTGTGACTCATATCACGGCACAGCAGCTGGCGAGACCTGATTTTGCAGATTGTTATAATCACGATGTGAGATGATATGCAAAGGGGGATTTGATAGTGCAAATCGTAATATCAGCCTTTGCCACTTGGACTTTCAGAGGGCAAGTCCCAGATGTTGAGTACAAGGAAATGGAAAAATAAAGGAACCTAAGTATCCTGAAATCTTTTTCTGTTTTTTTAAGGATATAAATTTGATTGGGGGCGTGGCCTGGAGCAGCTAGGAAATGGCAGCAATTTACCAGCTCTCCTGCTGAAATCCTAGAATATATCCTACAAGTGGCTGTTTCTCCCCCAAATTACCTTTAATTATGAGGTATCCTCTACTGTCTGTATGGAGCTTTGTGGAGGGCTGCATGTTCGTGGTCCCTCTGCATGCTTCCTGAAGCTTTGAGCGGCCGGCATGTCCTCTACACAGAGACCTAGTGTTCCTGCCTTTGGCTCCCACGGCTGTTCTGGCGAGTGGTGCTTACCTGCTGCTGTGTCCTGTTCCTCATCTGTATCCCCTGGGATCCTGCATCCAGCTCCCACTGCGTGTCTCTCCTGTGGTGCTCGATTGTTTATTCTGGTATTTGTGGCATGTGTGAATGCTGAAAGCCGCCATTTTGCTGCTGGTTACAGCTGGTTACAGTCTTCAGGATATCCCTGCTGTTCAGCATGTCCTGGGTGGTGAGCGGAGTTTCCGGCTGGTTTGTTTGCCACAATGTCAGTTTTGAGTTCCTGCTGCTTTTTGCTAGATTGTCTCCTCTGTGAGTCCTGTCGGTGAGCTTTGGTGGTATGCTAGCCACCACCATCTTGCCGCTGGGGGTCCTTCTCAGTTGGTGCTTTGGTATTTTTGCTGATTTGGAACTCTTGTATTGGTGGCCACTTTCAATGCACATGATGGTGCGGTCCGGCTCCTTACAGCTCAAAGCCCTGGCATTGGCTGCAGCATAAAGGTTTGCAGTATTCATCTGGTACTCTCTCCAGGTGCATTTCCTGTGCCTCAGCTGCCTGATACCTCCTGATGATCTCCTTGCAGCTCCTGTTGGTAAACTCTGTTGGGGTACTTGCCGTCGTCCTTTTTGCTGCTGGTCTTCTCCCTGCTGTGCTGGAACTCCTACACTGGTGGTTGAACACCTTAAAGACTGGCAGCTTCTTGCAGCAAATTCTCCAGTCTATTAATGCCTCCACACAAAGGCTTCTCACTAAGTTTGAAGACATGGTAGCTGCATCCCCAAGTGCTGTAGTTGCTATCTGCAGGTCTTCTATGAAAGAGCAATCTGTATTTATCCTTCCCAAGGGCTGCATTTATACCTGAGCTTGAAATCCTTTCAGTTTCTCTGTGTCTTGATTTTCATTGTGATTTTTCCAAAGACCCGTTTCACATTTCTAATGGCGAAGTTGAGTCTCCAGGATTTATCATTCAAGTACTCGATGTCCTTTTCTGTGTGCCCTTGGGAGGACAGGAGGCTCCAAGATCTATTGTTCAGGTACTCCATGTTCTTTCCTGAGTGTCATTGGATGAACGGGGATGGGATGGTTTCTACAATCTCACAAACGGCCAAAGTTCGGCCAAATTAATATTTTGAAGCCCATCCTTTTGTTGTATCCAAGTATTCTGGGTTTTTTTTTATCGTGTCATATATACAGCAGTATGATGGCAAGTATTATGTGTGGGAGGAACTCTGTATGCTTGTAATGTGGGAAACTGGGCTTAGCCTAGCTAATACCCCTTTCACACCGCAAACCCAGGTCTGACCCAGTAACTTGAACCTGGGTCCGACCCAGGTTGGACACGGGTCAGACCTTTCACACTACACTTTCAATGCAGGTTATTGCAGGGTTGGCTCCTTTTACCTCAACCCGGGTCAGCAACTAAAACACCATGGATGTCATTTTAAATGGACTTTTTTTGGCTCAGAAAGATAAGGTGTCAGAAGGGCACAAAAGGAGAAGGTGGGTACAGCTCACAGCATTGCAGGAATCATGGCGGACAGAGCTATGTTTTTATACACAATTGCATCATTAACTGTTCCATTAACTTACCTCCCAACTTTTCTAATTTTCGTGGGACAGTCCTGTTCTTGTGGGGACTGTCCCGCTTTCCCACCCGCGGGCTGCAGTGTCCTGCGGTGAGGGTGGGGGGTAGTTGGGAGGCTCCTGTCTTAGCATGCGCACAGCATTTATTCACAGGTGACAGAGGGAGGGGGGGGGCATGCCAGCAGCTCAGAGAGCGCTGGCATGCCCCCTCAGTGATGGTACAAGGGGGCGTTACTCGCGATTGAGGCTCTGCCACGAGGCCATGCCCCTTTCATATAGCACGCCCCCTTTTTGGGCGTGCTTAGCGCGCCAAGGTCCCTCTTTGCACTTTTAATAAGTTGGAGGTATGCAGTAAGCTGCCTAGCAATCTCCGCCTCACCCCTAATTCTTAATGCTCTCTGTTCTCTCCTGTGTAGCAGGGCTCAGGCTGCTGAGTGCTGACATCATCATGGTACACAATCAGCACTTTTACATGACTGCAGGGTTGAATAACCCGGGTTGGACACTTTAGAGTGCACAGTGTCCCGGGTCCAACCTGTGTATAACACTGCTTTTATACTAAGTTGAAATGCATAGTTACTCGACCAGGGATATTCAAAAGTGGTGCTTTTAAACTGCACCTCGACCCAAGTTGAGCTGGCTCGACCCGGCAATATCCCGGGATATTTTTAGGGTGTGAAAGGGGTATAAGGGTCATAAGTCTATTGCCCTCGTTAGTTATGTGTTTTCTTTTTCTTCATTTGGGTGGGAGGAGGTTAAGCGAGCAAGTGTATTTTAAGGGGTGGGGGGTTTAGGGATCCAAGTATGCCTAGGATGGGGTTACGTCATACAGGGGGGGGGGGTTATGGGGAGGTTTGTTTTCGGAGTAATTATTTAATACTGTTATTTGGGCAGATGTGGGTTTGTAATATTTTAGTATGTATTTTTTATTGTCTTGGTATGCGGTTAGTATATTTGGGATCTGTAGTGGCGGGGTATTTTGTTTTCTGTACTTCCTTACATCTCCGGTTATGTGAGTCCGAATGGCGCATTCGAGTTATATTTTATTTATATGGTGTGGGGTACTATGTATATCATAGATCCTGTATTATGCCCTTTATTATTATATACTGTTCCATGTTATTTTCTCCTGTATGCCCCATTTGCTTACTCATGTCAGCCACATTCCCTTTGATTATATATTTTATTTTATTGTTGGGAGTATTTAAAAAAAAAAAAAAAACAAGAAAAAATTACTTAATTAAAAACACATGTAAAAATTGATGTTCACTTTTTCTGTTACTCCCTTTTACTCCCTTCCCTGTCAGTTATGTAAACATAATCCCGGCAAGCTTGTCTATGTACTCTCAAATCCCCTGCAAGAAAAGCTTTTGTGCCAGGGACATACTTCAAAGCTGCCACTAACATCAGCAAATGTCATGGTGTAAGAGGGCCTGTATATACACAATGATCATTCAGTAACCATTATAGACACTGCAACATAATATATATCTCACCATCTAATAGGAAAGTACTTGTAGCCAGAAAATATTTTTTTAAGTCTACTTATGTTTGACTGACATAAAAAAAACCTAGCCAGGACCTATGGCCTGATTCATTCATAATGCATACACATGTGCATGCACACGCAAAATAATAGGATTCTTCCACAGTATTCTGAACAGTACACATATTTGTGTAAAAAAAATACCCAGGATCTCCGTCTGGAAACACGTTCAGCAGCACTCACAGGTACGTTATGCTGCGTGCAGGAAATACAGCATACACACTGCATACCCACTACTCAGAGTGGTTGGTGTGTAGCTTCTGTGCATATGCCCAGTTGCCAACCAAAAAGGACCATTTACCATAAAACAAAAAACAGGTGAGACTTTCCCGCCTCAGAATTGCTGTACATATACAATATGCAGAATGCACGCTACATACGTAGTATGCAAAAGATGCTCAATCTGGGCACTCAGAGCTACATGCAAAATCTCAGTCGGGCCCATAAATATATGCCTTCTGATGCCTTTCTTCTAATCCAGTACTACGGATAAATTGTGACAAGTGCACAGTTTTTAGTCTTACCTTGATACTGAACTGTAAACTGTAACCATTACGAACTGCAGGATGAAACCCTTAACCATGGCATCCTCATAAATGCTAAGTGATTCAGGAAATCTGCAATCTAGATTTGAATGAACCTTCTCCCTTTATAATTTGGTTGTACTCACCTCTCCTTTTTGAGCAACTCCTGGCTTATAACGACAAACTGGCCTGATGCATCATGGGATTTCCTGGAAAAAGCCTCTAATTCCACTTCTAGTTTTTTATTGTCCTTCACTAACGAATCCATCTTCTTGTCTCCTGATTTACATTTACTTTCTAATGCTGCAGAACATTGAATACATTTCATCAGTAGTACATTTCTTTTTTTCAGTTTTTTATTTTGCAGTATATAACTCAATTATATGCTAAAACGGTGACTGACTGCACTAACTTGCAGGGGTCCTTCTACAAACTGCAGAGGATTTTCTAAATCTATTTGGTTTCAACATAGTGTAAAATTAAATAAGGACTTAAGGATTGAATTATATAGTTTCCCAGCTGCTGAAGAATAGAATTAAAGTCAGGTAATTTAGGTGAGCGTCACATGTAATATACTCCAATAGAATGCATAAATGCACTACACTGCTTTTACTTAAAATTAATTACTGCTTCAAAACTGTGTGTTCTGTAGCCTATAATAATATAATACAAACTTACCATTTATTTGAGCCCGAAGTGATTCGATATGAGCAGACATAGATGATATTTCTTTTTCTCGTTTGTTAAGTTTGAGTTGCAGATCTAAATGAAAAGAAAATGAGAATTAATAATTTCTAGCATAGTAAGAGTAGTGATTTCATATCACCCTAATCACTCCCAAATCAGTAACCCTTGCATAGGCAAATGCAGGTGGAGGGTGGTTAAAGTTGCCCAGCCAGCCTGGCCAGCGCCCAATACATGCAATATGGTGCCTTTGCACATGCCCAGTGGCAGCAGATTTTCATACCAAGCCTATTGTGTGTGTGTGTGTCTGCGGAAGTGAGTGCTCAATCATCACACCAGAGAGAGAATCTGATAAGTGGCTTATCGTGATCATTGGGCCTGCCTGCATATGTCTGAAGTACTATATAACATAAACTGCTGTTTGTTTGGGGCAGACTATAGCTTGTTGCATGTTAATTATGCATCCTTCATGGTCTGGCGA
The DNA here is from genome assembly GCF_028390025.1 of Pseudophryne corroboree. NCBI lineage: Eukaryota > Metazoa > Chordata > Amphibia > Anura > Myobatrachidae > Pseudophryne > Pseudophryne corroboree. Next base: position 451,729,510 of record NC_086445.1, on the reverse strand, counting down.
CAATCACTCAAAAATCAAACATTTGTAAAGCCCATCCAGAAATCTTGCATTTGCCTCTGCCTTGCCTACTCAAAGTAGCATATCTTTTGCACACTCCAAATCACGATGCTAGTCACCCGTATACTGCTACACTGAGGTGTACTACCCTGAATCTTAGGAAATACGTTCCTCACTTCATTCCCTAGCAGTTGTGAAACTACGGAGACCCGATTTCCCATGTCACATAAACAGTAATTCAATTATCTGTGATGTGCGGTAGATGTGCACAACATGCATAATTAGGGTAGAGAAATATTATCCATTTTGCTGCACATATAAAATGTAACCTATGGGGATTGCTACTGTAATTGGAAAAAAGGAACAGCAGCAGATATCGGGAACATCGGAGATATTTGCTGTGGAACACCTGTCATACGTCCAGGCGATACTTTTTTGGGGGGGATTTCCTGCAAAATTGTTTTAATTAAAATGCCCCATAGGGAAAGCAAAAAGCAGAGCAGGCAGTTGACAGGTAAGACTTTGCAATGGGTGCGTGGTGGGCGGCGCAGATTCCCCCTGACTGAGGCGCCCATATGCACCGCACACATTGCATTATTTACTATAATAATTTATTTGTGCATGCACTGCTAAACAATTTAAAAAAATGAGAGAATTGACGCAGAGCAGTGTGAGGAAAGATAGGACTAGTTTTTAAATGTGATTTAGTGTATTTTAAAAGTAGTGGTCCAAATTATGGAAGTGAATCACCCATGAATATTCTGGATAAAGGAGCCCATATGTTAATGAAATTCCTTCTCTTCCAGTTTTTAGATCACAAGAGCACTCAGCAGGCAGTATAGCACAGTGATGCAAGATTCCTTTAATGAAGTCCCATAGTGTTAGTGTGACCTTTACGTACTGCACTGAGTGTTAAGCTAGTGGAGGGAATTATAACACTGCAGGAGTTTATCAGAGGAAGCCTGCATCTGTCCCAGCTCCCCCTACCTAAGGTATGAAAGCCTGAAGAGAGGCATTTCATCCAGGCCTGTCATGCAAAATCTGGATAATACAAATTACCTTCCATTATTGTTTTCATGTTCATTTTTTCTTCTGAAAAGTCATTTGCTTCAATCATCTGCAAAAGATGAGAAATATATTGCCATTATAACTTAACTCTTACAGTGTTTAACAGGCATATGGTAACTGTAACATGTTCCTATTTTTTGCAAAAATTCCATATGTTATTACGTTATTTTGTTAACGCCACAGAGCCTGATTTAAAGTTGGGTGTAAGTTAAACAGCGGTCCACAAATCTCTGCATTATTTTATTGTGCATGTTACTCGTATTCTGTACTTAGGGTCGAGAAGACAGCCAGCCGCCAGCCCCAGGTCCCAGCACCTGTGCAATGGATCCGGCAGGTGCCGGGACCTGCGCATGCACAGACACTTGGCGAATGCGCAGAGCATTGGCTGCAGCCCATAGAAGCCGGACTGGGCTGCGCCAAAGGAAGGGAGTGGCTTCCTATAGGAAACCAGCTCTCTGCTTATCAAAGCCCGGTCTGGCAGTCCCAGAGGGAGGAAACACCTCCCAATGGGACTGTCGTGTTTGTCTGTGGTTGACAGGTAGGACTTCCAACAGGAAGTCACTACCAGATACAGTAAAGCCAGTGCAGTCACGGATTGCATCTGGCTTCACTGACAGTAATCGGGATGGCGGCTTTTACCTGGGGGAATAGGTAAAATCCACCACTGGTAGGGACATGTAAAACTTAGGCCAACCCTTCAGATACTAATCTTCCACTGTGTCTCCCATAGCACTGGAGTAAAGAGATGCAGATGATCCTAAGATACATGCAATACAGTGGCGGAACTTGTGAGTGATGGGCCCAGGTGCAAACATATAATTTGGGCCTCCCTCCTCTGACAACCCAAGCTCATAATATGCCACACGTCAGTGGGTGAGAAGCAGAGGATGACAGGGGGAAGCAGTGGGTGCAGAGAGAGGCACAGAGTGATAGGGAGAGGTAACAATGGGTAGATGCAGTGGGTAACAGCAGTACAAATAATCAGTCCTGCACACAGTTCTGTGTGGAGACCAGGGAGGGTGTACTTTGGTGGGGGTGTGTTTTGAAAGAAGTGTGCTACTACACAGACTCTAGACTTCCCGTCCTCCAAGGAAAGTCTCATGCCTATCCCAAGATGGTCACCAAGATCACTATTGAGAATGTGCAGGGGCCGTCTTATTTCTATACTGTATAAGACTGTGTAGTGACATGGTGGGAGACAGAAGTACCCTACTTAGCTCCTATGAGAGACCTGGTTAACACCGGCTATAGAGCTGTTCCAGCATCCCTGCACAGCTACCCGTTTGCAGTATACTCTGACAGTCTGGTGAGCTGAATTAAACCTTGATCCGCTCCAAATCCGCCCCATCACCAATGTACATGCAACAGTGGGTATGGCTGTACCAGCTAAATATCAATAAGCCAACACCACTGGTTATGTAACTGGACTGTTCATAGTTTGAGTCATCCACTGGTGTGTGCCTATATAACTCTGCAATACCAGCACCTGCACACACATCATTTCCTGCAGTGGAAACACAGCGGCAATCTGTGAAGCAGCCTCTGACAGCACCAATTACCCCGGCCGTGGCTGCCTTTAATTTACAAATAGCTGGGATTCAGGAAGAATTCACAGCTCTGAATTAGAGGCAGTATGCATCTGTGATCATCAGCGCTGACAGACAGCAGGACTCCCCTATCATTCCAGCTCAGATGGCAAACTGATGCAGCAGCACACACACAAGGTCAACCCCGCCTTCCTGAGGTAAGGGGCATGTTCCTCAGGCAGTGGGGCCCACTCTGCTGCCTTTGCTGAGAAAGTCATCTGACTTTGCTCAAAATAGTCGCGCAGTGGCCCAGGGGAAAACTCATTACTGGTCTGGGCAGCAGTGGGCCCCTTAGTCCCCAGGGGCCCAGGTACAATGCACCTGCTGCATCAATGGTAGTTCTTCCTCTGATGCAATATGAGGTTACAGTTATTGCAAACTGATCACTTAACATTGCAATCTTTCATCTCTTCCGCTTGATTACAGTGACACCAGAGATCATTAAAAGCATAATTTACTGCACGCCAACAACAAGATAGTTGCCTGTGCTCATTAATTGGCCTCTATACATTTCTATCAAATTAAATTTGCATATCTTACATTTAATTTATTCTCTCTATCTCGCCACCCCCTCCCTGTCTCTGTCCATCACTCTCCCCCAACACTTTCTCCACTCACCTATATCTTTCTCATTGCCACCACAAAACTTTTCCTCTTTCTCCCTCTTCCATTGTCTTTATCACTGCCCCCTCACTCTCTTCTGTGCATCACTGACACTAGTGGGAGGGCCCAGACCAAGGGGTTGATTTATCATGAGTTTTATCATATGCAACGAGTTATAAAACTCATTGATAAATCTCTCTCAACTGTCATTATGTTGCAACGTGATGATATAATTTTTTATCAGCAGTCAATTTTATTATATCAATTTAGACCTATAACACTTGATTTTAACATGAAGAGTGTAAATCAATTCAGAATTTGTCCGAAATCTAAACCATTCCATGCATCCCTAACTGGTGATTTGGTATATTTAGTTGACATACACAATGTTAACATTCATTATGACAGGGGCAGCATGGATGGTGTAATGGTTAGCATTACTGCCTCACAGCACTGAGGTCATGGGTTCAATTCCCACTATGGCCTTAACTGTGTGGAGTTTGTATATTCTACCTGTGCTTGCGTGGGTGTCCTTCGGGTACTCTGGTTTCCTCCACAATCCAAAAATATATTGGTAGGTTCATTGTCTTTCAACAAAAATGAACACTATGTACATGGGCAGACTAGATGGGCCAAGTGGTTCTCATCTGCTGTCAAATTCTGATCTTGAATGTGTCAACACTGATGTAGGGGTAAATTTACTAAGGTGGGAGTTTTATTTAGAACTGGTGATTTTGCTCATAGCAACCAGTCAAACTCTACTTGACATTTATCTAGCTGCTTCTAGAAGATAATTGATAGACTCTGTTTGGTTGGTATGGGCAGTTAAAACATACCTCCCAGCTTACTACATTTACCCCGTAATGTTGATACTGCTGAAATATTAACTTACTGTTTTTGCGGTCATTCTGTCCCTTGATGACATTGTCCCTTGTTGTCAATGTCAACATTTTATACATAGACATTCTGACTGTTTTCCTTTTCTGGAATGTTGGTTTTGAAGTAATGTATTACATGTTCTTATATAACAATTATGTTACAGTGCTGTGTATCACATTTACTTTAATGGAAATAAGAATTTTGAAGAGGTTAACTGCAAATGTAATTGCAAAATGTGCAGCCAAGATGTCATGCATCATATTAAAAGGGGTAAATGTAATATGGTGCGAGAAGCCGAAGATCCAGGATTATGCAGAGAATGGCTGTATTTTTAAGTGGCAATCATTTACAAGGCAAAATCATGGTTTAAAAATATGGCTATTCTCAGAAGAGAACTTGTACCTCCGACTTCTCGCAATCTATTACATTTACCACAAGGTTTCTTTCACTTGCACCTCAACAAAGTCTTACAACAATAAAATACATTAAATAATGTTATCCAATATATGAGTTTATGTTGTCGTTATAAAACATCCATATGTCTACAGTAAATTGCTGAATGAAGAAGAAAAGAAAAAGAACCCTACATTGGCATTCTGTGACAGGTGAAGAGCTTCCATTGACTGCAATTTGTTTTCCAAGACCAGACTTTTCTCCTGTAGCCTTTGGATCTCCTGCTTGTTTCTTACATCTGCTTTCTGGAGCACTTCGTAATCTTGCATTTTCTTTTCAGCAGTTGAAATCTGCTCTTTTAAGAAGGCTATGGCTTGTGTCTTGTCATTGTAATCGGCGTGAGCCTTTTCTAGCTCACACACTCGCTGTTCTGCATCTCTGCATTTGTCTTTAATACACTGGAGCTCTTTGAGGTGTTGATTGGTTTTTGATTCTAGCTGTGTTCTCCAGTTATTATTGCCCTCCTCTACTTCATCCCGAATCTCCTGAAGTTTATCTTTGAGACTCTCCCTCTCTTTGACATAGACTGCCATTTCAATCTCATTCTTAGCCTTTAGATTTTCAAGTTCAAGCTGGTGTTCCATTTTAAGGCTTTCTAAGCTGGCTTTAAGTGCCACTATTTCTTTGTATTGGGAGTCAGGACTGGTGACCAGGGAACCTTTCAAGTTTTCCAAAGACCTCTGGTGATCAGAAACTAAACTGTCCAATTTAGACTTCCAGTTGTCCATCATCCCTATATTTTCTTTTGTGGCCTGCTCCAGTCTTCTCTTCAGCTCTACAATTTCCTGGGTATGTTTCTCATTCAGTGTCTTCAATTTTTCCACCTCTTGTTGGTATCTTTTCATGCTCTTCTCATACTTATCTCTCTGCTGACTGCTCTCCTTTTGGTGCTCCTTGCTAGCAGACAGAAGCTTGTCCCGTAAACGCAAGGCTTCAGTTTGAAGTCCAAGATTGGGTTCTGTTGACTCTGACTGACTGGTGTTGACCAAACAGTGTTGAAGATCTTCAATCTCATTGCGGCGAAGGTTAAGTTCCTCCTCCAGCTGCTGAATCCTCGACTGCTCTGCTACTGTTGTTAGCTGCAAAAAGAATGATGACAACATGGTGTCAATTTATATCATGATTCCTTGTAAATGATAATTATATAATTATATATAAATTCTTAATGACCATGTTTTAGTAAGTTATTTTACACCAAGGAATAATGTTTGGTTCATAGGTTTGCTGTAAGTATATCAATTACTAAATGTTTTATTGGTATAAACTTTACTCATTTAAGAGCATTCTGGGGGAAAAAAAAACAGATTTGTCCAATCAATCAAGATTCGCAGACTAAAATCTAGATATGCCTTGGTGTAAAATGAACTGGACATGACATATGGATATGTGTTATTTGTTTGTTAAGATTTAGAATATATTATAACTGAACTGGCTACGGTTAACTATATTTAAGTTGACTTGATCTTGAAAGAATAAGGAATCCTGTGTGTATTTTTATTATTTTAATAAGATTTTGACTCTCCTGGAACAGTTGGAATCAGAAATTCAAGATAAGTTTTCTTGCTATAATATTTAACTTCATTTGGCACCCAAAAGTGTTAATACAGAGTGCCATGATTTTTGTATGCCCTAAAAATAGATACCCTGAATTTCAACAATATAGAGTTGGGGTTACAGTATTATGTGTGCTTGTTATGTATTCCTACCTGCAGATATTTACAGTTAAAAAATATTCGGAAAGTTGATTAGTACTATTCTATGTGTTATACACATTCCCATATGTATGAAGTAAAAGACACTTCGAAACATAGGGAAGTCAGAATTTTCATTGACTCAATAAAAAAACAACAACTTTACAGTACTATATTTTATAAAACAAAGGTGAAAGCCACAGAAAATAAGATTTTACTCACCGGTAAATCTATTTCTCGTAGTCCGTAGTGGATGCTGGGAACTCCGTAAGGACCATGGGGAATAGCGGCTCCGCAGGAGACTGGCACAACTAAAGAAAGCTTTAGGACTACCTGGTGTGCACTGGCTCCTCACTCTATGACCCTCCTCCAGACCTCAGTTAGGATACTGTGCCCGGAAGAGCTGACACAATAAGGAAAGGATTTTGAATCCCGGGTAAGACTCATACCAGCCACACCAATCACACCGTATAACTCGTGATACAATACCCAGTTAACAGTATGAAATATATAACTGAGCCTCTCAACAGATGGCTCAACAATAACCCTTTAGTTAAACAATAACTATATACAAGTATTGCAGACAATCCGCACTTGGGACGGGCGCCCAGCATCCACTACGGACTACGAGAAATAGATTTACCGGTGAGTAAAATCTTATTTTCTCTGACGTCCTAGTGGATGCTGGGAACTCCGTAAGGACCATGGGGATTATACCAAAGCTCCCAAATGGGCGGGAGAGTGCGGGATGACTCTGCAGCACCGAATGAGCGAACTCTAGGTCCTCCTCAGCCAGGGTATCAAACTTGTAGAATTTAGCAAATGTGTTTGACCCCGACCAAGTAGCTGCTCGGCAAAGTTGTAAAGCCGAGATCCCTCGGGCAGCCGCCCAAGAAGAGCCCACCTTCCTCGTGGAATGGGCTTTTACAGATTTTGGATGCGGCAGTCCAGCCGCAGAATGTGCAAGTTGAATCGTGCTACAGATCCAGCGAGCAATAGTCTGCTTTGAAGCAGGCGCACCCAACTTGTTGGGCGCATGCAGGATAAATAGCGAGTCAGTCTTTCTGACTCCAGCTGTCCTGGAAACATAGATTTTTAGGGCCCGGACTACGTCCAGCAACTTGGAGTCCTCCAAGTCACGAGTAGCCGCAGGCACCACAATAGGCTGGTTCAAATGAAACGCTGAAACAACCTTTGGGAGAAATTGGGGACGAGTCCTCAATTCCGCCCTATCCATATGGAAAATCAGATAAGGGCTTTTACAAGACAAAGCCGCCAATTCTGACACACGCCTGGCCGAAGCCAAGGCCAACAGCATGACCACTTTCCACGTGAGATATTTTAGTTCCACGGTTTTAAGTGGTTCAAACCAATGCGACTTTAGGAAATCCAACACCACGTTGAGATCCCAAGGTGCCACTGGGGGCACAAAAGGGGGCTGAATATGCAGCACTCCCTTAACAAATGTCTGAACTTCAGTTAGTGAAGCCAGTTCTTTTTGGAAGAAAATCGATAGAGCGGAAATCTGGGCCTTAATGGAACCCAATTTTAGGCCCATAGTCACCCCTGACTGTAGGAAGTGCAGAAATCGACCTAGCTGAAATTCCTCCGTTGGGGCCTTCCTGGCCTCACACCACGCAACATATTTCCGCCATATGCGGTGATAATGGTTTGCGGTCACTTCTTTCCTAGCTTTAATTAGCGTAGGGATAACTTCCTCCGGAATGCCCTTTTCCTTCAGGATCCGGCGTTCAACCGCCATGCCGTCAAACGCAGCCGCGGTAAGTCTTGGAACAGACAGGGCCCCTGCTGCAGCAGGTCCTGTCTGAGCGGCAGAGGCATGGGTCCTCTGAGATCATTTCTTGAAGTTCTGGGTACCAAGCTCTTCTTGGCCAATCCGGAACAATGAGTATAGTTCTTACTCCTCTCCTTCTTATTATTCTCAGTACCTTGGGTATGAGAGGCAGAGGAGGGAACACATACACCCACTGTGTTACCAGAGCGTCCACAGCTATCGCCTGAGGGTCCCTTGACCTGGCGCAATATCTTTTTAGCTTTTTGTTGAGGCGGGACGCCATCATGTCCACCTGTGGCCTTTCACACCGGTGTACAACCATTTGGAAGACTTCTGGATGAAGTCCCCACTCTCCCGGGTGGAGGTCGTGTCTGCTGAGAAAGTCTGCTTCCCAGTTGTCCACTCCGGGAATGAACACTGCTGACAGTGCTAACACATGATTTTCCGCCCATCGGAGAATCCTTGTGGCTTCTGCCATCGCCATCCTGCTTCTTGTGCCACCCTGACGGTTTACATGGGCGACCGCCGTGATGTTGTCTGACTGGATCAGCACCGGCTGGTGTTGAAGCAGGGGCCTTGCCTGACTTAGGGCATTGTAAATGGCCCTTAGTTCCAGAATATTTATGTGTAGGGAAGTCTCCTGACTTGTCCATAGTCCTTGGAAGTTTCTTCCCTGTGTGACTGCCCCCCAACCTCGAAGGCTGGCATTCGTGGTCACCAGGATCCAGTCCTGTATGCCGAATCTGCGGCCCTCTAGAAGATGAGCACTCTGCAGCCACCACAACAGCGACACCGTGGTCCTTGGAGACAGGGTTATCAGCCGATGCATCTGAAGATGCGATCCGGACCACTTGTCCAACAGATCCCACTGAAAGATCCTTGCATGGAACCTTCCGAATGGAATTGCTTCGTAAGAAGCCACCATCTTTCCCAGGACTCGCGTGCAGTGGTGCACCGACACCTGTTTTGGTTTTAGGAGGTCTCTGACTAGAGATGACAACTCCTTGGCCTTCTCCTCCGGGAGAAACACTTTTTTCTGTTCTGTGTCCAGAACCATCCCCAGGAACAGTAGACGCGTTGTAGGAACCAGCTGCGATTTTGGAATATTCAGGATCCAGCCGTGCTGTTGTAGCATCTTCCCGAGCTAGTGCTACACCGATCAACAACTGTTCCCTGGACCTCGCCTTTATAAGGAGATCGTCCAAGTACGGGATAATTAAAACTCCCTTTCTCCGAAGGAGTATCATCATTTCGGCCATTACCTTGGTAAATACCCGCGGTGACGTGGACAGACCAAACGGCAACGTCTGGAATTGGTAATGACAGTCCTGTACCACAAATCTGAGGTACTCCTGGTGAGGAGGGTAAATGGGGACATGCAGGTAAGCATCCTTGATGTCCAGTGATATCATGTAATCCCCCTCGTCCAGGCTTGCAATCACCGCCCTGAGCGATTCCATCTTGAACTTGAACCTTCTTATATAAGTGTTCAAGGATTTTAAATTTAAAATGGGTCTCACCGAACCGTCCGGTTTCGGTACCACAAACATTGTGGAATAGTAACCCCGTCCTTGTTGAAGGAGGGGTACCTTGATTATCACGTGCTGAGAATACAGCTTGTGAATCGCCTCCAGCACTGCCTCCCTGTCCGGGGGAGCTGTCGGCAAGGCAGATTTGAGGAAACGGCGAGGGGGAGACGTCTCGAATTCCAGCTTGTACCCCTGAGATACTACTTGTAGAATCCAGTGATCCACCCATGAGCGAGCCCACTGGTCGCTGAAGTTCTTGAGACGGGCCCCCACCGTACCTGGGTCCGCCTGTGGAGCCCCTGCGTCATGCGGTGGACTTAGAGGAAGCGGGGGAGGACTTTTGTTCCTGGGAACTGGCTGTAAGTTGTAGCTTTTTCCCTCTACCTCTGCCTCTGGGCAGAAAGGACGCGCCTCTAACCCGCTTGCCTTTCTGGGGCCGAAAGGACTGTACCTGATAATACGGTGCTTTCTTTGGCTGTGAGGGAACATGGGGTAAAAATGCTGACTTCCCAGCTGTCGCTGTGGAAACGAGGTCCGAGAGACCATCCCCAAACAACTCCTCACCCTTGTAAGGCAATACTTCCATGTGCCTTTTAGAATCTGCATCTCCTGTCCACTGCCGAGTCCACAATCCTCTCCTGGCAGAAATGGACATTGCGTTTATTTTAGATGCCAGCCGGCAAATATCCCTCTGTGCATCTCTCATGTACAAGACAGCGTCTTTAATATGCTCTACGGTTAGCAATATAGTGTCCCTGTCTAGGGTATCAATGTTTTCCGACAGGGAATCTGACCACGCAGCTGCAGCACTGCACATCCATGCTGAAGCAATAGCCGGTCTCAGTATAATACCTGAGTGTGTATATACAGACTTCAGGATAGCCTTCTGCTTTCTATCTGTAGGCTCCTTTAGGGCGGCCGTGTCCGGAGACGGTAGTGCCACCTTTTTTGACAGACGTGTGAGCGCTTTATCCACCCTAGGGGATGTCTCCCAACGTGACCTGTCCTCTGGCGGGAAAGGGTACGCCATTAGTAACTTTTTAGAAATTACCAGTTTCTTATCGGGGGAAGCCCACGCTTCTTCACACACTTCATTTAATTCATCAGATGGGGGAAAAACCACTGGTAGTTTTTTCTCCCCAAACATAATACCCTTTTTTGTGGTACCTGGGGTAATATCAGAAATATGCAACACATTTTTCATTGCCATAATCATGTAACGGGTGGCTCTATTGGAATGTACACTAGTCTCATCATCGTCGACACTGGAGTCAGTATCCGTGTCGACATCTGTGTCTGCCATCTGAGGTAGCGGGCGTTTTAGAGCCCCTGATGGCTTTTGAGACGTCTGGGCAGGCACAGGCTGAGAAGCCGGCTGTCCCACATCTGCTATGTCGTCAAACCTTTTATGTAAGGAGTTGACACTGTCGCGTAATTCCTTCCACATAACCATCCACTCAGGTGTCGACCCCGCAGGGGGTGACATCACATTTATCGGCACCTGCTCCGCCTCCACATAAGCCTCCTCATCAAACATGTCGACACAGCCGTACCGACACACGCACACACACAGGGAATGCTCTGACTGAGGACAGGACCCCACAAAGTCCTTTGGGGAGACAGAGAGAGAGTATGCCAGCACACACCAGAGCGCTATATATAATGTAGGGATTCACACTATACATACAGTGATTTTTCCCTTATAGCTGCTATTAATATACAGATACTGCGCCTAAATTTAGTGCCCCCCCTCTCTTTTTTACCCTATGAAGTCTGGAAACTGCAGGGGAGAGCCTTGGGAGCTTCCTTCCAGCGGAGCTGTGAGAGGAAATGGCGCAAGTGTGCTGAGGGAGATAGCCCCGCCCCTTTCTCGGCGGGCTTCTCCCGCTTTTTTATGGAATATATGGCAGGGGATTTTACACATATATAGTCTTAATGACTATATTATGTGTTATTTTGCCAGTAAGGTACTCTTATTGCAGTCCCAGGGCACCCCCCCCCCAGCGCCCTGCACCCATCAGTGACCGGAGTGTGTGGTGTGCATGGGGAGCAATGGCGCACAGCTGCAGTGCTGTGCGCTACCTTAATGAAGACCGAAGTCTTCTGCCGCCGATTTTCAGGAACATCTTCTTGCTTTGCAAGGGGGACGGCGGCGCGGCTCCGGGACCGGACGACCGAGGCTGGGCCTGTGTTCGATCCCTCTGGAGCTAATGGTGTCCAGTAGCCTAAGAAGCCCAAGCTAGCTGCAAGCAGGTAGGTCCGCTTCTCTCCCCTAAGTCCCTCGTAGCAGTGAGTCTGTTGCCAGCAGATCTCACTGAAAATAAAAAACCTAAATATAACTTTCTTTTCTAAGAGCTCAGGAGAGCCCCTAGTGTGCATCCAGCTCGGCCGGGCACAAAATTCTAACTGAGGTCTGGAGGAGGGTCATAGAGGGAGGAGCCAGTGCACACCAGGTAGTCCTAAAGCTTTCTTTAGTTGTGCCCAGTCTCCTGCGGAGCTGCTATTCCCCATGGTCCTTACGGAGTTCCCAGCATCCACTAGGACGTCAGAGAAATGCAATGTATACTTGTATATGTTATAATACAATATAGACTGTTTGTAGAGTATAATTACAGTAACTCATCAAAGTAACACAATGTATACTTGTATATGTTATAGTATAATATAAAGCCTGTTTGTAGAGTATAATTACCTAACTCATGAAAGGAACACATTGTGGCAGTAACTGTGCTTTCATGTTGTATACCTAACAAAATGTGCAAATCCCCCAATAAACAGCTAGCATGAACTTCAGTATATTTCACAAATGCCTGACATCATTAATATGCTAGTTATATGATGCACCCACATATTTCCATTTATTATTCCATGTACAAGATAAAAAGAAGACATAAGAAAGTGCATTCCATATTTATACTTGCCAATTATCTTTAGTAGCAAAGGGGAGTAGCTTTAATTTATTGTTGTTACTATAACATAAAATAATGCTTGCACTATTGGGTTCCTTTTTTTCTTTCATTATATGCGTCTTCTTTTTGTCACCTTTAAGTGCTTACAAAGTAACTTCTGCAGCACAGAACAAATAACCCACTGCTGAAACATGTAATGTAAAATATATTTTATGCTGACTTCAGTTGGAAATATGTCTGTGAATAAATATATTAATATTTGATATGAGTCATTTATATTACAGGTTGAGTATCCCTTATCCAAACTACTTGGGACCAGAGGTATTTTGGATATCGGATTTTTCCGTATTTTGGAATAATTGCATACCATAATGAGATATCATGGTGATGGGACCTAAATCTAAGCACAGAATGCATTTATGTTTCATATACACCTTATACACACAGCCTGAAGGCCATTTTAGCCAATATTTTTTATAACTTTGTGCATTAAACAAAGTGTGTGTACATTCACACAATTCATTTATGTGTCATATACACCTTATACACACAGCCTGAAGGTCATTTAATACAATATTTTTAATAACTTTGTGTATCAAACAAAGTTTGTGTACACTGAGCCATCAAAAAACAAAGGTTTCACTATCTCACTCTCACTCAAAAAAGTCCGTATTTCGGAATATTCCGTATTTCGGAATATTTGGATATGGGATACTCAACCTGTACTACTAAATTAACAAAGTCAAGACATGTTATATGAAGGTCCCAAAATGTCTTTGCAGGACTGGAGATAGAACTGTAGAAAAAATAGCATTTTATATATGTATTAGAGAGAATACATAACTCCCCGGCCAATGTCACAAAGGAGTGGCTAACATTTTCATATAAATCCTATAACATTACTGTAGTTACTGACATTTTTACTTCTGTCTAACTTACAACAAAGTGATCTGAAATGAATGTTCTCTCAGCAAAATGATGGTGGGCCCAATCTTGTTACAAGCCAGTGCAGTCTGTGCGTGTAGTGTGTATTATTTCTCACAAGATTTCATTTTGCTTTATCACTGTGTAGATCATTATATAACATTACTAACCATGCATACATTTTAGGCCAATGTGATATAATGTAGAGTTACAGTTCCGCAATATGTTAATACTGTTACTGTAAATGTCGATGTCACGTAACACAAAGCATGACTGTTGTAGTTGAACCAATTTACTATAAATGTTCATACATTTACATTGTGAGTCATTATTAATGCACTAAATGAGAAAATGATACATACTAATATAATGGTGATGTCTTTAACTAGAAGCCAATGATTCCATGTGTTGAGCAACAAACTAAAAGCAGTAGTACATTGCACCATGACGTATGTATAGAAGATGTACAACCTATAAGGACACTTTTACTCATAGCACATTTCTGTGTATTGCTCCAATTGTTTATTTTACTTCTCCTTTGGAAATAACTATGATGGCATGTTTGATGATTTAGGCATTTTAGGGTGAGCAATTTAAAGGGAAAAGTCAAAAGTTCAATTTTTGGCCATTAAAAATGCGTAAATCTGAAATAGCGTCTTTACTTAACGGAAGGTTTTACACTAAGATACTACTGCTTTAAGTCTGAAAAGGGTTGGCAAATAAAAGTTTCATCTGGAGTTGTAACAAATGTGAATGCGGAAATAAAAATTCTGGAAGCTAAAATGGGCAGAAATGACGTAAAGCAAAAAGATCAGAGCTAGGGGTGTATATGAAGCTGGAAGCACACTGGACTTTAGGTAGGGGTCATTGATTTATTACTGTACCCTCTTGTCCTCTAATTCTTTGAGAAGCTTTGTAGTTTTTGCCTTCTCAAACAGTAGGTTCTGCTCGAGCTCCCGAATTCGGGCATGCTCCAACTTGGTCTGTGTCTGCACACACAGGATAGGAAAGAGACAGCAGGAAAGAAAAGTTGCAGTATCATCAAACATATACAAGAGAGTATGATGTCCAAAGGCTGGAAGGTTGATATTAATGTTGAAAGCGCTTTTTTGGCAACTAAAGGTGCAAAGAAAGTAAATGGCTAATTCTGAAACCCACTTGATGATATTTCTTGAAAAAATATATAAAATCAGTTCACTTTGTAAACCAGGAAACTTGCTGTACAGCCAGGCCTGTTTTATGTAGTCCCGGTGTGTTACATATGGGCATATATTTGTGTCACAGCACGGTGCTTGACTGGCAGCTAATTACACATAGAGAATTAAAGAGAATTGATTGCACTGATGGCATTTATCTGAGCACTGCAATATTCTACAAACTAATCACTATAATGTGCCTGTATATGTATACAATAAGGGTTTTTGTTTGGTGGGCAAAGTGTGTATAAACATATATGTTGTAAATGTATGTCTACAGACTGACGCCACCAAATTCAATCTAGGGAAGTTATTCGGAATGCATATTGTAAAACCATATAAATCCTCCAAATTACTGAGTGGAAGAAGGCTCACATTAACTAACTGGACCACAGCCCTTATCTTTGTAGCCTATAAACTGACCTTTATAGCCAATAATCTCACTAATGCCCCATCATGTATCAATATATACAAACAAGACTAACAAACTAAATAGCTAACTAAATAAACGAACTTACTAACAAACAAACATATGCTGAAAGCAAGTAGTATCATCACTATATACTCTGAAATACTTGAGTCTCAGTATCTCAACCTTGAGATGATAGAGTATACAGTTTCATACAGTTCTAGTTTTGGCATAAACTTACCTTTTCCACAACCACCAGCCTAAAACCTGCTGACACTGACACATGTAAACATTTCTCTTTCTGCTGAGCCATGCTGACAAACTGCATGCATAGCCAATTCTCAGTTATCAGGTTATCATTGATCTGCACCTATCCCAGATATGCAGCATCGTCATCAAGAGCTGACATAACAACATCTTTTCACTGCAATAAAATCAATACTTGACGTAATGTAAATCATCTAAGATATTGTTATTTATTTTGCAGTGTCTGATTTCCAAACCCATAGAACAGGTAAGACAGTGTATCATTTATCCAACTACATCAATTGGAAATAAGATCCTGCAGCCTAGAAGATTCTCAGAAAGGCACTTGAATGTCATTCTACAATGTTTTTCCATTCAAGTGAATGTCAATGGAAGAGGCCATCTGGGAGGATCAACTAGAAATAATAGAGACATTGTGACAAAGAGCCAAAGTGCCAGTGAGTTGAGCGAGCCCGCAAGGGGCTCTTTTGCGCTCGCCCCGCTGCTGGCATTCCGGCGGTCGGGATCCCTGCACCGGTATGCTGGGGGCCGGGATCCCAAGCACTGGGGAAACATACCACACCCATTTCAATACTATCCTGGTGAATGCATTATTCTACATGTCTAAAAAATAAACATAATTTGTAAATACATGCAATCTCTTAAAGGGAATGATTTGCTGCCATCTAATGGGAGACAGTGTCCCAATAGGTATTCCTAGCAGTAGATGAAATAACATGATTGGAGGATCTCCTGATCTTTCAGAGTTTTCTGGCCAATGGCATAATATGATACAGCCCAACCCCTTTAAGAACGTAGTGTTTCTTGTGACAGTGTTTCCTATGAATATATATAGATATTTATTTTATACCAGGTGAACAAAAATAATTACAAAATTGCTGGTTAATTATAGACCCAGATTGGGGTAATGGAGGTGTGGGGTGCGGTGCCCCTGGATTGGCTGGGCTGGATGGCTCTAGTGTGGCATACCTTTACATTCTATTAACACTTATCACTTACTTATTTCTTCACTAACTATTTATTTATTCTAATTACATCTCATTATTTTTGTATCACTTTATGTATATAGCTTCGGCTTCCTAACACTAATTTATTAACACTATAGTTTTTTCACTGGTATGCTGCCCTGGGCATTCTGGCTTAAGCTGATTTTTGGGGTGTCGCACCCTGCCCCTAGATATAGAGCTAGGGACCCCCAATATACAGAAAGGCCTTGACGCGGCTTGGGGGCTTATTCATGCTTTTGCACAAATATATGTAACCAAGATCTCTGAATTCTAATATTGTGTAGGATTTAAATCTGGTTACTGGTCTCATTCATGGTGCTTGGTGAAACAAAATGCTTTTTTTCTTGCTTAGATGTATAAGGACAGGTATGTACTTCCAACTACTAATTTAAAAAAACTTGAAAGTTATACAGTGTCTACTGTTGTATCACACCATAAACATATTTTGATTATCCATTACCAGTGAAATAGTTTTACAATTACTCAATTAAAATAAATAATATATTGTAGAATAATTAATAAAGATTCAGTTGAAGTGGTCTGTGATAAAGGCTCCTGCTCACTAGTAACAAGTAGGCTGAGGAAAAGAAGGAGCTGCACCACATGGGAGGTCTTCTCATACACTGATGGGTTCTCAGATCCCACTCTCCTACTTTTTGTTTCTGCAAAAGCTATTTCTATGCCACCTGAGGCATGCAATAAACTGGAGCAATACAATTTGATAAATATGGAGCAAAAAAATCTGATAAATATTTGCAATGTATGCATCATGCATACAGTATGAAAATATTGCATTACTACTATTTGTCAATTGGGTGCAATTGGTGGGCCCATAGTTTTGATCAAAATTACACTAAGCACCTCTAATTTACTCTATTTTATATTGCAGTTTATTATAATTTTTCTGATTAGCAGTGCTTAGTATTAAGAGTGTGCACCTGCATATTCTCTTTTTTTTCTGTGTTGAACTACAAGTCTCAGCATGGTAGCACCTCTCATAATGTTTAGAATTAGGCTGTGCAGTCCAAGGCCCCCCCCCCCCAACATATATTACATATATTATATATTGTGTACATGTGTCCATTTGAATGCAGAGACTCATTCAGCTTTGATTAGCACCCCTCCCACCTGCCCAAGGTTGTTTTTAATTAGCATGAGTCTCTAGCATTTACAGACTGCGTATTGAATAAAGGCACTATGAATGATAAGTCCTGAATACATTTATACAATTTGTTAGTTTTAGAGAAGAGTTTGTGGCGCGGGTCCCCTTGGGTTGATGTGGCCTGGCTGCTTTGGGGCATCACATTGTAACACTTAATCTAGCACCTAATTTTTTTAATTTTTTTTTTACCAATGTAAAATGTTTCAACACTCTATTACCTCTCACCTATGTAACACTTTCAACACATAGCAGTTACTTCTTACTACTAATGTAACACTTTTGAACACTTAAACCTCTTACTATTGTGATGCTTTGGGGTGCCTGTCTTATGCTGGCCAGGAGGAGGGGGGATCCCATGCCCTAGACTTGAACCTTAGTGTTAGGGACTCACCAGATAATGTCACATGGTCATAGTTGGTGGACCCATATTTTTGGCCAAAATTATGCTAAGCACCTCAAATGTATGTTATATTGCAGAGTTTATTATAATTATTCTCATTAGCAGTGCTTAGTATTTAGAGTGTGCACTTGTATTTTCTCAGTTTTTCCTGTGTGGAACTACAATTCTCAGCATGTTTATGTTTAGAATTAAGGGGTGGGCACCCCCTCTACCCACCATATACTAGTTTTCAATTGCAAGACAGAGGCTTTGCGATCTTCTCTAAATAATCACAATAATTTTATGCAAAAAAAACATATATCTTAATTTCTCGCTTAATACATCTGACTGATAGTAAATCTTTGCATCTATCATGTGAAAATGTATTTATCGCACCTTGTAGTGGCCATAAATAACTGTACCACAGGTATTCATTATATACAAGATCTAACAACTGATGTGCTGCATCAGGAACTCAGCAGAAGTTATCAGGAGAATGTTCTACTATAATAACATTTCTGGTGGTTTCCACACAAGAAACCCTCTAAACACAGGCAATAGCGGTCCATTTACCTAGGCAACAGGTGTTTCATTTCAAAATATCCATGTACATGTAGACACAGGCAGGCCATTGTAATTAAAGACAATACCTCAAGGTCTCCCTTTGTGATAGACTCTTCTTCCACTCTGAACTGGAGGTCTTCCACCTTCCTAAATGTGGAAAATATAATTAATAGACAGTTTAATGGTATATTAGGTCATATTAATAAAAACATATTTAACCATTAAGGTTCGTAACTAATCCACATAGGTCTTATTATTAATAACTTTTTCTTAACAAACATCATGGCATATTACTTTCTATTTGTCATATAAAATATCTCAACAAGGGTAGGAAAAGTAATACTAGGTTACTTCATCATTACCCCGAGGGTAAGAAAAGTAATACTATGTTACTTCATCAATACCCCAATAAGGGTAAGTAAAGTAATAGTAGGTTACTGGCCTTATGAAATTGTTTTGGATGTATGGCATAAATATGATGATGATGATAATAATAATAATAATAATAATAATAAGATGCAATCTGGCCATAATGTGAATGATCATTCCTGATATCATACTGCCCCAGTCAGTAATACATGCAAATTGTCACACCAAGCCATGCTAGTAATGGTGACATCAACATTGGGTGAACTGTTTTCCCATATGTGATGAAATCTAAAGACAGAGTCCATATTATGGCAAAGAAGCTGCAATTTTCGCACTTCAGCAAAACTTTATAAGGGAAGACCACTCAGGAGGGATTCAATTAGCACCAAACAGCGGCTGTCAGCAACTATTATCTGCATTTTTTTCAGCACCTCAGTAGGCTCCCAAAAAAAACCCAACAGATAATTAGCTTTCTTTTTTTTCCGCAATCACGGCAGTGAAAACATATAGGTCCATGAACATATCGCAGATTCTATGTGTTTTCGGCCAAAGATTTCTTTTGGGCCTCAAAAAGTGCACTAACTCAATTGCCTCAATTGCGGCTGAAAAATGATCATGCCTAATTGAATTCCCCCCTTAAAGAGAGTGACGAGAGAGTGATTTGTGATGCTGATAGCCTCTGAGACAGAACTACAAAATATGAGCTCAATTTTGTATGCTAATTTAAACTGCTCCATATATTAATGGACATACATTAGAATATCTTCTATCACTACTGTACATACTACTATAGCTCATTTACTGTAGTTATTACTTGCTGCACACTGTTCTACTGCAGTTCTGTACTGTGCGTATCACAGAAATTTTCTAAAAGTATATATATATATATATATATATATATATATATATATATATATATAGAGAGAGAGAGAGAGAGAGCGAGAGACATATTTATATATAGTATATACCCCAAATATAACCAAAACCACTATGCTAAATAGAAATACCTACATATATAATTTCACTTATACCAAACCAATTGACTTCTCCAAATTCAATGTCCTTTACAGGCTTTTACATTTCCCAGCAACGCTTTTTATATTGAAATGTATGTCTGGCAAATATGCTGTAATTGCATTTCTTCACTAATGAACTCTAACTTTCAATACGAAGGTTATAAGTATCAAATATAGTGCCTAAGCTATTTCTTAATAACCATATGAGGCAACTTTTGTATGAAGATATTAATCCCTACTACAAAATAAATGTCTTTTTTTTTAACCTTCGTTCCTCTTCTAGTTGATTGAGCAGCTCAACTTTCTCTTTCTGTGTGGTTTCCACCATGGCACAAGCCCTCTGGAGATTCCCATCTGCCTCTGCAACATACTGGTATAAGAATACAGACATCACGTGGCTGTAGAAAAGGCCTATACAAGGACATTTCAGTACATCTAGCAACTTGCTGGAAAAAGAGAAATACATTTTCACCCTGATTTTTGCATTTGAATGGTGCTTGCAGATTTTACACGTGTTGTAACATGCAATATAATGTAAGTGGCCTGATAAGATTTTTTAAGAAAAACTAAACAAAAACAAAAAAAACTTCCAATGAGGGCTAAATAAAATAAAAGGTAACTACATAGGGGCTGATGTACTGTACTAAGCCTTGAAGAGTGATAACATGGAGAGAGCTAAACTACCAATAAAGAGATAACCTACCAACCAATCAACTCCTGTCCATTTATACAGCCTGTAACATGGCAGCTAGGTGCTGAATGGATGGTACTTTCTATCTCTCTACTTTTTCACTCTCCAAGACTTAGTACATTCCCCCCCCCCCCCATATTAAATATCCCTTATAGTGGATTTGGCCTGACTGCAAAATGCCTAGGTACAATTTCTCATCAATTAAAAAGTATTCTTTAGGTAATGGATTTATTCATGAAGGTACTCTGCATAATAAAGTACTTTTCATTGAAATTTATATGACTGAGATTTGCAGTCTGACAAAATTCCACATTTACCACCTCTTATTCCAATTATTGTGTAATTAAATATAAAACAAATGCAGTAAGATAAAGAGAAAAAGATCTTCTCTTTATTGAGGGATATTAAGGCACGTAAGTATTGATCTCCTATTAACATATAAATCATTAACATCAAACATTGTGGAATCACGGCGCCCTAGAGCATCAGAATATTTTTTACTGCATCCCTAGGCCAAAAGTTTCTTATTGTGAAAATTAGAAAGAAGTATTAAATTAAGTAAATATGGTTTATATGTCATTCTTAGGTTCAATTGTGTGCTGAGGGACTAGATTTGCTCAGCCACCAGCACTGGATTTGCCTATTACTTTGATCATAAATAATTTGAGATTGGTCCTGGACCACCAACCCAGGGCACCCCTGCAAGTGTCCCGAGGCACCCCAGGGAGCCTAAGCACACAGTTTGAGAACCACTGATCTAAACTAAGGAAGTAAAAGGGAATAAACATATAATGGGCTCTCTATTATACTTGCCAACTTACTTACAGCTTGTAACTTAATGCTGCCTTGGTAGATATCAGCTTAGCAAATAACAGCACAATTACTGTATAACCACCCCTGAAACTTATATTTAAACTGACTTAAATAGTGATTTTAAATAGAAATGTAACAAATTCAAAGAAAGCTTAATTTTGGATTTGAAGTATTGCTTACTACAAAATCAGTGTATAGATAACAACTATCTTTATAGCCTATATCCAGCAGTGCTTCTCTAACACAGGTCCCATGCTTCCCCATAAGGTAGAGTGGAAGAGGTCACATGAGTGATTAGAGGTGCTGCTCCTGGAGTAATGCATACCTTCTCATGTTGGGTTTTCAAATGTGTCAGCTCCTTTTCCACTTCACAGATATGGCTGGTGGCTTTCGCTACCTCAGCTCGCTCCAGGTCTCTCTCAGCCAGTAGCTGTTCAATGTGTTGCTGCTTCTCCTTTAGTGCCTCCTGCAGGGCAGTTGTACCGGAGATTTTTCGTGCATAGCGTGAAGATGTTTCAGTAAGCTAAGGATAAAGCAACAACATTTACCAAACGCTAGTTACTTCTGAGAATGAATCCCTGTGTATGGATGTACCTGGGAAGGAATAGCCCAGGCTTTGCCAACGTCTGGCTCTTTAGCTTCTATTACAATTATGAGTATAGCACATAGGGTGTTCGCAGCCTAAAACTGGTACAGATAATCTTAATCGTATCAGATAATACTAATCCATTAATCACAATTTAGTGTCAAATCATTTTGTGTACAACCATCCAAGGCTCTCAGGGAACAACAATAAAGTACAAACTAAAGTACAAACTTAGGGGGTGGTTCAGACCTGAACGCTGGGCTGCTAAAATTGTTGTCCTGCGATCAGATAATCTCCACCCAAGGGAAGTGTATATTCGCCCGTTCAAGTGTGCGATTGCATGTGTATGGTGAGCTGATAAAAATCTCTCAGTCAGCGGACACCTGCATATCCGTTCGCACCTCGCTCACCATTGAATTATTTTTCTACTGTGTGCAGTCAGGACTACAGTGCGATCAGAACGGGCTGATCGGGGCCAGAGCTGACGTCACACACCCTCCCTGGAAATGCTTGGGATTGCCTGTATTTTCCCTGACACTCCCAGAAAACGGTCAGTTACCACCATCAAATGGCCTCTTCCTGTCAACCAGCATGCGAATGGCTGTGCGATTGGAGATTTCGCACCAGCCTGTCGCTGACCGGCGATGGCTGTTGTTTACCGATGCACGTGCTGGTCACCCGCTGTGCAAAAACGCACAGCAGAGATCAGGTCTGAATCACCCCCTTAATCAAGCAGGGGTATAACTGAGAATTAGCTGGCACTGGCATATGCCTTTTTCACCCACAATTTTGTTATTTGCATGATTATTAAAATAGGGGCTTGACATTACCCAGTTTTATCATCTGAAGCTTGCTGTTCCTGACAATGGATATGAAGACTAGACCCAGTGTTTTACAATGCGCAACATATAACTAGTGCGACCAAGATGTACAAAACAGCCTAGTCATTTACTATACGTGTCCTGGCAATTTGAAACATACAATGCTATGTAAAAAGGGAAGCCAATATTCAGGTTACACCTACACTACGTAAAAATGTCTTTTGAAGCAGTCGCAAATATATTAATAATGTTTTCAAGCTGTAATTTATGTTATAAGGGTGGATGAAGATTAATCATCACTGCAGTCACAATATAGATTTTAATCCTTTGTATGTACACTTTTATGGGCAGGGACCTCCTCCCTCTTATTCTTTCCTAGCACACTCTATGTGTCAGCCAGGGCTCCGCTTAACTGTCTCCCTCTCTGTATGCTCACCCACATGTTACAGGTACAGGATCACTAAGTACTGAATTGATTCCCACCTGAGACACTCCGCTGTATGCTTCTGTTAATGTCTGCGAGTTGACCTACCCTTCCCCGTCAATCTGATGTTACTTAATGCATGATACTTAAGCTACGTACTTATGTATTGGACTGCCTTTACGTATGGTCCTCACACTCTGCTACTATGTTATGTGAAATGTTTCTGTGTTCCCCTGTATGGCACTGCAGACACTTTGTGGAGAAGAAAAAGAAGACGAAAAAGAAGAAGAAAAGGAAGAAAAGAAGAAGAAAAAGAAAAAGAAGAAGAAAAAGAAAAAGAAGAAGAAAAAGTTCCCCTGTATGGCACTGCAGACACTTTGTGGAGAAGAAAAAGAAGAAGAAAAGAAGAAGAAGAAGAAAAAGAAAAAGAAGAAGAAAAAGAAAAAAGAAGAAGAAGCAGCTCATCTCTTTACAACTCACAGTTTGGCATTGTCTGTAAACTGGGTGTGGTATTGAAAGTCGACAGCAACAAGGTCGACAATGTCTAGGTCGACCACTACTGGTCGACAGTAACTAGGTCGACAGGGTGTCTAGGTCGACAGGGTCTTTAGGTCGACATGTTCTAGGTCGACAGGTCAAAAGGTCGACATGAGTTTTTCGTGTTATTTTGGTGTCGTTTTCTTCGTAGAGTGACCGGGAACCCCAATTAGTGCACCGCTTCGCTCGCCATGCTTCGGGCATGGTGCCTTCGCTCCGCTACCGCTTCGCTCGGCACAGATTACCGTTCCAATCGTAGTCCACGTGGATCGTTAAGTATGAAAAGGTTCAAAAAAAGAAAAAAAGTGTGAAAAACTCATGTCGACCTTTTGACCTGTCGACCTAGAACATGTCGACCCAAAGACCCTGTCGACCTAGACACCCTGTCGACCTAGTTACTGTCGACCAAGTGGTCGACCTAGTTACTGTCGACTTTCAATCCGGATCCCCTGTAAACTAATGTCAGTGGTGTAGTTTAAGAAGAGAGTGAAATGAGAGCATATTCTCACCAGTCCGCTCCTGCTGGGTCTCCCTCCTACAGAGGATGCGACTGAGCTCACTGAGCTGATGGAGGAGCTGCTGGGACTGTGAGTCAGGGCAGACACTCCCATGGCCATCCTCTTGCTTTTCTTAGCTTTGGCTGGACTGGTGGATGGGAAACCAATGCGGATAACCTTATGAATGGGAGCAAAAAGGCCATACTTTGGTGGACACTGAAAATACCTGTAGTAGGAAGCAAACATAAGTTAACTATAGTTATTAGAGTGAGGCCAATCATATCATAACAATATTGAAATGGTCTATGTCACTACTGTACTATTTTACTTCTTGGAGCATACACTGTGACCCTCATCAATCACAGGCTACTCTAAATGATACTTACAGGCTCAGACCTGTTCAGTGGTTAAATGTGCTGTGTTCATAAAAGCTTATACTATTCCATGTCTGACAGCACAAATCAGGGATAGACTTGTTACATGCAGTTTGCTGATTCCCAGACCAATCAGCGATTATGTCCCCAAAAATCCTGCCGAAAGATGTAACATTACAAGCATCTGAAACGTTGATTGAACATGTGTTTTTAAAACCGTGGAGTGCCGCCCATATGCTGTTGTATTAGTTGGTGTCTGCTGTTTTCTAGGAGGGCACCCAGGTACCTACAGTATCCGTTATAGTGGAGTGCCGGACAATATTCTCTCTCTCTATCTATCTATCTATCTATCTATCTATCTATCTATCTATCTATCTATCTATCTATCTATCTATCTATCTATACAGTGCCTGAGACTGACAGACTGGGACAAAGTGAAATGTTGTTTAAGAAAGAGACGGGGCAAAAATATGCTAATGTATTTGGCTAGAGACGCCCACCAGTGGCATCTCTAATTCACCACAAAAAAAAGGTAATAAATAATACGCAGAAATATTCGGGCGCTATGAGGCGAGGTGCTCCGCTAAGCAGCATCCAATATGTAGAGGGAAGTCACTCCCAATATATAGCAAAATAAATAGATAAGGGGGAGGCTGCGCTCCAAGAGGAAAGAACAATATAATTCACTAAATGTGTTAATTTTAAAACTATTTAATAAAAGCTGGCTCGTTAAAAAACAACAATATTCTGTGCAATAATATTATGCCATATGCATTCATAAAAAGATAGAGTTTACCCTAGATGTTGGTTCAGGACATATAATATAGTAAATCTGTGGGATCCGTTCCAGGTGTTGCCCTTGGATAATATGAGAGTCCAGTAATAGTCCACTATAAAGAGTCTCTTTTGTATGGTATTAGAGAGTCCAATATTAGTTCCATATGCCGCTAGAGGATTTAATAGCGTATCCCATAAGTGGTGAGTACCTCATGCAGTGCGGTGATTGGATGGTGCCTCTCTAGGACTCCTCTGGATAGCTGGAAGATGATGAAGGCTGGTTCGGATCCAAGTAGAGACTGTCCTGCTCCAATGGGTAATGTACTAACGCGTTTCGCTGCATAAGCCTTGCAGCTTTTTCAAAGGTACCTTTGAAAAAGCTGCAAGGCTTATGCAGCGAAACGCAGTTGCTGAGCATGTTGCGATGGCTTCAGTGGCGTCTCTGTTCACTTGTGGGTGACTGCTTCACTTGTGTTGCTTCGCATTTCCGGCACTGAAAATTATCGCTGCTGCGTCAGAATTGTGACAGCATCTCAATCAGGCGTTTTGTCTGTGCTGCAAACCATTGTCAACTAAAAATGTACTTGTACTTGTCAGTGAACTCACTCATCCCGCAAAAAAAATAAAAAATCAATACAATTTTCAAAATTGGTGTTTTCATTTTTTTACTGTTTTAACTCCTAAACTGGGGGTGGGCAGCTGCCTGTCAGAGTCAGTACCACACAGCCACTACATGGCC
This sequence comes from Pseudophryne corroboree, assembly GCF_028390025.1. Lineage (NCBI taxonomy): Eukaryota > Metazoa > Chordata > Amphibia > Anura > Myobatrachidae > Pseudophryne > Pseudophryne corroboree. The sequence continues at coordinate 451,703,448 of NC_086445.1, read as the reverse complement.
TCCGAGTGGAATGAAAACACTCAGAGAATAGGAGGAATCTGGAATATACACATGCAGATGTAAAATCTATCAATATAAAAATATAAACTGTACTATGGGGGGTAATTCCAAGTTGATCGCAGCAGGATTTTTGATAGCAATTGGGCAAAACCATGTGCACTGCAGGGGAGGCAGATATAACATGTGCAGAAAGAGTTAGATTTGGGTGGGTTACTTTATTTCTGTGCAGGGTAAATACTGGCTGCTTTATATTTACACTGCAAATTAGATTGCAGATTGAACACACCCCACCCAAATAAAACTCTCTCTGCACATGTTATATCTGCCTCCCCTGCAGTGCACATGGTTTTGCCCAATTGCTATCAAAAATCCTGCTGCGATCAACTTGGAATTACCCCCTATGTGCAGGACTCTTAGCCAAGACTGCGGAGCAGAATCCAGGCAGCTGTTTTCTCCACATCTGTCCATTACAGCATTCACTTTCCATAGAGGAATAATTTACACTGACTATTACTGGCCATCTGCTCTAGACATATCAGGACACTCACTACTGTACTGCTAAGGCTGGTATTAGGCCGGAATAAAAGAGGAAAATTCGGGGCAGAATTCAGTATAATTATAACCACTGCTTATATTCTGCAGCTCCCAAACATGGGTCACAGCTCACCTACACATTATAAGAACAATGTATACTAAAAAGTTTTAAGCGAGTGCAAAAAATGTATGTGCAGCACAACTGAATAAAATCAATAAATCAGACTAAAAATAAAACTCTAAATATAAAGTTAATTTATGAGCTGACATTACATACCTCCCAACTGTCCCGATTTTAGGAAGACAGTCCAGTTTTTATGGGACTGACCCACCCATGGGCCACAGTGTCCTGCAGTGAGGGGGGGAACAGTTGGGAGACCCTCTCTCACTTGCTCTCTGCTTAGCAAAGCAGCAGTGAATAGATGCGGTGTGCATGCGCACATTGTCTATTCACTGGGAGAGAGGGTCCGGGGCCTGGCCAGCAGCTCACAGAGTGCTGGGCATGCCCCCATAGTGATGAAAATGGGGGCGTGGCTCATGGTCGTGGCATTCCCGCGAAGCCTCTCCCCTTTTTCCTAGGCCATGACCCTTTTCGTATGCACATGCCTTTGGTGCGTAGAAGAGTCCTGACTTGGGAATGAAGAATGTTGGGAGGTATGCTTTACATAAATATCAATAACTACAATATAACAATAAACAAACTCATGTACTTACATACCTTACAAATCTAATACTATTAAGGTATAGTTCCTGATTTTTTGCTGATGTTAATATTAATAACCTGTACATTATATACCGTTTATTACCATATTATATACATATAAGTTTTGTGCTGCCTTAAAAATATTTTTTAATATATTGTTCCTCATAATCTTTCTTTTCAAACACAGGGCCTGATTCACAGATGTATGCATACAGATGATTTACGTACATCTTTAATGTTAACTGTACTGTGCAGGTGCAGATTGGGTCCTGCATCAGCCGACACAGCGCTCGATAAGCCGCTGCTTGCCTTCGGGGATGGTGACAGGAAGCATTTCCCAAAACAGAGGCATGTCATCTCCATTTTGTGGGAGTGTGGAGGCCAGTGTCTGAGTCTTCCGACACAGATACTGTATACTGGCATCTGCAGTGTGAATCCCCAGCCATCCTGAGTAACCTGAGGGTTAAGGTGTGTACACACAGTGCCATATTACCTTGTGCAAGGAAACTTAGTGCAAATTGCAAGGTGTTAGCCACCTTGCGATCCCGATGTGCACTCCCGCGGGGTCGGTATCGCAAGGTTGGGTAGCAGGTGCAGGCAAGTCATTTTTGACTATCTAGTACTAAAGTATACTGTAGTCAAGATTGGCACTTAAGTCAAAATCGCACATAGCCAATTATCGTAAGCACACACCGCAATATCGCATAGTCCATATCGCACAGTCAAAATCGAAGATAGACAAAATCACACCGTGTGTATGCAGCTTTACTCACATGGGCAAAGTTTTGCAGAGTGATCTGATGCTGCATCTATGGCCGAAGCAGCTGATCACATAAGCGTGCAGGAGGCACAAGATGCCTCCTGCAGCATTACAAGAGACACAGCTGCTGTGCTTACTGCATCCATCAGGCCCACAGACAACTTTGTTTCAATTAGTGTTTGTTATTATTCAAACAAGGACTTCATTTTATCTTTTCCTAGAGCCATTAATACTTTTAAAATAATCAAGAAAATTAACATAAGCCAGTTGGCTGAGATGAAATGTTCCTTGTTCTGAATCTAGACCTGAGGGATGTCAGCTGGACAAGTGTATGAAGTCAGGAAAGTCTTGGATGAGACAAGTATATGTAGCCAGGAAAATGCACACAACTAATGCACAAATCTAAAGTACACAACTAACGCACACAGCTAACGGACACAATTAACGGACACAACTAATACACACAACTAATGTACACAACTAATGCACAAAGCTGACGCACATAACTAACGCACACAACTAATGCACAAAGCTGACGCACACAACTAATGCACAAAATTAATGCACACAGCTAATGTACACAACTAACACACACAGCAAACGACACAACTAATGCACACAATTAATGCAGATGGCTAATGCATACAACTAACGCACACAATGCACACAACTAAAATGCATGTTTTCTAAATCTATGGGGGTCATTCCGAGTTGTTCGCTCGCAAGCTGCTTTTAGCATCTTTGCACACGCTAAGCCGCCGCCTACTGGGAGTGAATCTTAGCTTAGCAAAATTGCGAATAGACACTTCTTAGCAGTTTCTGAGTAGCTCCACACTTACTCGGCAACTGCGATCAGTTCAGTGCTTGTCGTTCCTGGTTTGACGTCACAAACACACCCAGCGTTCGCCCAGACACTCCTCCATTTCTCCAGCCACTCCCGCGTTTTTCCCAGAAACGGTAGCGTTTTTTCGCACACACCCATAAAACGGCCAGTTTCCGCCCAGAAACACCCACTTCCTGTCAATCACATTACGATCACCAGAACGAAGAAAAAACCAAGTAATGCCGTGAGTAAAATACCTAACTGCATAGCAAATTTACTTGGCGCAGTCGCACTGCGGGCATTGCGCATGCGCATTAGCGACTAATCGCTCCGTTGCGAGAAAAAAATAACGAGCGAACAACTCGGAATGACCCCCTATATGTATATAATTAGCACACCAAACCCATGCAATATGCTGACTTCTGTGTAAAAGCATTCAGTATGACACTTGTTATATCGGTGATCATAATCACGACGCCGGGATCCCGAAGACTGTAATGCCGACAGGGATGAGTTGGGGCTGTTCTCCCCTCGCCCCTACCCCCTAACCCTATCCCACCCTTCCCACAGAATAACTGAATAATTTAAATAAATAAAATAAATAAATACATACTAAAGGCCTATACACATTAGACGATGTCGCTCTGTGAGCGTCGTCTAATGTTTCCACCCTCCCGGGCCGGCCGGTTGGCGGCTGGCTGTACACACTGAGCGATATGACCGCTCATATCGCTCAGTGACGTCACGCCTCCGCCAGCCATGCATGCAGGTCGTGGACGACAGTCCAGATCCTGCATGCATGCCCTACCGACAGCGACGATCGTTGCCGACCCGCGGGGCCGCGCATCGGTCGTCGCTGGCGGCATACACACTTGCCGTTAAATTGAGCGACGTCGCTCAGGGAGGGGGAAAATGAGCGACGTCTCTCATGTTATCGGGAAGTGTGTATGGACCTTAACTCTAACCTTCCCCCTTGGTTCCTGACCCTAAACAGCCCCCGGAGGTGCCTAAACCTAACCTCCCCCTCCCCGCAGCCTAATCCTCCCTCGGGGTGCCTAACTCTAACCCACCCTCCCCGAAGCCTTACCCTAACCTCCCCAGGTGGCGGCTAAACTAACCGGGATTACGCCCTTGGTCTACTGATTCCGGTGTCACCTTGTGACGAGTGTCGGGATTGTGGCGTCGGGATTCCAACAGCCGGGATCCCGACAGATGGCAAATTAACGCATCCCGTGTAAAAGTATAGAGGACAGTAATAGACCAAGCTTCTAAAGCTATATATAAAATACATTTAAACTTAATTTAAAAAAGGACTGCTAAAATTGTAGATGACCTACAAACTTTGAACAAAAATGGCAACAAACATTCAGTAGACCTGAATCCTGATATTTCCATGTGGCTGTGTGTGCGCCTGCATATGGAAGCCAATCCCGCACACTGCTTTTACGTCCACGGCCACACTAGTCATTTTTAGTATCTGGACTTGCACTTAATCAATGCTGTTTGCAAAAGATTTGTCTGAAATAGGTGGTCAGTTGGTGCCTGCAGGCTGCAATCGAGCATGGGAACCACCTTACATGAACCACAACACTTCCTGGACACACTAACAAGACAGAACAGTTCTGTGCAAAAGCATGGCCGCATCCTTATTACCGCGCAGAAATGGCCACTTCACAGAAAGTGTGGTCAGTTGACGGATGGATCAATCCATACACACTAGCAATCTCTGGGGGTCATTCCGAGTTGTTCGCTCGTTATTTTTTTCTCGCAACGGAGCGATTAGTCGCTAATGCGCATGCGCAATGTCCGCAGTGCGACTGCGCCAAGTAAATTTGCTATGCAGTTAGGTATTTTACTCACGGCATTACGAGGTTTTTTCTTCGTTCTGGTGATCGTAATGTGATTGACAGGAAGTGGGTGTTTCTGGGCGGAAACTGTCCGTTTTATGGGTGTGTGCGAAAAAACGCTACCGTTTCTGGGAAAAACGCGGGAGTGGCTGGAGAAACGGAGGAGTGTCTGGGCGAACGCTGGGTGTGTTTGTGACGTCAAACCAGGAACGACAAGCACTGAACTGATCGCAGATGCCGAGTAAGTCTGGAGCTACTCAGAAACTGCTAAGAAGTGTCTATTCGCAATTCTGCTAATCTTTCGTTCGCAATTTTAAAATGCTAAGATTCACTCCCAGTAGGCGGCGGCTTAGCGTGTGCAAAGCTGCTAAAAGCAGCTTGCGAGTGAACAACTCGGAATGACCCCCTCTGTCCGTGTGCATACATATAATCTGGCGCGTGTGTGGCCACCGATTTCTTACACTGGTGCATGCCCAGAATGCAAAAACCCATGAAATCCCTTGGAGATCCCTCTGCATTTCCACTTACATTGGACTTAGACCTATTAGTTTTTGTGATTGTGTAATGCGATTAGATATGTATTTTATAAAGGTTGTTGTTTAGATTTTCTTTAAACTTGTCTTTAGAGGACTACCGGGGGCGGAGCCAACGAGTATGGCTGCTTTTTAATACAGCTCCCTGAGCTGATACAAAATCCTCCACGATCCCCTAATTTTGGCACTAATTTTGACATCAGGACATCATATTCTTGTTGCCGGCATCTTAGGGAACACTGGGATATCGAAATTGTTAAGGAGGTTAAATGATTGCCCCGGAGTCAGGCCATTGGAAGAGACGACCAGCATGACCGCCAACATGGCGTTGGCGCGAAAGTGATGTCGGCTGTGTAGCGGGGCGCACACGTCCCGAGGACACCTATCACTATTTGGACACAAAGCCATCTCGTCCTACAACTTCTATTGCCCTGGGGGAACGAGCCGCTGTGAGCGGCGGAGCGGTGGAACGGGACGCAGATCGGAACAAGCTGGGGCATCCCGGACAGATGACGTGGCCCCTACAGCATAGACCGCCGGGTCGCTGGATTGTGAGTACTTCCCTGTTTGCGGGTCTTAAAGCAAATACATCGCCTATTGGAGACGGCGTTCGGGTCAATTACAAAGGACGAGTGACTGCCTTCTGAACTGTCTACGCTACAAACTTACTGGAATCCACTCTGACCTGGGGGAGCTTCACAGCGGTCACAGACAGCGGCACTGAGCGGCAGAGTTACCCGGCCGCATGCAGAGACACCCGCGGGGAAGACGAATCTGAGCTCAGTGACGACGAGCACAGGGCGCTTGGACTTACGGGGCTCCCCACGACACACCTCCCTGATCCGCGCATACACGGCTCACGCTGCTCTTTTGCTCGCTCTCCCCCAGGTACTAACTCTGTATGTATTACCCCCATCCTTTTCCATTAACAGCTTTTAACACTGCCTACACTCTCCCTATACTTTAACCCGTTCCCCCCTTGTGTGTTTCCCGTGCCCCCCCTTCCTTGCTCTCCCTCCCCACTCCGTGATCCCTCTTGATTTCCCCTCTCCTCTGGTCCCTCCATAACTCCGGCCAACAGGGATTTTATTGTGACCGGAAAGCTGTCACTTCATGAACAGTGATTACGGAAAGCTGCAGGGTGAGCTGCTTTGAGCTGTTCTGTGGACTGCTCACAACCTGGCTCCAGTTTTCTCCCACATCTATCTGAAAACGCAGACTATCCGATACAATGGAGGAACTGTATGTGATCTTTTGAATTGAAAGACTATTGTGGTTTGAGATGTCCCGTTGCTCAATTCTCGTTTAGGCTGTACTACCAACTAGTGGTTAACTACTAGCAAGTTGCTCAGTTACGTTTTGTTAATTTTCTTCCTTCACTGATACTGTTTGTTTTATTTTTATTTCTTTTTGAATTGTGCAACCTATGGTTATTCTCACATGATTATTTATATTCAGCAAGCTATTGTACTGCCCTGGGTTTTGCCTCCACCTGGCGGTTACGAGACGTCATGACTATGACGTGCCTTAATCTGCATATTATGTGAATTGATGTTTGATTTTTTTTATTTTCGCTGAGTGGCTCTGACATATCTTCCAACTTGAGCTCTTACGTGAGATGTTTTATTATCATATACCACCGTGTGTTCATATCAAGGCCTTCCAACCCTTGTGTATAGCGGTCTAGCGTCCGGTTGATGGACAAATACGTCCATAAGACTTCAGCGGTTAGACCTTCCCAATCCTCAGTGAATACAAGAATGAGTAAAAATAAAAACACTGCGGGGAAACCTAACCCTCCCCTCTCCTCCAGCTGTGGGCAATCCCCAGGACCAGCCTGGCTCAGCCTGACCAGCCCTCTTCAATGCATATGGCACAGGAGCTCTCGTGACTCCTCATGCCCCAAATTGACAAGAAACTTGAAAATATCCCTCTAATTGATAAGAGGTTGGAACAGATACAAACACTACTAGACTCCACACTTGCAAAGATTGATCAGAACACCTCACGGATAAATTCCTTAGAGCAAAGGGTTGGTGACGGGGAGGACCAGATACATACACTCCAACGTTCCACTGACACCCAAGATTCATCCCTTAAGGCTTTGCAGGCAAAAATAGATGATCTTGAGAACAGGGATAGGAGATCGAATTTACGCTTCATGGGCATCCCCGAAGTAATCAGGGACGGACAGTTATCAGATTTTATAATAAATGACCTATTCTTAGCTCTAGATATCTGTTATTACTGGTGTTTGAACTGTTATGCACACCAGTGCCTGCAGGAATGTACTGGTGTCTGAACAGAGAGGGATGCAAAACAAATGAACTCACAGACAGACTGGGAAATATGACATAACGTACACAGAAGGTGATAGGGTAACAAAACCAACACAGAGTGAACAGAGAAGCCCAGAGGCTAAGAAACTGGGTGTCTCCCTAGTATTAGAAATGCTCAGATGGAAAAAGCAAGATGTTGTGTTTTAATACGTAGAGAACCCGAAATGCTGTTGCTAAGGGCAACAGCAAAACCCTAAAGGGTTACCAACGGGTGTGGCAGTAAACTCCTTGGTCAGAGATGGAATAATAGACACAAGGAGAGTCTCCACAATCCTAATTCTCACTTGCAGGGCCCAGGTACAGCTTACTGCCACTAAACTGACACATGGACACCCTGCACAGTGAGAGAGGATTAAGCAGGCAGGTCTGAAAGTACAGCCACAAACCTGCTGGGTTCACAGAATATCAAAAGAACCTCAGCAGGCTAAACGACTGACTCCAGTCTTACTGCTAGGTCTGGATTGGCAGAGTGTAGTACCAAATCCCCAGGCCTATTTGCAGTAAGCAACAACAAATACAAAGCTACACAGTACTGGCTAACTTTCAGGAACTGACTAACAAACAAAGATTCAGCAGCATCTGCTTAACCTGAGAAGAGGCCTTATAAAGCAGGTGCTGTCCACGCCCCCCTCAGACCTCACAGACTGTGAGCACAAAAACCAGCACCGGATCCCCTGCCTGTAACCACTGCACAGCAAAAGACCCGAACCGGAGTATCAGCTGCGCTCAGGTTACTCCGCTAGCACTTGTCTCCCGGTTGCCATGACGACGTGGCAGCACAGGGCAGGAGACCCTAACAATATCGCAGATTCCCCATTTCTGCCACACATTGAAAGGGCACATAAAATTGGTCCTACTCGCCCTGATGTTGATGTGAAACCAAGGCCTGTCATCGCAAAGTTTATGGATTTTCGCATGAAGGAACATGTTTTGCGCTCCTACCGCAAAATCCCGCAATTGCTAGTGAATGGCAAACGTATTTTGCTTTTTCAAGATTTCTCTGCCTCTGTTGCGCAAAAGAGGAGAGTTTTCTGACGTTTGCAAATTGCTTCACGTGAGCAATACTAGATTTGCGCTGATGTATCCAGCTAAGTTGCGTATTCATGACAATGGTCGCACACTACTATTTGCTGATCCTGTTACTGCCAAATCCCACGTCACACGTATGTTGAATCCTGGGATCCCGTAACACAAGTGATAGCTATAATGCTACTGCATGTTTACTACCCTAGGGTGGTTTATCTTCCACAATTAAGAGACCATAGGTCCCGTTCTATGCTACTCAGCTTAACCTTAAATGCCATATTTAAATAAGATTTTACTTACCGGTAAATCTATTTCTCGAAGTCCGTAGAGGATGCTGGGGACTCCGTAAGGACCATGGGGAATAGACGGGCTCCGCAGGAGATAGGGCACTTTAAGAAAGCTTTGGATTCTGGGTGTGCACTGGCTCCTCCCTCTATGTCCCTCCTCCAGACCTCAGTTAGGGAAACTGTGCCCAGAGGAGATGAACAGTACGAGGAAAGGATTTTTGTAAATCTAAGGGCAAGATTCATACCAGCCACACCAATCACACCGTACTTGTGATAAACTACCCAGTTAACAGTATGAACAATAACATAACCTCGGTTCAAACCCGATCAACTATAACATAACCCTTATGTAAGCAATAACTATATACAAGTCTTGCAGAAGAAGTCGGCACTTGGGACGGGTGCCCAGCATCCTCTACGGACTACGAGAAATAGATTTACCGGTAAGTAAAATCTTATTTTCTCTAACGTCCTAGAGGATGCTGGGGACTCCGTAAGGACCATGGGGATTATACCAAAGCTCCCAAACGGGCGGGAGAGTGCGGATGACCCTGCAGCACCGATTGAGCAAACAGGAGGTCCTCCTCAGCCAGGGTATCAAACTTATAGAACTTTGCAAAGGTGTTTGACCCCGACCAAGTAGCAGCTCGGCACAGTTGTAGTGTCGAGACCCCTCGGGCAGCCGCCCAAGAAGAGCCCACCTTCCTAGTGGAATGGGCCTTAACCGATTTAGGCAATGGCAATCCTGCCGAAGAATGCGCCTGCTGAATCGTGTTACAGATCCAGCGAGCAATAGTCTGCTTTGAAGCAGGAGCGCCAACCTTGTTGGCCGCATACAGAACAAACAGAGCTTCGGTCTTCCTGATCCTAGCCATTCTGGTCACATAAATCTTCAAAGCCCTGACCACATCCAGGGACTCTGAATCCTCCAAGTCCCATGTAGCCACAGGCACGACAATAGGTTGGTTTATATGAAAAGATGAGACCACCTTGGGCAGAAATTGAGGACGAGTCCTCAACTCTGCCCTATCCACGTGAAAAATCAGGTATGGGCTTTTATATGATAAACTCGCCAATTCCGAAACCCGCCTTGCAGAAGCTAAGGCCAACAACATGACCACTTTCCAAGTGAGGTATTTCAACTCAACTGTTTTGAGTGGTTCAAACCAAGGTGACTTGAGGAAACTTAATACCACGTTAAGGTCCCAAGGCGCCACCGGAGGTACAAAGGAAGGCTGAATATGCAGCATGCCCTTCACAAAAGTCTGTACTTCAGGAAGAGAAGCCAATTCTCTTTGAAAGAAAATGAATAAGGCCGAAATTTGAACCTTTATGGACCCTAATTTTAGGCCCAAATTCACTCCCGTTTGAAGGAAGTGAAGCAGACGGCCCAACTGGAACTCCTCCGTAGGAGCAGCTCTGGCCTCACACCAAGAAACATATTTTCGCCATATACGGTGATAATGTTTCGACGTCACGTCCTTCCTAGCCTTGATCAGGGTAGGAATGACCTCCTCCGGAATCCCTTTTTCCGCTAGGATCCGGCGTTCAACCGCCATGCCGTCAAATGCAGCCGCGGTAAGTTTTGGAACAGACAGGGCCCCTGCTGCAGCAGGTCCTGCCTTAGAGGAAGAGGCCACGGACCTTCTGTGAGCAACTCTTGCAGATCCGGATACCAAGACCTCCTTGGCCAATCTGGAACAATGAGGATTGTTCTGACCCTTCTTATTCTTATTATCCTCAACACATTGGGTATGAGAGGTAGAGGAGGAACACATAGACCGATCTGAACACCCAAGGTGTCACCAGAGCGTCTACCGCAACCGCCTGAGGGTCTCTTGACCTGGCGGAATACCTCTTTAGCTTTTTGTTGAGGCGAGATGCCATCATGTCTATCTGAGGCAGTCCCCACCGATCCGTGATCTGTGTGAAGACTTCTTGATGAAGTCCCCACTCTCCCGGATGCAGGTCGTGCCTGCAGAGAAAGTCCGCCTCCCAGTTGTCCACCCCGGGATGAACACTGCTGATAGTGCGCTTACATGGCCTTCAGCCCAGCGTAGAATCCTGGTCGCCTCTGCCATGGCCACTCAGCCCCTTGTGCCGCCTTGGCGGTTTACATGAGCCATTGCCGTGACAATGTCTGACTGAATCAGAACCGGTTTGTTCCGAAGCCATTCCTCCGCTTGGCGTAGGGCGTTGTATATGGCTCTCCACTCCAGGACATTGATGTGGAGACCAGTCTCTAGGTTTGACCAGAGACCCTGGAAATTTCTTCCTAGTGTGACAGCTCCCCAACCTCGGAGGCTCGCGTCCGTGTTCACCCGGACCCAGTCCTGAATGCCGAACCTGCGACCCTCCAGGAGCTGAGCACTACGCAGCCACCACAGGAGAGACACCCTGGCCCTGGGAGACAGGGTGATCCGTTTTTGCATGTGTAGATAGGACCCGGACCATTTGTCCAATAGGTCCCATTGAAAGGTCCTTGCATGGAACCTGCCGAAGGGGATGGCCTCGTATGAAGCCACCATCTCGTGCAATGATGCACTGAAACCTTTTTTGGCTTTAATAGGTTCCTGACCAGAGCTACTAGCTCCTGAGCCTTCACCACTGGAAGAAAAACTCTTTTTTGGTCTGTGTCTAGAATCAGGCCCAAAAAGGTCAGACGCGTTGCAGAGACTAGCTGGGATTTCGGTAAATTGAGACTCCAGCCGTGCCTCTGCAACGTCTTCACGGACACAGACACGCTGTCCAGCAACTTCTCCCGAGATCTCGCCTTTATGAGGAGATCATCCAAGTACGGGATAATTGTGACGCCCTGCCTGCGCAGGAGCACCATCATTTCCGCCATTACCTTGGTGAAAATTCTCGAGGCCGTGGAAAGACCAAACGGCAACGTCTGAAATTGGTAGTGACAGTCCTGTACTGCAAATCTCAGGAACGCCTGGTGAGGAGGGAAAATCGGAACATGAAGGTACGCATCCTTTATGTCCAGGCACACCATCCAATCCCCTCCCTCCAGGCTGGCGATGACCGCTCTGAGTGATTCCATTTTGAACTTGAACCTCTTCAAGTACAGGTTCAGGGATTTCAGATTTAAAATGGGTCTGACCGAACCGTCCGGTTTCGGTACCACAAACAGGGATGAATAATAACCCTCTCCTTGCTGGAGATGAGGAACTTCGACTATCACCTGTTGAATGTACAATTTGTGAATAGCAGCTAACACCAGCTCCCTCTCCGACGGGGAAGCCGTCAGAGCCGATTTGAAAAACCGGCGAGGAGGCATGTCTTCGAATTCCAGTCTGTATCCCTGGGAAACCATCTCTATTGCCCAAGGATCCACCTGTGAGAGTACCCAGACGTGGCTGAAAAGACGAAGACGTGCCCCCACTTGATCTGATCCCCCCGGAAAGCCCCAGCGTCATGCGGTGGACTTTGCGGAAGTAGGGGATGACTTCTGCTCTTGGGAACTAGCCGAGTGCAGCTTTTTTCCCTTGCCTTTACCTCTGGCAACAAAGGACGATCCTTGTACCTTCTTGCTTTTATTGGAACGAAAGGACTGCATTTGATAATGCGGTACCTTCTTAGCATGCTGCGGGGGAACATAAGGTAAAAAATTCGATTCACCGGCCGTAGCAGTAGAGACAAGGTCCGAGAGGCCTTCTCCAAACAACTCCTCCCCCTTGTAAGGCAATGACTCCATATGCCGCTTTGAGTCGGCGTCTCCCGTCCACTGTCGGGTCCACAAGAGTCGCCTAGCAGAAATAGACATAGCGTTTAATCTGGAGCTTAGTAAACAAATGTCTCTCTGAGCATCCCTCATATACAAGGCAGAATCTCTGATATGCTCAATGGTCATTAGAATGGTATCCCTATCTAAGGTGTCAAATTCCGTAGATAAGGAGTCTGCCCATGCCACGACAGCACTACAAACCCAGGCCAACGCCATGGCCGGTCTACCGATAGTTCCTGAATGTGTGTAAATGTGCTTCATGGTAATTTCCTGCTTGCGATCAGCAGGATACTTGAGGGAAGCAGTATCCGGAGAAGGCAGTGCCACCTTCTTGGATAAGCGTGTCAGTGCCTTGTCTACTTTAGGCGAAGATTCCGATTGTATCCTATCCTTCTGTGGAAAAGGATACGCCATAAGAATCCTTTTGGGAACATGTAGCCTCCTATCCGGAGACTCCCAAGCCTTTTCGCACAAATTGCTTAGCTGAAATGAGGACGGAAACGTGACCTCAGGCTTTTTCCCTTTATACATGTGAACCCTCGTGTCAGGGACGGTTCCGGTATGAATGGTCGACCATGTTATGGTCGACAGTCATTAGGTCGACCACTATTGGTCGACATTGACATGGACACATGGTCGACACATGAAAATGGTCGACACATGAAAGGTCGACATGAGTTTTTTTACTTTTTTTGGTGTCGTTTTTTGCGTAAAGTGACTGGGAACCCCAATTAGTGCACCGCGTCCCCTCGCATGGCTCGCTTCGCTCGCCATGCTTCGGGCATGGTGCCTTCGCTCCGCTACCGCTTCGATCGGCACACTTTACCGTTCCAATCGTAGTCCATGTGGATCGTAAAGTATGGAAAAGTTCCCCAAAAGAAAAAAAAGTTAAAAAACACATGTCGACCTTTTCATGTGTCGACTTTCACGTGTAGACCATTTTCATGTGTCGACCATGTGTCCATGTCGACCATGTCAATGTCGACCAATAGTGGTCAACCTAATGACTGTCGACCATAACATGGTCGACCATGTGAACGGATACCGTCAGGGACAGGGGGTTCCTCAGTGATATGCAAAACCTCTTTTATGGCAATAATCATGTATCGAATACCATTTGCCACCTTGGGCTGTAATTTTGCATCCTTATAGTCGACACTAGAGTCAGTATCTGTGTCGGTATCTGTGTCAGCGACCTGGGATATGGGGCGCTTTTGAGACCCTGAAGGTCCTGGCGCCACAGGGACAGGCACGGTCTGGCTACCTGACTGATCCCTAGCTTCAGCCTTGTCTAACCTTTTATGCAGGAGATTCACATTTGCATTTAAGACATTCAGCATATCCACCCAGTCCGGTGTCGTCGTTGCCGGCGGCAACCTGACATTCAAACACTCCCCCTCCACATTAAGCGAGCCTTCCTCGTCAAACATGTCGACACACACATACCGACACACTTCACACACACAGGGAAACTCTTTTCTGAAGACAGTATCCCCTTTAAGGCCCTTTGGAGAGACAGAGAGAGAGTATGCCAGCACACACCCCAGCGCAATGACCCTGGAGACCAACACAAAATGTTTTTCCCCCAGCAGCGCTGTATAATATCTTATCCACCAATTATGTGCCCCCCCCCTCTCTTTTAAACACCCCTTCACCGTGTGTAAGCAGGGGAGAGTCCGGAGAGCTTCCTCTCAGCGTTCTGTGGAGAGAAAAATGGCGCTGGTGAGTGCTGAGGGAGAAGCCCCGCCCCCTCGGCGGTGGGCTTCAGTCCCGCTCAAAGTTATTGAAAAATGGCGGGGGCTCTTTTATATACATGTACAGTGCCCACCTGTACATGTATATTGTCTTTTGCCATAAGAGAGGTGTCATATTGCTGCCCAGGGCGCCCCCCCTGCGCCCTGCACCCGTACAGTGACCGGAGTATGTGAGGTGTATGGGAGCAATGACGCACAGCTGCGGTGCTGTGCGTTACCTCAGCGAAGCTCTGAAGGCTTCTGCCGCCTAAGACGTCTTCTGACTTCGTTTCTTCTGGCTCTGTGAGGAGAACGGCGGCGCGGCTCTGGGGGTGGACGCCCAGTAAGAACCTGTGTTCACCCCCTCTGGAGCTAATGGTGTCCAGTAGCCGAGGAAGCAGAGCCTATCATTTAAAAAGGTCTGCCCCTCTCTCCTCAGTCCCTCGATGCAGGGAGCCTGTTGCCAGCAGTGCTCCCTGTAAAAATGTCGAAAAAATCCAAACAAAAATGCTTTCTAGGCAGAGAACACAGGGGAGCTCCATGCAGTGCTCCCATCTTGCTCTGGGCACAGTGTAAAACTGAGGTCTGGAGGAGGGACATAGAGGGAGGAGCCAGTGCACACCCAGAATCCAAAGCTTTCTTAAAGTGCCCTATCTCCTGCGGAGCCCGTCTATTCCCCATGGTCCTTCGGAGTCCCCAGCATCCTCTAGGACGTTAGAGAAATATTGCTGTGGTCCTCGCCAGCGCTACCGGAGTCTAGATATTTTGGTACTCCATACCTTATACCCTGAGTTGGTTTAGTTTACACATGAGTGAGGCCTTTGGTCTCATTATATGCTACTCAGCTTAATTTAAATGCTACATTTAATATTGATGTGTTCCTCGCCAGTGCTACCGGACGGTTTAGCACTTGCGTTGTTGCTATTTTGGTTTGGAAAATGTGAAAATTGTTATGTGAAGCAATGTGTGTTTTTTTTGTTTTTCTTTTTGTTTTGCCCGTGCCGCGCCTCCCTCACCCAGTCTGTTGCTGAGCTCTATGATACAATGTGGTTTTGGTTGTCCCTCTCCGCTCGCTGGGACGGGGGAGGGCGACTTTGTGATGTACTGTTCCTTCTGGATTGGCACCCTCGGGTGGGTGTAGATTAGCGGACTCATGACTGACTCCGGTACAGGGGCCTCTTCGTCGGATACCTGCTTTAAGATTCTGTCCTGGAATGTGGGCGGCCTTAACTCCCCAATTAAACGTAAAAGGGTTATCACGCATTTGAAGCGGTTTAAACCTCAAATTATATTTCTCCAAGAGACTCATTGGATGTCGGGCGCCTCCTCTGCTCTTCGGGCACCTTGGTTAGATAACTGTATCTCCGCAGATAATACAAGGAAAACTAGGGGGGTTGCGATCCTCTTTAGTAAAAATTTACAGTACACTGTTTTGAACTCTGTCATTGCCCCAGAGGGGCGTTATTAAATTTTAGATGTGGAAGTTTGGGGTAAAAAGTATACACTGGTAAATGTCTATGCACCCAATGTCGAGACCGCTGCCTTCCTCCAAGAATTAAGTTCTCAGCTGTTGCAACGCGACAATTTTCAGCTTGCCCTGGGGGGCGACTGGAACACTGTTGATGATCCTACTATTGATAAATGTCCTGTCCCACGCACTTCACGGTCTCCTTTTTGGACACACCTTCAAACTTTAAAAGTCTCCCTCCAGCTTACTGACATTTGGCGTCTTCTAAACCCCTCCGACAAATGATTTACTTTCTTTTCTGGGGTTCATCGATCCTGGTCCAGGATTGATTCAATTTTAGTTGCGGATTCTCTAGGTACACGGGTCGCGCATGCTGATATCCATAACATTTTAATATCGTATCATGCTCCTGTGACATTGACGCTGCAAAGAACTCTTCAGTCGGGGGGCTCCAGGAATTGGAGATTTCCGAGTTATCTTTATAATTGTGACGATTTTCGGAAATTTTTGATAACCAATTGGGCCAACTTCTTAGACGATAACTTAGAACACTGGGATCGCCCAAATACTTTCTGGGGTGCGGCAAAGGCTGTTCTTCGGGGTCAAATTATTGAATATGTTCATAGATTGAAAAAGAAAAATTTGGCGACTTATACTGCTTTACAATCGGAGTTAACTGCTGCGTTGCAGCATCATCTTACCCTGCAGACTGATGAGTCTTTGCGGCTTTATTTGCAGGCCAAGCAACTATTGAATGACCATTTGCTGGCGCAAGCAAAGCGTGACGTGGTATTTTCTCTCATAAGTATTATCAATGGAGTAATAAATCTGGTCGACTATTGGCAAATATGGCTAGGAAGAAAACAACTCGTAAATTCATAACGGCTATTAAACATCGAGATACGGGGCACCTCCTTACCACTTCCCCTGCTATAGTGAAACATTTTGAGTCTTATTTTGCCGACTTATATTCTGATCTCCCTTTCAGTGAACCTACCCATGCCACACTTTTACCTGACACAGTTTTACCTCCTATAACGAGTGCACAGTCGGATTTACTGGTGAGTGCAATTACTGAGGAGGAATTTGTCTCGACAATGTCCAGACTCCACCTGCACAAATCTCCAGGCCCGGATGGCCTCTCCAATGAATTTTATAAAATCCTTCAGCCTCACATAATTCCGACTCTGCTAGAATTGTTTAACAGCCTTTTGCATCACCGTGCCCCTTTTCACCATTTCACAACAGCCCATACTGTTTTAATCCCTAAACCCGCCCAGGACCCACAACTGGTGACTTCATACAGGCCCATTACGTTATTAAACACTGACATAAAACTATTTACCAAGATTTTGGCAGATCGACTACAGACGATTCTCCCCCACGCTTTAACTAGTCATCAGCTTGGCTTTGTTCGCAATACACATTCGGTAAAGGGAATTCGGGCTGCTATTGCTGCAGTCATAGCCTCTGCTCAGTCGCCCCAGTCCAAGAATATACTCCTCAGTCTGGACACTACTAAGGCCTTCGATACGGTACTTTGGCCCCATCTATTCAAGGTCTTAGAACGTAGACTATTCCACCAAGACTTTATTAATATTATTCGTTATTTATACGATTTTCCTTCCACTACCCTCTTACTGAACGGCTATACCAGTGATCCGGTGGTTATGCATCGTGGCACACGGCAGGGTTGCCCCTTGTCTTCCCTGTTGTTCAACTTGGCCATAGATCCCCTCCATCGTTTACTATTAACTGACACTCAGTTTCATGGAATTCAGATAGGTCGCAGGGAACTAAAACTTACAGCATTTGCCGATGATCTACTGCTTTACGTTTCAGATCCAGGGACTTCCTTGACTCATATATTTAATTTACTGCAGGCGTATGGACATGTTTCTGGTTTCAACGTTAACTGGTCAAAGTCGGTGGCACTAAGACTGGGGAGTGGATCGTTTTTAAGGGACGGGGTGGGAGCTTACCATTAAAATGGAGCTCAGATCAATTAACCTATCTAGGGATTCAGATATCGAGAAAACCGGAGCGAATATACTCCCTAAATTTTACCTCGGCTATCCAAAAAATTGAAGCAGAACTTGACACCTGGAAATCTATGCCTTTATCATACATGGGGAGAGCTAGCTTGATTAAGATGATATCATTCCCCCGTCTGATGTACTTTATTCAAGCCATGCCACATGTGCTTCTACCTAAAGATGTTCAACATATCAATTTTCTTTTTAGAAGATTTATATGGCAGGGAGGGAAACCACGTATAGCGTTGATTAAGCTACAGCAAACCACAGGGAACGGGGGAATTCATTTTCCTAATGTTCTTTGGTACTCCCAAGCCGCTCAACT
Organism: Pseudophryne corroboree; assembly: GCF_028390025.1. Taxonomy (NCBI): domain Eukaryota; kingdom Metazoa; phylum Chordata; class Amphibia; order Anura; family Myobatrachidae; genus Pseudophryne; species Pseudophryne corroboree. Next base: position 451,685,301 of record NC_086445.1, on the reverse strand, counting down.
ACGATACTTACATGACTGGTTGCACAATGACAACAACTACACGAACACTGACTTAGATAGGGAATTTTTACAAGGGGGGGAATCTAGTCACCTTTCTACATCTACATACTCAAGAGGTGTCTGAGGAGTTGAGGAGGAACCCACTATTGTGGAACATTAAAAAGCTATGGACGGATATACGAAATAAACTTGATCTAAATGCCCACAAATCATTATACCTTCCGTTCATGGCTAATCCGGACTTCCAGGAGGGTCGGGCTCACTATCCGTTTAACAGCTGGCGGGTGGGGGGTGTTTCCAAGATAGGTCATCTAGTAGATATACAAAGCTCGAGGCCGCTCACGTTCCAGGAGGCCACCGCTAGATATCTAGTTTTGTTGGCCTATCCTGTGGCCTTTCTTTTAGCTCAACACTATGTTTCTGCTACTATCAGATGTTTCTCACCTATGGACTGGAACAATCCGATAGATAAACTGCTGCAACAAACCCCTAGGGTTAGTAAGGCAATATCGATTGCATATGGTTATTTTCGGAACGTTCTGGACTACTCTACGGGACAGGGAGGTATCAGGTCCTGGAAGGACTGTCTCCCTGGGATTGAGACAACTGACTTACTTGCGGCCCATGTAAAGGCTTGTAAATTATTTCCCTCTTCTAGGTATAAGGAAATGTCTCTTAATATTTTACACAGGACTTATTTATCGCCGCATAGAAGGTGCCTGATAGGACTAGCTGACACGCATGCATGTTGGAAATGTGGCGCTCCCCAGGCAGACCTATATCACTGCCTGTGGACCTGCCCTATGATTAGACAGTTCTGGATAAATATAAGGAACTACTTGACGGCTAACCTAGTGAACTATTGGAGATTGTGTCCAGAATGGGCGCTTTTCTGTATTTTCTCACCGGACCAACGTCTCTCTCAGGGAAGTAGAAAGCTGCTGCTGGCAGTCAGTATAGCGGCCAGGAAGGCTATTCTGCAAGTATGGATTGCTAGAGATCCACCTACACTTTCATTATTTAAGGCCAAATTATTTTATCTCTTTAGGATGGAGTGGATAGGAATTTTGCTAGAAAAAGATACTAAGATACAGAGATTTTTTGAAGTATGGGAGAGCTATATAACGACCTTGTCGACAGCGGTTAGGGTGCAGCTCCATAACTCCTTGTCTAATACAGAATGGTTTTTAACTAGAATGGTTGCGGGAGATCCGCCGATTGTGCTTTAGAACTGATTGTCAGTCTGGGCTCGGCGGACGACTGGGGGGGGGGAGATGGCGTACAGACACGGGTGTTTTTTTTTTTTTTTTGTCATCTTGACCTGCATATGTCTGGGTCAGCTGATTGGACTAGATTTTAATTCAATGGATACTGAAGCCTCCAGAGACATGCTCCATACAAGTGTAATATTATTGTTCTTACTATAATTGATATGTCTCTTGACTGAGGACTCAGTTGTATTCTTATCTGTTCCCTTCTCGCATTTACCCTTCCAACATAGGCTTGACCTAATGTAAATGTTTATGTACGTATCACATATATTGCTTCAATAAAAATATGTTGAAAAAAATAAGAATTTACTTACCGATAATTCTATTTCTCATAGTCCGTAGTGGATGCTGGGGACTCCGTAAGGACCATGGGGAATAGCGGCTCCGCAGGAGACTGGGCACATCTAAAGAAAGCTTTAGGACTAACTGGTGTGCACTGGCTCCTCCCCCTATGACCCTCTTCCAAGCCTCAGTTAGGATACTGTGCCCGGACGAGCGTACACAATAAGGAAGGATTTTGAATCCCGGGTAAGACTCATACCAGCCACACCAATCACACCGTACAACTTGTGATCTGAACCCAGTTAACAGCATGATAACAGAGGGAGCCTCTGAAAAGATGGCTCACAACAATAATAACCAGATTTTTGTAACAATAACTATGTACAAGTAATGCAGACAATCCGCACTTGGGATGGGCGCCCAGCATCCACTACGGACTATGAGAAATAGAATTATCGGTAAGTAAATTCTTATTTTCTCTAACGTCCTAAGTGGATGCTGGGGACTCCGTAAGGACCATGGGGATTATACCAAAGCTCCCAAACGGGCGGGAGAGTGCGGATGACTCTGCAGCACCAAATGAGAGAACTCCAGGTCCTCCTCAGCCAGGATATTAATTTTGTAGAATTTTACAAACGTATTTGCTCCTGACCAAGTAGCTGCTCGGCAAAGTTGTAAAGCCGAGACCCCTCGGGCAGCCGCCCAAGATGAGCCCACCTTCCTTGTGGAGTGGGCATTTACAGATTTTTGGTTGTGGCAGGCCTGCCACAGAATGTGCAAGCTGAATTGTACTACAAATCCAACGAGCAATAGTCTGCTTAGAAGCAGGAGCACCCAGCTTGTTGGGTGCACACAGGATAAACAGCGAGTCAGATTTCCTGACTCCAGCCGTCCTGGAAACATATATTTTCAGGGCACTGACAACGTCTAGCAACTTGGAGGCCTCCAAGTCCCTAGTAGCCGCAGGCACCACCAATAGGTTGGTTCAGGTGAGACGCTGAAACCACCTTGGGGAGAAACTGAGGACGAGTCCTCAATTCCGCCCTGTCCGAATGGAAAATCAGATAAGGGCTTTTTCAGGATAAAGCCGCCAATTCTGACACGCGCCTGGCCCAGGCCAGGGCCAACAGCATGACCACTTTCCATGTGAGATATTTTAACTCCACAGATTTAAGTGGTTCAAACCAATGTGACTTTTGGAACCCAAAACTACATTGAGATCCCAAAGTGCCACTGAAGGCACAAAAGGAGGCTGTATATGCAGTACCCCTTTTACAAACGTCTGAACTTCAGGGACTGAAGCTAGTTCTTTTTGGAAGAAAATTGACAGGGCCGCAAATTTGAACCTTAATGGACCCCAATTTCAGGCCCATAGACACTCCTGTTTGCAGGAAATGTAGGAATCGACCCAGTTGAATTTCCTCCGTCGGGCCTTACTGGCCTCGCACCACGCAACATATTTTCGCCAATTGCGGTGATAATGTTTTTGCGGTTACAACCTTCCTGGCTTTGATCAGGATAGGGATGACTTCATCCGGAAAGCCTTTTTTTTCCTTCAGGATCCGGCGTTCAACCGCCATGCCGTCAAACGCAGCCGCGGTAAGTCTTGGAACAGACAGGGTCCTTGCTGGAGCAGGTCCCTTCTTAGAGGTAGAGGCCACGGATCCTCCGTGAGCATCTCTTGAAGTTCCGGTTACCAAGTCCTTCTTGGCCAATCCGGAGCCACGAATATAGTGCTTTCTCCTCTCCATCTTATCAATCTCAGTACCTTGGGTATGAGAGGAAGAGGAGGGAACACATACACTGACTGGTACACCCACGGTGTTACCAGAGCGTCTACAACTATTGCCTGAGGGTCTCTTGACCTGGCGCAATACCTGTCGAGTTTTTTAATCATGTGGACGACTTCTGGGTGAAGTCCCCACTCTCCCGGGTGGAGGTCGTGCTGAGGAAGTCTGCTTCCCAGTTGTCCACTCCCGGAATGAATACTGTTGACAGTGCTATCACATGATTTTCCGCCCAGCGAAGAATCCCTGCAGCTTCTGCCATTGCCCTCCTGCTTCTTGTGCCACCCTGTCTGTTTACGTGGGTCACTGCCATGATGTTGTCCGACTGGATCAACACCGGCTGACCTTGAAGCAGAGGTCTTGCTAAGCTTAGAGCATTGTAAATGGCCCTTAGCTTCAGGATATTTATGTGAAGTGATGTATCCAGGCTTGACCCTAAGCCCTGGATATTCCTTCCCTGTGTGACTGCTCCCCAGCCTCGCAGGCTGGCATCCGTGGTCACCAGGACCCAGTCCTGAATGCCGAATCTGCGGCCCTCTAGAAGATGAGCACTCTGCAACCACCACACGATGGATACCCTTGTCCTTGGTGACAGGGTTATCCGCTGATGCATCTGAAAATGCGACCCGGACCATTTGTCCAGTAGGTTCCACTGGAAAGTTCTTGCGTGGAATCTAACGAATGGGATTGCTTCGTAGGAAGCCACCATTTTTACCCAGAACCCTTGTGCATTGATGCACTGAGACTTGGTTCGGTTTTAGGAGGTTCCTGACTAGCTCGGATAACTCCCTGGTTTTCTCTTCCGGGAGAAACACCTTTTTTCTGGACTGTGTCCAGGAACATCCCTAGGAAACAGAAGACAAGTCGTCGGAACCAGCTGCGATTTTGGAATATTGAGAATTCAATCGTGCTGCCGCAACACTACCTGAGATAGTGCTACACCGACTTCCAACTGTTCCCTGGATCTTACCCTTATCAGGGAATCGTCCAAGTAAGGGATAACTAAAATTTCCTTCCTTCGAAGGGATATCATTTCGGCCATTACCTTGGTAAAGACCCGGGGTGCCGTGGACCATCCCTACGGCAGCGTCTGAACTGATAGTGACAGTTCTGTACCATAACCTGAGGTACCCTTGGTGAGAAGGGTAAACTTTGACATGAAGGTAAGCATCCTTGATGTCCCAAGACATCATGTAGTCCCCTTCTTCCAGGTTCGCAATCACTGCTCTGAGTGACTCAATCTTGAATTTGAACCTCTGTATGTAAGTGTTCAAAGATTTTTGATTTTAGATTTAGAATCGGTTTCACCGGGCCGTCTGGCTTCGGTACCACAATAGTGTGGAATAATACCCCGTTCCCTGTTGCAGGAGGGGTACCTTGATTATCACCTGCTGGGTGATTGGCTTCCAAAACTGCCTCCCTGTCAGAGGGAGACGTCGGTAAAGCCGACTTTTGGAAACGGCGAGGGGGAGACGTCTCGAATTTCAATATGTACCCTTGAGATATTACCTGAAGGATCCAGGGGTCTACTTGCGAGTGAGCCCACTGCGCATTGAAATTCATTGAGAACGGGCCCCCACCGTGCCTGAGTTTGTAAGGCCCTAGCGTCATACTGAGGGCTTTTGCAGAGGCGGGAAAGGATTTCTGTTCCTGGGAACTGGCTAATCTCTTCAGCCTTTTTCCTCTCCCTCTGTCACGAGCAGAAAAGAGGAACCTTTTGTCCGCTTGCCAACAAAGGACTGCGCCTGATAATACGGCGTCTTATTTTGAGAGGCGACCTGGGGTACAAACGTGGATTTCCCAGTTGTTGCCGTGGCCACCAGGTCTAAAAGACCGACCCCAAATGTCCCCTTTTAAAGGCAATACTTCCAAATGCCGTTTGGAATCCGCATCACCTGACCATTTTACTGGTAGAATTGGACAACGCACTTATACTTGATGCCAGTCGGCAAATATTCCGCTGTGCATCATGCATATATAGAAATGCATCTTTTAAATGCTCTATAGGCAATAATATACTATCCTTATCTAGGATATCAATATTTCCAGTCAGGGAATCCGACCATGCCAACCCAGCACTGCACCTCCAGGCTGAGGCGATTGCTGGTCGCAGTATAACACCAGTATGTGTGTGAATACATTTTTGGATACCCTCCTGCTTTCTATCAGCAGGATCCTTAAGGGCGGCCATCTCATGAGAAGGTAGAGCCCTTGTTCTTACAAGCGTGTGAGCGCCTTATCCCCCCTAGGGGGTGTTTCCCAACGCACCCTAACCTCTGGCGGGAAAGGGTATACATATCATCACACACCTCATTTTATTTTTCCGATTCAGGAAAACTACAGGTAGTTTTTCCCTCACCATAATACCCCTTTTTGGTGGTACTCGTATTATCAGAAATGTATAAACATTTTCCATTGTCTCAATCATGTAACGTGTGGCCCTACTGGAAATCACGGTTGTCTCTTCACCGTCGACACAGGAGTCAGTATCCGTGTCGGCGTCTGTATCTGCCATCTGAGGTAACGGGCGCTTTAGAGCCCCTGACGGCCTATGAGACGTCTGGACAGGCACAAGCTGAGTAGCCGGCTGTCTCATGTCAACCACTGTTTTTTTATACAGAGCTGACACTGTCACGTAATTTTCAACAGTACATCCACTCAGGTGTCGACCCCCTAGGTGGTGACATCACTGTTACAGACACTCTGCTCCGTCTCCACATCATTTTTCTCCTCATACATGTCGACACAAACGTACCGACACACAGCACACACACAGGGAATGCTCTGATAGAGGACAGGACCCCACTAGCCCTTTGGGGAGACAGAGGGAGAGTATGCCAGCACACACCAGAGCGCTATATATATATACAGGGATAACCTTATATAAGTGTTTTTCCCCTTATAGCTGCTGTATGTTTTAATACTGCGCCTAATTAGTGCCCCCCTCTCTTTTTATTTAACCCTTTCTGTAGTGCAGGGAAGAGCCAGGGAGCTTCCCTCCAACTGAGCTGTGAGGGAAAATGGCGCCAGTGTGCTGAGGAGATAGGCTCCGCCCCCTTTTCGGCGGCCTTATCACCCGTTTTTCTGTATATTCTGGCAGGGGTTAAATGCATCCATATAGCCCAGGAGCTATATGTGATGCATTTTTTGCCATGTAAGGTATTTTTATCGTGTTTTATTGCGTCTCAGGGCGCCCCCCCCAGCGCCCTGCACCCTCAGTGACCGGAGTATGAAGTGTGCTGAGAGCAATGGCGCACAGCTGCAGTGCTGTGCGCTACCTTATTGAAGACAGGAACGTCTTCTGCCGCCGATTTTTCCGGACCTCTTCGCTCTTCTGGCTCTGTAAGGGGGCCGGCGGCGCGGCTCCGGGACCCATCCAGGCTGAACCTGTGATCGTCCCTCTGGAGCTAATGTCCAGTAGCCAAGAAGCCCAATCCACTCTGCACGCAGGTGAGTTCGCTTCTTCTCCCCTTAGTCCCTCGATGCAGTGAGCCTGTTGCCAGCAGGTCTCACTGAAAATAACAAACCTAAACTAAAACTTTCACTAAGAAGCTCAGGAGAGCCCCTAGTGTGCACCCTTCTCGTCGGGCACAGAAATCTAACTGGGGCTTGGAGGAGGGTCATAGGGGGAGGAGCCAGTGCACACCAGTTAGTCCTAAAGCTTTCTTTAGATGTGCCCAGTCTCCTGCGGAGCCGCTATTCCCCATGGTCCTTACGGAGTCCCCAGCATCCACTTAGGACGTTAGAGAAACAAACAAAAAAAACTTGTCTTTAGAGCAGTTTTTTAATAATGGCACAGTTATTGCTTAGTCTAATGGATAAATGGTTGGCTAAAATGTTTTAGTGAGCCACAAAAGTAAATGTCTTGAATATCCCAATAGTTATCTTGAGGCTTCATGGTGCCACTATCACCATAAACATCACGGACATTTTTAAATGCATCATAGTTATGTATACAGTAGGGGCTTAGCCTTAAGTCCAAGAGGGATTGTAGAGAACTCTAGAGCCAAGGCAGGTGGTTTTCCTTCACATTATAATATACACACACACACACATATAATGAATTCATACCTGGTACCAGCAACAGCTCCATCATTCTTGCCTAGGGGTTCATCCAATTCAACTCCACACCATTCTCCTTTTGCAAAATCTGTCTCACCAACATAACGAACTACTCCCGTCTTTGTACCGCCAACCTGCAAGGCAATACACATTGCACATTAACTCAGCTCTAAATAAAGAATATGTCATAGTAAACACAACTACTTCACATAGGAAGATACAATGCTGGATCACTCTGTGATATGCACGTCTCCATTTGTATGTACTGAACAGTTTGTCAACAATGAAATTAACAAAAAGAAACAATATGGCAAAACCATGGGTCAAAATTTAACAATGAGATTTGGAGACATACACGGCGGGATGTAATGTAGTCCGAGATCACCAGAGGTGCAAGATGCCGGCCTATCTCTGACTTTTTTTTAAAGGAGCAATCACTTACAAGGCATGCCAGCCAATCTCTGCCTTTTTTTTAAAGGGGCAATCCCTTACTTACAAGGCATGACTGCCTTGTAAGTAATTGCCCCTTTAAAAAAATGGCCAAGATCGGCTGGCATCTCGCACCCCCAGCATTCTCTGGCTCCATTGCATACCGCTGCATGTGTCTAACATAAATTGATATATCAGTATTGGTTCAGGGTTATATACAGTAAATATTCTGTGTACATTTATGAAAATACCAAAAACAACAACTTAAAATGCATGATGTCTTATTTAAGAGTTATAAGCATAATTAAGAAAAGGAGATTTATGGTAGACTTACCATGGTCAAATCTCTTTCTGCGAGGTACACTGGATTCCACAGGGAATACATCGGGGTGTAGCGTTGGATCTTGATCCGAGGCACCAACAGGCATAAGCTTTGACTGTTCCCAGGATGCATTGCACCACCTCCTTTATAACCCCGCCTTCAAGCACTGGAGCTCAGTTTGGCTAACCAGTCCAATGCAGTAGCAGGTAAAAGAGAAGATAGCTGTTAGTCACATAGAACCACATCCTCACGACAGGAGAAGGGACTAGCGGCTAATGCCATACAAACCCAAAGAAGCTAGGTGCGTCAGGGTGGATGCCCTGTGGAATCCAGTGTACCTCGCAGAAAGAGATTTAACCATGGTAAGTCTACCATAAATCTCCTTTTCTGCGGCGGGGTACACAGGGATTCCACAGGGAATACATCGGGGATGTCCTAAAGCAGTTCCTCATGGGATGGGACGCACCGTAGCGGGCACAAAAACATGGCGTCCAAAGGAAGCATCCCGGGAGGCGGAAGTATCAAAGGCATAGAACGTGATAAATGTGTTCACTGAGGACCACGTAGCTGCCTTGCACAATTGTTCTGCAGACCCGCCATGACGGGCAGCCCAAGAAGGTCCAACAGATCGAGTAGTATGGGCTTTGATAGCAGCAGGAGCTGGAAGACCAGCCTGTGCACAGGCATGTGCAATCACCATTCTAATCCATCTGGCCATGGTTTGCTTATTCGCAGGCCAGCCACGTTTGTGAAAACTGAAAAGTGCAAAACGGGTATCTGACCTTCTGAAGGAGGCAGTCCTTTCTACGTAAATACGGAGATCCCGTACCATATCCAAAGACCGCTCTTTGGAGGACAAAGCAGAAGAGATAAAGGCGGGAACCACAATCTCTTGGTTAAGATGAAAAGATGATACCACCTTAGGTAGACAACCACGGTGAGTTCGAAGAAAGGGTGGCTGACAGGACAATGCGCCTAAGTCAGACACCCTCCTAGCAGAGGCAATAGCCAGTAAAATCACGACCTTTAGCGTAAGGCATTTAAGGTCCACAGACTCAAAAGGTTAAAATGGAGACTCTTGTAAGGCATTTAAGACAACAGACAGATCCCATGGAGCCACAGGAGGGACATAGGGAGGCTAAATCCATAAAACGCCCTGAGTGAAAGTATGAACATCAGGAATAGGCGCAATTTTCCTCTGAAACCACACCAACAAGGCAGATATATGAACCTTGAGGGAGGCCAGACAAAGGCCTAAATCTAGGCCTTGTTGCAGAAAACCCAAAAGCCTAGAAGTTCTGAACAAATAGGTATCATAATTCTTAGCAGCACACCATGTGAAGTAAGAGTTCCAAACCCTGTAATAAAGCTGTGCAGAAGCCGGTTTGCGGGCCTTCAACATAGTTTGAAGAACCGCCTCAGAGAATCCCTTGGCCCTCAGGAGTGAAGCTTCAAGAGCCACACCGTCAAAGCCAGTCTGGCCGGATAGACACAAGGGCCCTGAATGAGAAGGTCTGGGCATTGAGGAAGTAGAAGAGGACGCTCTATTGATAGACCCTGCACATCTGAGAACCAATGCCGTCTGGGCCACGCTGGAGCGACTAGAAGTAGTATTCCTCTTTCTTGCTGGAACTTCCGTAGTACCCTGGGCAGGAGTAACACTGGAGGGAACACGTATGGAAGCTGAAAGTTCCATGGAATTGCCAGTGCGTCCAGGAACGCTGCTTGAGGATCCTTTGTCCTTGATCCGAAGACCGGTACCTTGTGATTGTGTCGAGACGCCATCAGGTCTACATCTGGTAGGCCCCACTTGTCCACTAGGAGTTGAAAGACTTCCGGATGAAGACACCACTCTCCGGCGTGAACGTCCTGACAACTGAGGAAATCCGCTTCCCAGTTGAGGACTCTGGGGATGAACACTGCCGATATTGCTGTCAGATGGTGTTCCATGCAACGGAGGATTTTTGATACTTCCAGCATTGCCATGTGGCTTCGAGTGCTGCCTTGATGATTTATGTACACCACCGGGGTGGCGTTGTCTGATTATACTTGAATAGGCCTGTTCTATACTAAGGGCAGGGCCAGTGTCAATGCATTGAACACCGCCCGCAATTCCAGAATGTTTATCGGGAAGAGAGACTCCTTCATGGTCCACCGACCCTGGAGAGAGTGTTGCTCCAACACCGCACGCCAACCCCGCAGACTGGCATCTGTTGTCAGTGGGGCCCAGCTGGAGATCCAGAATGGTTGGCCCCTGCTCAAACGTTGGTCCTCCGGAGTCAAGGAGATCATTTGAGACCTGATCCGATGAGGCAGGCCGTCCCACTTGGAAAGGATTAACCTCTGCAGAGGGTGGAAATGAAATTGAGCTTACTCTACCATGTTGAAAGTACATGCATCGCCGAGTGTATCGACACTCTTGGTCGAGAAAGAAATATCTGATCCTGTCCTGAAGTTTCAGGACCTTCTCTGGAGACAGAAACAATCATTGGTTGTGTGTATCCAGCAGTGCCCCCAGGTGCACCATGCTCTGAGCAGGGACCAGCGAGGACTTTTTCCAGTTGATGAGCCACCCGTGGGCTTGTAGGAATTGGGCCGTCAGTTCCAGATGACTGAGGAGAACCTATTGGGAGTTCGGCAGCATCAGCAAGTCATCCAGATACGGCAGGAACCTGATTCGTCATCACGGCCATGACCTTGGTGAAGATCCGAGGGGCTGTTACCAATCCAAAAGGCAGTGCCTGGAATTGATAATGTAGGTTGCCAATAGCAAACCGCAGATATTGCTGATGTGACATGGCAATAGGTATGTGCAGGTAAGCATTCTGTATGTCCCGGGATACCATATAGTCTTCGGGTTCCATGGCCAGCACTATAGAGCGCAAAGTTTCCATATGGAATTTGGATACTCTCACAAACTTATTCAATGATTTGAGGTTGAGCATAGGCCGGAAGGACCCATTTGGCTTCGGAGCTAGAAACAGGGTCGAATAGTACCCCTTGCCTCTCCGAGACAGAGGTACTGGCAGTACCACTCCTGTATCAAGGAGGGCTTGCACAACCAAGTGTAGAGCTTGCACTTTTAACAGATCTGCAGGGATAACCATTGTGCAAAACTGGCGAGGGGGACAGCTCTTGAAAGAGATTGCGTACCTGTGAGAGACGACTTCATGCACCCAGGTGTCCAAAGTGGTCTTTAACCAGGTCTGGGCGAACTGCAGAAGTTGGCCTCTCACCCTGTGGTCCCCCAGGGGGAGGCCCACCCAGTCATGCGGCAGGCTTGTCTTGTTTGGAAGCAGGCTGACAGGCGGCCAAGGATTGTTTAGATTTAGGCTTATTGGTTTTGGAAGCACAAGGCTGTCGCGGATACGCCTGACCCTTTGCTTTCCCTGGAGGTCGAAAGGAACAAAAGGTGGTACTTCTAGCCTTCAGAGCAGAAGGATTAGTATTTGGGAGACACACAGTCTTAGCAGTAGCTAAGTCAGTTACAATCTTGGTCAGATCCTCCCCAAATAGGATATCTTCCTTAAGAGGGTCTTTTTAGAGTCCAGGTCCACCTTTCAGGACCTCAACCACAGAATTCGACGAGCCAGGATAGACGTAGTAGATGCCTTGGCCACCATTACACCTGCATCAGAGGCCGCCTCCTGAATATAGTGAGCGGCTGTGGAAATATAAGACAGATATTGTCTGGCAGTGTCAGAAAAATCCTGAGGCAGCTCATCCTCAATTGCCTAAACCCATGCTTCAATTCCTTTCGCAGCCCAGGAAGCTGCCATAGTGAGTCTATGTACCGCACCAGTAAAAGTAAATAGACTTCAGGCATCCCTCCACACGCTTATCTGACGGTTCCTTCAGTGAGGTGACAATGGTGACAGGCAAAGTAGATGACACCACAAGTCGGGCGACATAAGAGTCCACAGGTGGTGGAGTTTCCCAGTTGTTACTCAACTCCGCAAGGATAGGATAACGAGCTAGCATCTTTTTAGACAGGGAAAATTTCTTTCCTGGCGACGACCAGGATTCCTGACGTATGTCAATTAAGTGATCAGAATGTGGTAAGACTACTTTAGCAACCTTTTGACGTTTGAACTTATCAGGTTTCTTAGACACAGTAGTAGGCTCAATGGGGGTAATTCCAAGTTGATCGCAGCAGGATTTTTGTTAGCAGTTGGGCAAAACCATGTGCACTGCAGGGGAGGCAGATATTATATGTGCAGAGAGAGTTAGATTTGGGTGGGTTATTTTATTTCTGTGCAGGGTAAATACTGGCTGCTTTATTTTTACACTGCAAATTAGATTGCAGATTGAACACACCCCACCCAAATCTAACTCTCTCTACACATGTTAAATCTGCCTCCCCTGCAGTGCACATGGTTTTGCCCAACTGCTAACAAAATTCCTGCTGCGATCAACTTGGAATTACCCCCAATGTCATTATCTATTCGAAGAATTAGCTTAATAGCCTCCACTAGGTCAGGAACATCAACCTGGGTTGTAGATTCCTCACCAGAAGCCTGACAGATCAGTATATTCCCCATCCTCATCTGAAGAATTATCTGAAATATTAGTGGAATGTGAGGAAGAAATGGCCCGTTTAGATGACCCCTTGGCCCCAGAGGGGCGTGGGGTAGACTTTTGTCTAACCAAGGATTGATTTAATTGTTGTAATTGGGTAGACAGCGTATCCGCCCAGGGCGGATTAACTACAGGGACAATGTGGCTGCAATGGCACTGGAGGTCCCACAGGTGGCGTAAGACGTGTCACAAGTGTACTCAGCATAGAGAATGCTGCCCAAGGTGGGTCCTGATTGGCCACAGGTGCTGCAGGTTAACTGGGTGTATGGCACTCAGCGCCAGAGCCAGCAGCTAAAACTTCCCCCTCAGGTAAATCCGTGGCGCCAGTACTGCAGGATGCAGAAGCATCTGCGGATTTCCCGCCCTGTGTAGCAGACATTATAAGGAATGTAGCCGTAGGGCGTAACAGTACAATATAGCCAGACAAATACAATATCTCCAAAAAAAACCTATGTTATGTGACAGTAAACACAGGACACAAAACAGATGATTGAAGCGGTATGAGGTGACTGAAACACACAGTAAAAATATCAAATTGTATATTCTGTGTAACACTATCTATCTATCTATCTATATATATACAGTATATATATATATATACAGTATATATATATATATATATATATATATGGGACCCTGATGCACCTAGCCCCTCAGGGTACAGAATATAGTGATAGCAATATGTGATACAGGAGAATGGAATCCCACACAACAGCTACAGGCACACTCACTACTCACTCACATGTACAATGTAGAAGTTATTATATATAAACAATAAAACTGCACTGGACTAGTAAATTTACATATAAATATGTATGAGTATACATATAACAATGCACAGTAGATACTGGATGTATATCACAGAATACTTGTACTAAATATTCAGATAGCAGTACACTTGTTCTTAACTAACACTGTCTAAAAGGACATGTAGAATACTTAAGTGCCTGTAAATGCACAGCGCTGATGAGACAGAGCCCTGCAATCTCGAAGATGAGCCCAGCTACTAGTGAAGATGGCGCCAAAAAGCTCTGTCAGGGAGTGAGGGAGAGTGTGAGGCAGCTGCAGGGCGGGAACACCAGCAGTAGATGGGGCCCGGAGCTGGGGGAGGGACTACAGGTCAGCGCCTTATCCCCTATGCTGGTTCTCACCACCGGGTACTGTGGAGCCTACATCAAACGGATTTTAGTAAATCCGACCTGTGCTCCCTTGCCCTGGTGGATATAGTGGGGTCCCTGTGCAGTACAGTGTCCACGCAAGCGGCGCGGTCTGTCTCCTGGGACCGCGACCGGCGCGATTTACCGGCGGGGTCCCACATGGAGGACCCTCTTACCTCCTCCCTGATGTGCGGCCACACGATCCTGGAGAGTGTCAGGGGTGGTGTGCATGATGACCGGAGCGCCTCCACTGCTAGTACCCGGGAACCCTGCCACGGGAGTATGCTGCGCCGCTGGGGAGGTGATGGAGCCGCAGCACAGCATGTCATAAAGACATAGAAAGTGCTGCGGCCCTTGAAGTCTTCTTAAAAGCTCTTTTCAGGGCTTCGCCCACCTGTTATTGACCTGCTCTGCAGGCACCGACTTACAAACTAAGCTCCAGTGCCTGGAGGCGGGGTTATAGAGGAGGCGGTGCAATGCATCCTGGGAACAGTCAAAACTTTAGCCTGTTGGTGCCTCGGATCAAGATCCAACTCTACACCCCGATGTTATTCCCTGTGGAATCCCTGTGTACCCAGCTGCAGAAATATATACATATTTAAAATTACTGGAGCTAATTGGAACTCAAGACGAGAGATCAAATTTAAATTGTGGGGTATGATTTGTTTATACACAGCTGACTTCCCGCCTTTAAGCGGGATACAGTACGTTCAGCATCCCGATGGATGGGATGCCAACGGACATGTAGCCGACGCCGGAATTCCGACACGGTGCGCAGCACCGGAACACAGACATCCCAAAGGTAAGTATCGGGGAGACCTTTAAGGTTAGGGCCTGGGAGGGTGTGGGTTAAGGGTAGGCACTGCCGGGGTGTTGGGATAAGTAACTTTTGATGACTGGATTACAATGGAATTTATAATCTACAATAGTACAAAATAACTATAGAAATAGACAACACATCATGCAAACCTTACTTATGTTTCTCAATAGTTAAAGCTTTCTTCCAAACACGTAGATGACTCTGGATAGTAATGAGCAACCACAATGCACTCTGACTGCTTTCACTACCAAAGGATTTCAGTGCAAATTATTACATTTGTTTCCCTTTGTACTGTTAATGTGTTTGAGTAAAAAACCTAAGCAATCAAATTTTAAAATGTGTATTTTGGCGCGATCAGTCTCCCTTCAGACAAATGATAAGAGCAACTCTTGAGATTTTATCAGTAATACAATTTTAATGATGTGTTGCACTAGCAGTGTATTTTCAGCTCCCTTTTGGCTAAATTGTGAGAGTTTTTTACAGTATGTCCTGTCTTCTGAGCCGAATAACAAGATCTACACTTGACAACTTATCTCTAGTAAGAAAGCCAACAGATCCAGTACAGAAACCTATCAATTTTGTGTACTAGAGAGCATTTTAAGATAGATGCACAACTAAAAAATCAGGATATAATAGGACCTTTGATCTAATCGGATCCCTCCCAGCATTCCCAGTTTAAGGGGTATATGCAATTGCGGTCGAATTCCCGAAATTGTCGAATTTCGGGTCATTTTCGCCCCCAAAAAAAATTCGCCTATGCAATTCAGTGCTTTCCGACCAAAAAACGGACTTTCAAAATTCGACTTTTTGAAATTCAAATTTTTGCAAATTCGACTTTTCTGCAATGATACAAGTGCTGCAATTCGACCAAAGCATATTCAATTCAAGTTTGAAAATTCGACAGCAGTGCTTTTAGACAGCAAATTCGTCATTTTCAATCCGCCACACTTTGGAGGGTGAAAACAATAAAAAAAAATTTAAACATTTTTTTTTGGTGTTTTTTTTTTTAGGAATAGCATATCTATTTATATTATAAGGGATTAGGTACTTTTTTTTTTTTTTTTGGAGGCACAAATATTATTTATATATTTTTTAAAATATTTTTTTATTTTATTTATTTTTTTATTGCTGGAACGGTAAAATCCTAAAAAAAAATGGCGTGGGGTCCCCCCTCCAAAGCATAACCAGCCTCGGGCTCTTCGAGCTGGTCCTGGTTCTAAAAATGCGGGGAAAAAATTTACAGGGGATCCCCCGTATTTTTAAAACCAGCACCGGGCTCTGCGCCTGGTGCTGGTGCCAAAAATACGGGGGACAAAACGAGCAGGGGTCCCCCGTATTTTTAACACCAGCATCGGGCTCCACTAGCTGGACAGATAATGCCACAGCCGGGGGTCACTTTTATGCCGTGCCCTGCGGCCGTGGCATTAAATATCCAACTAGTTACCCCTGGCCGGGGTACCCTGGGGGAGTGGGGACCCCTTCAATCAAGGGGTCCCCCCCCCCCAGCCACCCAAGGGCCAGGGGTGAAGCCCGAGGCTGTCCCCCCCATCCAATGGGCTGCGGATGGGGGGGCTGATAGCCTTTTGTGATAATGAAAATAATATTGTTTTTTCCAGCAGTACTACAAGTCCCAGCAAGCCTCCCCCGCAAGCTGGTACTTGGAGTACCACAAGTACCAGCATGCGGGAGAAAAACGGGCCCGCTGGTACCTGTAGTACTACTGGATAAAAAATACCCAAATAAAAACAGGACACAGACACCGTGACAGTAAAACTTTATTACACACTACCGACACACACATACTTACCTATGTTCACACGCCGACATCGGTCCTCTTCTCCATGTAGAATCCAGGGGTACCTGAAAATAAAAGATCAATATACTCACCTCAGCCATGGTCCAGAGATAAATCCACGTACTTGTAGAAAAAAACAAACCGCAAATACCCGACCAAACGGACTGAAAGGGGTCCCATGCTGACACATGAGACCCCTTTCCACGAATGAGACCTGTCAGTGACAGCTGTCACACAAAGGTCTCTAAAGCCAATCAGGAAGCGCAACTTCGTTGCGCTCATCTGATTGGCTCTGCGCGTCTGAGCAGACAGCGCATCGCACAGCCCCGTCCATTATATTCAATGGTGGGAACTTAGCGGCTAGCGGTGAGGTCACCCGCCGGTCAGCGGCTGACCGCGGGTTAACCCCACCGCTACCCGCAAAGTTCCCGCCATTGAAAGTAATGGAGCGGCTTTGCGATGCGCTGTCTGACAGCTCAGACAGTGCACAGCCAATCAGGTGAGCGCCACGGAAGTAGCGCTTCCTGATTGGCTGAAGGGACTTCAGTGACAGGAGTCACGTGATGTCCCGGCATTCGGGAGAAAGGGGTCTGATGTGAAAGCATGGGACCCCTTTCAGTCCGGTATGGAGCGGGTATTTGCGGTTTGTTTTTTTGCCAAGTACGTGGATTATCTCTGGACCTGGATTTACCTCTGGACGCTGGAAGGTGAGTAAAAAATTTTCACAGGTACCCTCGGATCGTCGGAGACCGTGGCAGTCGGCGTGTCAACATAGGTAAGTATGTGTGTGTCGGTAGTGTGTAATAAAGTTTTACTATCAAGGTGTCTGTGTACTGTTTTTATTTGGGTATTTTTTTCCCAGTAGTACTACAGGTACCAGCGGGCCCGTTTTTCTCCCGCATGCTGGTACTTGTGGTTCTCCAAGTACCAGCTTGCGGGGGAGGCTTGCAGGGACTTGTAGTACTGCTGGAAAAACAATATTATTTTCATTATCACAAAAGGCTATCAGCCCCCCCATCCGCAGCCCATTGGATGGGGGGGGGACAGCCTCGGGCTTCACCCCTGGCCCTTGGGTGGCTGGGGGGACACACCCCTTGATTGAAGGGGTCCCCACTCCCCCAGGGTACCCCGGCCAGGGGTGACTAGTTGGATATTTAATGCCACGGCCGCAGGGCACGGCATAAAAGTGACCCCCGGCTGTGGCATTATCTGTCCAGCTAGTGGAGCCCGATGCTGGTGTTAAAAATACGGGGGACCCCTACTCTTTTTGTCCCCCGTATTTTTGGCACCAGCACCAGGCGCAGAGCCCGGTGCTGGTTTTAAAAATACGGGGGATCCCTGGCCAATTTTTCCCCGGATTTTTAGAACCAGGACCAGCTCGATGAGCCCGAGGCTGGTTATGCTTTGGAGGGGGGACCCCACGCCATTTTTTTTTTCGGGTTTTTCCCGTTTTTTCCCGTTTTTTTAAAATCGCGGCAAAATCCGCCAAATCGGCCGATTTTCGCCCGCGGTTCTGGCGAATCCGTTTTTCATTGAATATGGTGAATTCCGGCAGCCACCTTCCGCAATTCACCTGTCGAATTAAGTCGAATTAAAAAACGGCGAAAAATTGCCGCGATTCGCCGTGAATTGCATATACCCCTAAATCTGCACATGCGCAGGCGGACTCCCAGGCCATAAACCCGAAAGTCCAGGAACTGGCGCTGATATCATAGGGAGACCAGTCCTTTGCTGTACCAATCACATATGTTAGTACATGTGCGATTAGTATGGATGCGATGTGAGATGTACCGTACTCTAGGTTAGTACATTATGCCCATAGCTGGGTACACACTAGATGATATAGTGGACGATGTGCCTGATTCCAACACATCATTCACAATATCCTGTTGTGTGTATGCACTATGCCGCTGACGATGCGTGCTCCCATTTGTCGGCCGCGCATGCAGGTCCAATGGACGAAATCGCCAGCGAGGGCAATGCTGCTGATTGCAGCATTGTCCCCGCTTTCCCCCGCACCCACCGTCACTCGCTGTTGGTGGCATCAACAAGTGTGTATGCACTTCCCCATGCCTGCCCCGCCACCGGTGGCACAAACCTCACAATCGTCTATTGTTTCTGATTCCAGCAGGGCCAGATTAAGCCTTGGGGGTGCCCATGGCACTTAAGATGGGGGCCACAGTGGAAGGGGGCGGGAGATGTGTATATTAGATTGTGCATACCTCTCAACATGACCCATTCCAGGAGGGACAAAATTATCTCTACCTGGACTTCCCTCTTAATATATGATTGGTGTCACCTGTGTTGAACTAACTGATAAGAAAGGTGTTTCAACACAGGTAATTGCAATCATAACTTAAGAAGGATGTCCAGTTAGAGAGCATTTTGTTCCTCATAGAATGGGTCATGTTGGGGTGTATGGATTGTATAGATTAAATTTAAACCAATGGTGTATATTAGATTTTAACTAATAGCTTACTAATGCATAGGTACTGTTCATAGCTCCACCTAATTGAAAGACAACTTACACAACCTTAAAATACACATACAAAAATAAAATCTATAAATTATCATTTATCTTGTCATATGCAAGAATAGCAACAACCTCTGTACTACTTACACGCTGGGACAGGACTCAGGTGTGTGTGTCTCTCTCTGTAGACCTTCATTAGATAACAGGTTACACAGGACCCAGACACCCAGGCGGGGAGGAAGAGAAGCTGGGATCCCTGGTCAGAAAGCACCATCGGTAGCTCATGAAACCTGGTTGCTTGTTTCTATATTGTTTTTCTGCTAATACACCTGTATATTATACCTTTTGTTATGCAATTGTCTATGTGTATTTGTTTATGTTCCCTTTCCCTGCCTTTATTTCTTTAGTTCCCCTCTTCCATTTTTTTTTTTACAAAATCTTTAATAAAAATGTATTGATGTTAGAAAAAAAAATTCAAGGTAGTGGAATACATACCGTTATTCTTTTTGGTAAAGACTACCTGCTCTTATCTGTGTCTGTCTCTCTGCTGGGGCTTGTTATAGCTTCTGCAAAAGAAGTGCCAAAGCCATCCTGCGACAAGGCACCCCTGATCTGTATATACCACACCGCTCACACCTGGGTACAACACAACTTCATCCCATGATTCTGGACTATCTTGTGGAGGGTGTCTGAAACCTACTGTTCCCTTAATATTTCATATAGCTAAAGAGTATTTTGTATTTACTCACAACGTTGCTTTCTTGTTTAGGCCAGTTGGCTCACCTCAGTAGACAACACTTGCCTAATCTCCCAGAACATCTGAAGACTGGAGACTGATGAATATCTAAAGAGTAAAAAGGTCTCCTACAAACTCCTTGCTGCCTCCCATTGCACTGAGGTCATCAGTCTGATTCCCACCATGGCCCTAACTGTGTGGAGTTTGTATATTCCCCCTGTACTTGCCTGGGTTTCCTTCGGTTTCCTCCAAAAATATACAGTTAGGTTAACTGGCTCCCGACAAAAAATTAACCCTGGTGTGTAAGTGTGTGTGTGTGTACACATGTGTTTAGGGCAGGCTAGATGGGCCAAGTGGTTCTTATCTGCTGTCAAATTCTATAATCCTATGTTTCTATCATGTCACTGTGGTCCCACCCCACCTCTTGCTTTAAAATGCCGGGAAAGAACATGTATCTATAAATGTTCTAATCTCAGATGGTGATAGGATAGCAGAAACAGAGCAGTAACAGAAATGTGACCATAAACCTGAGAATGTAACGGCTTATTCACAATAGGGTATTGCAGCTTTTCTTAAGACATTTGTGCTGCTGTCAAATCATAGTGTTATTATAAATGATGACTGATCTGTTGGGTCCTACGTTGCCAGACAGTGGGTAAAAATAAGAATTTACTCACCGGTAATTCTATTTCTCGTAGTCCGTAGTGGATGCTGGATACTCCGTAAGGACCATGGGGAATAGACGGGCTCCGCAGGAGACTGGGCACTCTAAAAGAAAGATTAGGTACTATCTGGTGTGCACTGGCTCCTCCCTCTATGCCCCTCCTCCAGACCTCAGTTAGGGAAACTGTGCCCGGAAGAGCTGACACTACAAGGAAAGGATTTGGAATCCAGGGTAAGACTCATACCAGCCACACCAATCACACCGTACAACTTGTGATAACTATACCCAGTTAACAGTATGAACAACAAATGAGCCTCATTAACAGATGGCTCGTAACAAAACCCTTTAGTTAAGCAATAACTATATACACGTATTGCAGAGAGTCCGCACTTGGGACGGGCTCCCAGCATCCACTACGGACTACGAGAAATAGAATTACCGGTGAGTAAATTCTTATTTTCTCTGACGTCCTAGTGGATGCTGGGTACGCCGTAAGGACCATGGGGATTATACCAAAGTTCCCAAACGGGCGGGAGAGTGCGGATGACTCTGCAGCACCGCATGAGCAAACTCAAGGTTCTCCTCAGCCAGGGTATCAAACTTGTAGAATTTTGCAAACGTGTTTGACCCCGACCAGGTAGCAGCTCGGCAAAGTTGTAATGCCGAGACCCCTTGGGCAGCCGCCCAAGAAGAGCCCCCTTCCTCGTGGAATGGGCTTTGACTGATTTAGGATGCGGCAGTCCAGCCGCAGAATGTGCAAGTTGAATCGTGCTACAGATCCAGCGAGCAATAGTCTGCTTAGAAGCAGGAGCACCCAGCTTGTTGGGTGC
This sequence comes from Pseudophryne corroboree, assembly GCF_028390025.1. NCBI lineage: Eukaryota > Metazoa > Chordata > Amphibia > Anura > Myobatrachidae > Pseudophryne > Pseudophryne corroboree. Next base: position 451,664,095 of record NC_086445.1, on the reverse strand, counting down.
ATGCAGGATAACAGCGAGTCAGCATTTCTGACTCTAGCCGTCCTGGAAACATAGATTTTCAGGGCCCGGACTACATCCAGCAACTTGGAGGCCTCCAAGTCCCGAGTAGCCGCAGGCACCACAATAGGTTGGTTCAAATGAAACGCTGATACCACCTTAGGGAGAAATTGGGGACGAATCCTCAATTCTGCCCTGTCCATATGGAAGATCAGATAAGGGCTTTCACATGACAAAGCCGCCAATTCTGACACACGCCTAGCCGAAGCCAAGGCCAAATATATATATATGACCACTTTCCACGTGAGATACTTCAACTCCACGTTCTGAAGTGGCTCCAACAATGTGATTTTAGGAAATCCAACACTACGTTGAGATCCCAAGGTGCCACTGGAGGCACAAAAGGGGGCTGAATATGCAGCACTCCCTTAACAACGTCTGAACTTCAGGCAGCGTCTTTCCTAGCCTTTAACAGCGTAGGAATCCCTTCATCTGGAACGCCCTTTTCCGTTGGGATCCGGCGTTCAACCGCCAAGCCCTCGAACGCAGCCGCGGTAAGTCTTGGAACAGACAGGGCCCCTGCAGTAACAGGTCCTGTCTGAGAGACAGAGGCAATGGGTCCTCCGAGATCATTTCTTGTAGTTCTGCGTACCAAGTTCTTCTTGGCCAATCCGGAACTACGAGTATAGTTCTTACTCCTCTTTTACTTACTATCCTCAGTACCTTGGGTATGAGAGGAAGAGGAGGGAACACATCAACCGACTGGTACACCCACGGTGTCACTAGTGCGTCCACAGCTATCGCCTGAGGGTCTCTTGACCTGGCGCCATACTTTTTTAGCTTTTTGTTGAGGCGGAACCCATCATGTCCACCTGTGGCCGTTCCCAACGGTTCACAATCTGCGTGAAGACTTCTGGATGAAGTCCCCACTCTCCCGGGTGGAGGTCGTGCCTGCTGAGGAAGTCTGCTTCCCAGTTTTCCACACCCGGAATGAACACTGCTGACAGTGTTAGCACGTGATACTCCGCCCATCGGAGAATCCTTGTGGCTTCTGCCAACGCCATCCTGCTTCTTGTGCCGCCTTGTCGGTTTACATAGGCGACAGCTGAATTGTCTGACTGAATCAGCACCGGCTGGTTTTGAAGCAGGGGTTCTGCTTGCCTTAAGGTATTGTAAATGGCCCTCAGGTCCAGAATATTTATGTGTAGGGAAGTCTCCTGACTCGACCATTGTCCTTGGAAATTCCTTCCCTGAGTGACTGCTCCCCAACCTCGGAGGCTTGCATCCGTGGTCACCAGGACCCAGTCCTGAATGCCGAATCTGCGGCCCTCGAGAAGATGAGCACTCTGCAGCCACCACAGCAGAGACACCCTGGCCCTCGGGGACAGGGTGATCAGCCGACGCATCTGAAGATGCGATCCTCACTTGTCTAACAGGTCCCACTGAAAGTTCCTTGCATGGAACCTGCCGAAGGGAATTGCTTCGTAAGAAGCTACCATCTTTTCCAGGACTCGCGTGCAATGATGCACCGACACCTGTTTTGGTTTCAGGAGGTCTCTGACCAGAGATGACAACTACTTGTCCTTCTCCTCCGGGAGAAACACCTTCTTCTGTTCTGTGTCCAGAAACATGCCCAATATCAGCAGACGCGTCGTAGGACCCAGCTGCGACTTTGGGATATTCAGAATCCAGCCGTGCTGTTGTAGCACTTCCTGAGATAGTGCTACTCCGATCAACGACTGCTCCTTGGACCTCGCCTTTATAAGGAGATCGTCCAAGTACGGGATAATTATAACTCCCTTCTTTCGAAGGAGTATCATCATTTCGGCCATTACTTTGGTAAATACCCTCGGTGCTGTGGACAGACCAAACGGCAACGTCTGGAATTGGTAATGGCAGTCCTGTACCACAAAACGGAGGTACACCTGGTGAGGTGGGTAAATGGGGACATGTAGGTAAGCATCCTTGATGTCCAGTGATACCATGTAATCCCCCTCTTCCAGGCTTGCAATAACCGCCCTGAGCGATTCCATTTTGAACTTGAACTTCCTTATATAAGTGTTCAAGGATTTCAAATTTAGAATGGGTCTCACCGAACCGTCTGGTTTCGGTACCACAAACATTGTGGAATCGTAACCCCGTCCCTGTTGAAGGAGGGGAACTTTAATTATCACCTGCTGGAGGTACAGCTTGTGAATTGCCGCCAGTACTACCTCCCTGTCCTGGGGAGTAGCTGGCAAGGCTGATTTGAGGTAACGGCGAGGGGGAGACGCCTCGAATTCCAGCTTGTATCCCTGAGATACCACTTGTAGAACCCAGAGATCCACCTGTGAGCGAACCCACTGGTCGCTGAAGTTCCGGAGACGCGCCCCCACCGCACCTGGCTCCGTCTGTGGAGCCCCAGCGTCATGCGGTGGACTTAGTAGAAGCAGGGGAGGATTTTTCTTCCTGGGAACTGGCTGTCTGGTGCAGCTTTTTCCCTCTCCCCCTGCCTCTGGGCAGAAAGGAAGCACCTTTGATCCGCTTGCCTTTCTGAGGCCGAAAGGACTGTACCTGATAGTACGGTGCTTTCTAGGTTGTGAGGGAGCCTGAGGTAAAAATGTCGATTTCCCAGCTGTTGCTGTGGATACGAGGTCCGAGAGACCATCCCCAAACAATTCCTCACCCTTATAAGGCAAAACCTCCATGTGCCTTTTAGAATCAGCATCACCTGTCCACTGCCGGGTCCATAATACCCTCCTGGCAGAAATGGACATTGTATTAATTCTAGATGCCAGCCGGCAAATATCCCTCTGTGCATCCCTCATATATAAGACGACGTCTTTAATATGCTCTATGGTTAGCAAAATAGTATCCCTGTCGAGGGTATCAATATTATCTGACAGGATATCCGACCACGCTGCAGCAGCACTACACATCCATGCTGAAGCAATTGCAGGTCTCAGTATAGTACCTGAGTGTGTATATACAGACTTCAGGATAGCCTCCTGCTTTCTATCAGCAGGCTCCTTCAAGGCGGCCGTATCCTGAGACGGCAGTGCCACCTTTTTTGACAAGCGTGTGAGCGCCTTATCCACCCTAGGGGATGTCTCCCAACGTGACCTATCCTCTGGCGGGAAAGGGTACGCCATCAGTAACTTTTTAGAAATTACCAGTTTCTTATCGGGGGAACCCCACGCTTCTTCACACACTTCATTCAACTCATCTGATGGGGGAAAAAACACAGGCTGCTTTTTCTCCCCAAACATAATACCCTTTTTAGTGGTACCTGGGTTAATGACAGAAATGTGCAACACATTTTTTATTGCCGTAATCATGCAACGGATGCCCCTTGTGGATTGTGTATATGTCTCATCCTCGTCGACACTGGAGTCAGACTCCGTGTCGACATCTGTGTCTGCCATCTGAGGTAGCGGGCGTTTTTGAGCCCCTGATGGCCTTTGAGACGCCTGGGCAGGCACTGGCTGAGAAGCCGGCTGTCCCACAGCTGTTATGTCATCGAACCTTTTATGTAAGGAGTTGACACTGTCGGTTAATACCTTCCACATATCCATCCACTCTGGTGTCGACCCCGCAGGGGGTGACATCACATTTATCGGCACCTGCTCCGCCTCCACATAAGCCTCCTCATCAAACATGTCGACACAGCCGTACCGACACACCGCACACACACAGGGAATGCTCTGACTGAGGACAGGACCCCACCAAGTCCTTTGGGGAGACAGAGAGAGAGCATGCCAGCACACACCACAGCGCTATATAAACAGGGATTTACACTACACAAAGTGATTTTCCCTATAGCAGCTATAATACACAGTTTTGCGCCTAAATTTAGTGCCCCCCCCCCTCTCTTTTTTACCCTATTGAGCCTGGAAACTGCAGGGGAGAGCCTGGGGAGCGTCCATCCAGCTGAGCTGTGAAGAGAAAATGGCGCCAGTGTGCTGAGGGAGATAGCCCCGCCCCTTTTTCGGCGGGCTTCTCCCGCTCTTTATATTAATATTATGGCAGGGGATTTTTACACATATATAGTTTATTAGACTATATTATGTGTTTTTTGCCATTTTAAGGTAATCTAATTGCAGCCCAGGGCGCCCCCCCCCCCCCCCAGCGCCCTGCACCCATCAGTGACCGGAGTATGTGGTGTGCATGGGGAGCAATGGCGCAGAGCTGCAGTGCTGTGCGCTACCTTAATGAAGACCGGAGTCTTCAGCCGCCGATTTCCAGGACGTTCTTCTTGCTTCTGGCTCTGCAAGGGGGACGGCGGCGCGGCTCCAGGACCGGACGACCGAGGCTGGGCCTGTGTTCGATCCCTCTGGAGCTAATGGTGTCCAGTAGCCTAGAAGCCCAAGCTAGCTGCAAGCAGGTAGGTTCGCTTCTCTCCCCTAAGTCCCTCGTAGCAGTGAGTCTGTTGCCAGCAGATCTCACTGAAAATAAAAAACCTAATAAATACTTTCTTTTCTAGGAGCTCAGGAGAGCCCCTAGTGTGCAACCAGCTCGAGCCGGGCACAGATTCTAACTGAGGTCTGGAGGAGGGGCATAGAGGGAGGAGCCAGTGCACACCAGATAGTACCTAATCTTTCTTTTTTTTTTTTTGTGTAAACTGTTTTTATTAGTCAAAGCAGTATTCAGAAAACATTACAGAAACATTTTCAAAAAACAAAAGGAGGGCATACAAAAATATCACATAGTATATATCCATCAGTACACCACACATAGAACGCCCTTAGCCGAAAAATATCTGTCTGCATTTCTGTCATCATTAAAGCTTATAAGGGATGAGCATAATATCAAAACAGCATCAGTGAGTGGGAGAGAGAAAAAAGGAAAGAGAGAAGAGAAGAGGAAAAGAGGAAAAACAAGGGAAGGTGAGGGTGGGCAGGGTCAGGTGTGACGGTCTGCGTGGTGCGGGCAGACTATTTGGGGAGCGTATGGGCGATCTCCACCGATCCTGAGTCTGGGCCACAGTACTGAAACAACATTATCGGAATATGGGTATGGGTATAGATAATGATATGAATATGGGCCTGTTTACCAACATGAGGGGGGTTATGTCGCAATATAGGACCTATACTGCGATGTGTCTTTAAAGTCGTACCAGGGAAACCAAATAGCTATGAAGTTAACTGTTTTCCCGGATGAGAAGGAAACCAGGTCTTCCATGTCCAAGAAGTGATCAATCTTTGTGAACCACATTTTAATTGAGGGTGGAGAGGTAGATCTCCAAAGAACTGGGATCACCGCTTTAGCGGCGTTGCTAAGGTGTCTTAACAGGGAATGTTTGTAGGAGTGTAATCCTACGGGGGTGTGATTAAGGAGCCAGAAATCTGGGTCTCTTGGGATTTCGTCACCTACTATCAGTTCGGTGCATTTAAATACATCTGCCCAGAATGGGGTTATAAGAGGGCAATCCCACCAAATATGTATAAAACTCCCTGGGGCATTTTTGCATCTCCAACACATATTCGAAAGAGAGGGAAACATTCTGTTAAGAACACGGGGGGTCCTATACCACCTATATATAAGTTTATAAAGGGTCTCTAGTGTCGAAATGCATAAAGAACTCGCCTGAGCGTTCTTAAACACGGATTCCCAGATAATTTGAGTAGGTATCCCCGACAATTCCCTTTCCCAGGAAGCCAAGAAGGTAGGAGGTTGTGGGAAGAAATTTTCCATAATCAACGTATAAATTTGTGAAATAGTATGTGTGGGTGAGCTGGGGGAGATACATAGTCTCTCAAATCCAGTGAGGTCCCTAGTTACGTCAGAGAAGTTCTTGGGAGATGATATGAAATGGTGGACCTGCAGGAACCTCCAAAACTCAGTACTGTGTAGGTTCCAAGAGGATTGAACATCTGAGAAAGAGCGCACCCCACCCGAGCTCACCAGCTGACCGACTCTGAAGATCCCGGCCTCTGCCCATGGGGCGAAAGCAGTCCCCTGAAAGCCAGGAGCAAATTCGGAGTTATAGAGAAAAGAGGTTAAGGGGGACCGTTTGGAGGATATATAACTCTGGGATCTCAGCTTGGCCCATAATCTGAGCGTGGGCGAGACCGTGGGGTGCGACACCTTCGGGAGGGTAGGAAGCCAAGGTGCAATTTCTATATAATATGGGAGACAGCCCTCCTCTAGGAGGACCCATTGTTTGCGATCCTTGGCACGTGTCCACTCCAGAATCCTATTCGGGTGTACTGCGTGGTAATAGTTAGGGATATGTGGGAGTTGTTGCCCCCCTTGATGTTTTCTCCTGAACAAAATATCATGTTTAAATCTAGGTGTATTCCCACCCCATACAAATGTACGGATAAGCCTCTGGACATCTCGAAGCCATAGCAGGGGAATGTGTATCGGAAGGGTCTGGAGAAAGAATAAAATCCTGGGGAGGGCATTCATTTTAACTACGTTGATCCTTCCGAACCAGGACAGTCTCAGCTTTTTCCATAACAGGAAGTCTAAACGAAGCCTAGATAATATGGGCTTAAAATTTAGTGAGAACATTTTGGATAAGTCATTGGTCAGTAACACCCCCAGATATTTTAATTTATGATCATGCCAGGTGAAGGGGAAGGCTTGTTTCAGGCCTTCTACTATAGCAGGAGGTGTAGTTAGGTTCATGGCAATAGATTTTGAATAATTTATTTTGAAGTTAGAGAGGACTCCAAACTTCTCAAATTCCACCATTAAATTTGGCAGAGAGGTGACCGGGTTCGTGATTATTGCGAGTAGATCATCGGCATATAATGCCAGTTTGTATTCGGTCCCTCTTACTAGCAAGACTGAAATATTTGGGTTTGCCCTAATGCTTCGGGCTAGTGTTTCCATGCAAAGGACAAAGAGCAATGGGGATAGCGGGCATCCCTGTCGCGTACCGTTGAAAATTGGAAAGGAGTCAGAAAGGGAACCATTGATCTTAATTTTGGCGGATGGGGAGGTATAGAGGGATAGGATTCTGTGGAGGCAGATGCTACCTAGTCCCAGATGCCTCAATATTCCAGTCATAAAATCCCAGTCCACTCTGTCAAAAGCTTTTTCTGCATCGGTTGACAGTAGGATAGATGGGGATGAGAGCTGGCCTGCATAGTGAATCATACTGAGCACTTTGGAGGTATTGTCCCTGGCTTCTCGGCCTAAAACAAACCCAGCTTGGTCTCCATGTATCAGGCCAGGCAGCAGTAGTTTAAGGCGGTTTGCAATCAATTTAGCGAAAAGCTTTATATCAATATTTAATAGGGAGATTGGGCGGTAGCTAGAGCAGAGACTGGGGTCTTTACCCTCTTTGGGTAAAACTGCAATATGAGCTTCGAGAGATTGTGGGGAGAAGGGCGATTGATCAGATATAGTGTTAAAGGCTCTTGTGAGTATGGGGATTAATTTCTCTTTAAAAGCTTTGTAGTAGGCAATAGTATATCCGTCGGGGCCGGGACTCTTGCCATTAGGAGAGGATTCGATAACTCTCTGAACCTCTTCAGTAGAAAAAGGGGCGTCTAGCTCTTCTACTTCTGTTGCGGTCAGTGTGGGGAAATGTAAGGTCTTTAAATAGTCGGCTATGGCTTTTTGATGGGACGACCTGTCAATTCTGCCGGTTGGGCCGGAGAGATTATACAGAGTAGAGTAATATGTCCTGAAAGCTCTGGCTATGTGAGATGTCTGGTGTTGGGGTTGGCCATGATTGTCTTTAATTGTATGAATGAAAGTAAGAGCACGTTGTTCTCTAAGTGCTTTGGCCAGTAATTTTCCAGGTTTGTTGCCCCATTGATAGTATCTGCTACGGCACTTCCGATAAGAAAATTTGACTCCATCTGAGAGTAACTTATTCAGAGCCGCCCTAGCAGTTTCGAGATCAGCATAGTGTTGTGGGGTTTGGGATTTTTTATGTAGGAGCTCAAGAGATTGTATTTTAGTCAGTAGATCCTCTCTGAGTTTCTCCCTCTGCTTTTTGCGAAAGGATCCTATTTGGACACAAACCCCCCTGATGACACATTTGTGTGCTTCCCATACTGAGACTTTGGAGATGTCATCTAAATCATTGGTGCAAATATAAGAGTCTAGAGCGTTCTCAATTCGGGACTTACAGTCTGCATCTTGTAAGAAAGTGTCGTTGAAACGCCAGGACCATTGGCGATGTGCATTGGGAGGTAAGCGTATGGTGAGGTTGACTGGGGCATGATCGGACCATACAATCTGTCCTATAGAGGCATCAGTCAGAAGGTGTAGGTGTCGATGACTCAAAAATAAATAATCGATCCTGGAATATGTCTGGTGTGGGTGTGAGAAATAGGTGTAATCTGTATCAGTGGGGTGTGTCAATCTCCAAGTGTCGATCAGCTGATGGTCGAGCAGAGCACGCCTCATTCCCCTATGCTCCCTCTCTGGCCTGCAGGAGATCTTTTTAGAATTGTCCTGGCGAGGATCCAGGGTCCAATTCAGATCACCTCCCATCACTACCACCCCCTCCAATAGAGGTTCCGCTTCTTCTAGAACTGAGGATAAAAAGGAGGGTTGTTTAGCGTTAGGGGCATATATATTTAAAAAGGAGAAACGTTGGCCATGTATGTCGCATTTCACCAGCAACCCCCTCCCTTCAGCTATTCTGTGAGAGGCTACATTGAGGACAGGCAGATGGCGGGCAAGTAGGATGGCTACACCTAGTGTCTTACCAGCCGAATTATTGGACAGGAAAACATGCGGGTAGTAGTGACATTTTAGGGACGGTGCGTGTCCCATCTTGAAGTGTGTTTCCTGAATAAAAGCAACGTCTATTTTCTCATCTCTAAGCCATTTAAGAAGTTTAGACCTTTTTTCAGGGACATTAAGCCCTTTGACGTTAAGGGTAGTTACGTGTAGATCACTCACCCCCATTATCAGTCAGATCCAATCGTTTCACGATAGTCTTCTCATCGGCAGACCTTGGGAAAGGTGGGGGAAAAATAACAACAGGGGGGGGAGATAGGAAAAAAGGGAAAGCAAAGAAATAGAAAGAAAGAGCTATGGCGGGAAAATCTCAGCCAAAAAGTACTTTAACGTTAAGCCAAAGTGGTATTACAACCAAAATTGCTGCAGAGAGGACAGGAGCGGAATCCTGCCGACTCCCGGTCCAAAGAAACAGGGGGTGCAGCATATTGGGGTCCTGCGGGGGGCTCAGGACAGTGACCACTCCCAAAATAGAAACTCGTTAAATATACAGTATTACCGAGGTATGCACTAGGCATATGTGAAACATGAAAAATAGAGCATACAAATATATAGGTATATATATTGGCATAAGAGCGTACAGACAAACCTCAAGTTATCAAGCCGGGTTTCAGTAGACTTTAGTGTCTGTACACCGTTATCCATCTACATAAACAAAAATAAAAATATATAACAAAAACATAACAAAAACCGATCACATTGGTGAGCAACACATTGCACTTTGAAGAAAGAGAAAAACTCGATGTATAACGTATTCAACAAGCAAAATTGTATCCACTCGGGACGAGGCATCTCATTCAAGGAGGCTTCGAAAGTCGTGGGCCAGGAGTGGATCCCCGCCTCCGCGGGGTGCGAACTTGTTGCCATGCGTCATCTGGAGGGAGTACAACAGGTAAGTCCGGAAGGTGGTGAAAGGCGTCCCAGTCAGGAACCGGAACCGGGGGGATACCTAGAATCGTGAAGAAAGCCTGTAAGTCCGATGGTCTAGAAAGGCTCGCAATTTTGCCGCCATGAGAGATCTGGAGGGAGAATGGAAAGCCCCATCTGTATTTCAGCTCGAGCTTCCTGAGAGAGTCTGTAAGAGGTTTCAAGGCGCGACGTTGTTGTAAGGTTGACCAGGCAAGGTCAGGGAATATCTGGATCTTGTCGCCTTGAAATGCAATGTTGTCCAGTTGACGGGCAGACCTCATTATTTCCTCTTTTTGGGCGTAATAGTGGAGCCTACAAATCACGTCCCGTGGTCTGTCGGAGGGCAAGCCTCGAGGACGAAGGGCTCTGTGAGCTCTATCGAATATAATGTCCTTATTCGGATCCAGGTCAATAATTTCCCCAAATATCTTAGATAAGGCGTTTACCAGATCTGTTTGCTGGACGCTCTCCGGCAGGCCTCTGACTCTAATATTATTTCGCCGGCCGCGATTATCCATATCTTCAATGCGCGACTTTAAGAAAGAGATATCGTCTCGTTTGTGGCATAGCACTTCCCGAAATTTAGTTAAAGAGTCCACAGTAGACGATTCATGGCGTTCTAGGACATCGACTCGAGTCGCGATTTGAGACATATCTTGTCGGAGCGCTGTCACTTCCTGAGTGATGGTGGATAGCAAACGGGTCTCCAAGGCCGAGAAGTCTTGTTTCGTCGGAAGTGATCGTACATGGGATAATATTTCACTTATCTCCGCTGATAGGGAGAGGGCCTGTGAGGGCTCCGGAGTCCCAGGGGAGGCCATGTCGTCCACCGGGTCGTGTACACTCGAAAAGGTCGGGACGTTAGGAGGAGCAGAGGGGGTCGAGGCTAGAGAAGTTAGGAACCGACGTAGATCTGATGAACAACGATTCGCGGGGGGTGGGATCTCGTCCGGCTTAGTCTTGGCCTTCTTTTTTTTTTTTATCCCTTTCACCATGAGATCGGTCTTTAGATATAGCTGTTTAAAATTACACTTTCACATTTCCTCGGTATTATATAGCATGAGGGTCGTCATCGTGCAAGAACCCCCCTCGTGGTCTTAGGGTAGCATCAGGCAGGCATGCACTAGGCTATGGGCCCATTCTTTCACTTACAGCGATGGTGCCTCTGATATGGCCCGTTCGGGGTGTAACCACCGGGTTCCAGGCCACCGGGTAGGGAGTCAGCCAGCAAATATAAAGAAATTATTAAGTGGATGGATGGATGGATGATTGTGGGGGGTACTGTGACTGTATTTATGGTGTCTTATATTGTGACCAAGCCTATTTGGTCCAGCCCTGCGGTTCCCCCTTCTCTCCCTTACATACGTAGCAGCAGTGAAAGTACAGCACAGTACCTTTCACTGAGCCCAAGATGGCCGCCGGGCGTCTTCTCTCGTCTTTCCGTCCGACGAGCTGCCGGGTCCCCGTCACGGTGGGAGCTTAGAGCAGGGAGGAAACAGCTAGCCGCGGCAAGCGGCCGGCGAGTCTTTAGGGCTCTGTCTGATGTTCGCGGCCCGCGCAGCGGGTCCCGGAGCCGTCCTCGGCCTATTGTTCAAAATCGAGGCCCCGGCTTCTTCTAGTCCTGCAGGCCGCAATCCGCAGGAGCAGTTAAAACTGCTCCCCGATTCCGCGGCGCTTCAGGGGTCTCAGCCGGGGGGTACCAGGAGGGCAGCAGATGATATAGGGTGGCCTATAAGGCGTAAATATCAGGGGAATAGGTGTTTTGGGATATGGGTCTCAGGAGCTCTCCTCAAACACGTCTGCCTCCTTCAGACTCCAGACCACGCCCCCCCTAATCTTTCTTTTAGAGTGCCCAGTCTCCTGCGGAGCCCGTCTATTCCCCATGGTCCTTACGGAGTACCCAGCATCCACTAAGACGTCAGAGAAACACTGAATACAGGATAGGTAAAATAAATGCAAAAATATAGGTAGGGCCTGCTTATGAGCAAGAGGTTTACACTATAGTTGTCATTATAATTCCATTTATATGAAAATAAGCATGAGGTGTTTTTGGCTTTACACACATTGCTGGATTCCATATAACAAATGATGATATGTATCTAAATCTGCCTACAGCAATGCCACAGCAATGTTCTTGTGCTGTGATAATGATGGATGGTGTCTACATCTACACTGCTTTCTTATCTTCATTTGCATCTAGCTACTCCAGTGGAAACCGAGCTGTGATATAACACATCATCAATGTGTATATGTATGTGATATACTGTAGTTATACAGCACAAAGAAGAATATATGCAGTAAATTACTGTACATTGCATGAGACCAAAAAAAACATGCACAATTCTGCAGCATGGAAGCTTTCAAAATACAAATTACACAAACATATTACTAGCAATCTCTCTACTGCGGAGCTCTAAGGTGTATATTTACTGGGATCCGGTCTGAAGATCGACAGTGCCTAGGTCGACAATGTTTAGGTCGACAGTCACTGTTTTCAAGGTCGACAGGGTTTCTAGGTTGACATGTTCTAGGTCGACAGGTCAAAAGGTCAACATGAGTTCTTTAAACTTTTTCATACTTAACGATCCACGTGGACTATGATTGGGAACGGTAACCTGTGCCAAGCGCAGCGAGGCACCTTGCCCGAAGCATGGCGAGCGAAGCGAGCCATGCGAGGGGACACAGTGCACTAATTGGGCTTCCCGGTCACTGCACGGAGAAAACGACACAAAAAATACATGAAAAACTCACGTCTACCTTTTGACCTGTCGACCTAGAACATGTCGACCTAGAAACCCTGTCGACCTTCAAACCCTGTCGACCTCAGCTCTGTGTGCCGCCTTGGCTGCATGCCCTGTCGATGCACAGGCAGATGGCCTGTCCCCGTCGATCCTCACTACTGCCACCCGGGCTCCCTCTCAGTCAGGGTCCGGGACTGGAATCCCCACTGTCCCCCCTTGATGGCGGGCCTGGTCCAGTCCACTAACACATTATGACTACCTGTGCAAGCTTTTCAAGCTTTGTATTTTCCTCTAAAAAAGTTAGGTAGGGATGGCCAACCAGCGTCCACACATCGATCTTTTGGATTGATGCAGCATTGCCATGTCTGTATTTAATCACTAAAATAGTATTTATATGAGATTGATACTGTATGTTTGTCACTGTTAGCTGTGACAAAATTATATTGATCTCAGTATGCGCCATAAGCTGTTTGATTAGTACTGCGCATGCGCAATTAAGAAAAAAAGAAGATATAAGCTGACGGAATGGATCAGGAGACATTGGTTATATGACATCTCATACACAGATAAGAAAAAGATGGCAAAGGGGGCCAGGTAAGAATATAGCTGCTCCAACATGTTTTTTTTTTTAAATCGATTCTATAATAACATCATGTGTACAGAATTATTCTGGTGTCAGGTGAACCGGCAGACGATTGTATAGGTGTGTATGCAGGACCGTTAGCTAATGGCTTAAAACGCTCCTGCAATGGTTGGGATCGAGAGGTCACATCTCATGTGTTGTTTAATAACTGTCGGCCCAACCTCCTGATCCCACAGAAGGCCATACACACCGAGCTACAGTATTTTTTAGCATAATGTGCTGGAGATCGTATGGGCTTACATGGTGGCCAAACTGGAGGCACTATACTCGACTGATCGGGAGCGTTCACACAAAAAAACAAGTGAATGAAAAGGTGTGTACCTAGCTTAAGGCTTTTGACTGTTTCTTTTTCATTGTATTCACGCTCATTCTTTTTGTAACTTTGCTCCAGGAAAACTGTCATTTCTCAGGGAACTCATCAAGAGAAAGCCATTCTCCCAAGCCCAATTCTCCAAAGATGTAGGTATAAAGACGTCCACGGATATAAACCTTCTTTCTGCGCCATCATGCATTCTAATTAAATGTGCCAAATATTATATATTTTTTGCAGGCAAATATTGGAAATAGTTTTCTCTACGTTGCCTTGGCATAAAGTATCATTATACATAAAACATTTTAGACTAAGATTTCATACTTAGGACGGGATGTATCAAACCCTTGGGAGAGATAAGATGGAGAAGTTGCCTATAGAAACTACTGAGCTTCTAACTTTCATTTCATAGGCATTTTTTGATCATAGATTGCTATTAATATTAGATTAGGGTTATAATGTTCATACTCCTAGGGAAGAAGGGTGTCACAAAGTCATATATCAGCCTCTCAGTTTTCGTTTTGTTGTTATTTTTCTTTCACCGGGTTTGAGCCATGATTTCTTTGTCCTTAGGCAGTGAGCTGGTTCTCTACTCCTCTGCTGTGTACTTGCTCTGTCCTTTGTGGAACTGATTTATTCCCTGTAATCCACAAGCGGATAATCAAGGAAAGTCTCTGATGATTGAAACCCTAATTCTCACATTATCCTTGCCAGTGCAAAATGGTTTTGTAACTTGGTTCATAATGTTGATACTGTACACACACATGGTTTACGTATAGTGATAGGAATGTATCCGTTGATTTCCACTTATCATCTATCATTAATGATCCATATCGGTCTGCTCGCTGGGACGGACTGGGATCGACAGTTATGGTATAATATTCCCCGTGGTTGGCCTAGGGTTGGTATCGGCTAAATGCTGTCGGCCCAGGACCCTCCCACAATAGTGCAATCACGATTTCGGTTAGTGTCTTGGAATGTAGATGGGCTTAATACTCCCATCAAATGGAAAAAGGTCCTTACCTATTTGAAACGACTGAAGCCTGATATAGTATTATTGCAGGAAACTCATTGGCGAATTACAGATCCTAATGTACTGCGGGATGTGTGGGTGGGAGAGTATAGAACAGCTTCATTCACATCCAAACGTAGAGGAGTACTAACTATTCTCAATAGATCACTCCCTGCCACTATCTTAGATAGTTTGGTCGACCAAGAGGGAAGATTCTTGTTCTTGAAAATAAAAATACTAAATACGCTCTACACGGTAGCCAATATATATGCCCCTAATGGCCCTAACGTATCTTTTTTTTCTGATATCTACAAAAATTTGCAAGGTTGGGCACAGGGAGAAATTATCATGGGAGGAGACTTCAACTGTGTACAGTCAGCTGGTCTAGATAAAACATCTATATCCGGTACACCTGCGATAACCACACCACCCTCACTCACACTACTCACCTCTTCCTTACGACTGTCCGACCCCTGGAGAATTCGCAACCCTGACGCTCGTGAATATACATTCTACTCCCACCCGCACCATTCCTCTTCTAGAATAGACTATTGGTTAATCACTGACTCTCTTCTACATCATATAGTGGATACTAAAATTGAACCAATCTTACTCTCGGATCATGCCCCGATTTGGTTGTCAATCACACTAGATACTCCCCTGCCTAGATCTTATAATTGTCGTTTCCCCGATTATCTAGAAACTTCCGAGGATTTTAGCCAATTTCTTACCAGAGCCTTCCTTAATTACACGGAGGATAATAAGATTCATGAGAATGGCATTAATTTATTTTGGTCGGCTTCCAAACCAGTAGTCCGTGGACAAATATTAGAATACGTTTCCAGAAAGCGCAAACAATTGAATAACCAGCTGTGTGACCTGAGCAAGGCTTTAACTGCAGCGTATAATACAATGACATTAAATGATTCCCCAGAAAACAGACAAAATTACACTGATGCGAAACATCTGTATGACGCGCTTTGCACCGAGAGAGCCAGTTTCTCTTATGATATACAGAGAAACAAACTCTTCCGAGGGGGTAATAAGTCGGGTAAACTGTTAGCCAACTTAGTGAGATCATCTACTGCCCCTTCCCGTATAACTAGCCTACACACCGACCCAACTTCCTCAACTATGGACACACAAATTATGTCAAACACCTTCCTACAATACTATACAAATCTATACGCGGCACCTTTGGATAGCCCCACGGAGGGTATGAAGTTTCTGGAAAAAGCTGACTTACCTACACTAACGGAGGAAGAACGAGAATCACTGACATACCCTGTAACAGACACAGAGCTACTGTTCTTGATTAAATCACTTCATAATGGGAAATCACCAGGCCCGGATGGGTTTGGAGCAGTGTATTATAAAATGCTAGCTCCCCACATAACACCATACTTATTGACGTTGTTTAATGCACTATTGAACGGATCCCCTCCACCCCCGAGATTCACCGAAGCTAGAATAGTAGTATTCCCTAAGCCGGGTAAAGACCCTTCATATGTCCAATCCTATAGACCCATATCCCTTCTCAACCAAGACCTAAAACTATTCACCAAATTACTGGCCACTCGTCTCCAACCAATACTAATGCATATATTACATCCAGCTCAAACGGGGTTTGTTAAAACTAGAACATCAGTACATAATGTACGAACCCTGATAGCAGCAATACATAGTGTCAAGGACTCCACAACATCCAAAGCACTTGTGGTCAGCTGTGACGCCGATAAAGCGTTTGACCGTGTGTCATGGGCACACCTACTTAGAATTTTCCACACTCAACAATTCGGTGAGGAGTTCACTAAAGTCTTCAGTATGCTTTACTCTAATCCACAAGCCCACCTGACCATTAATGGATTGAACACACCAGCCTTCTCTTTACATAGAGGCACGCGCCAAGGATGCCCCCTATCTCCCTTACTTTTTAATCTAGCTCTAGACCCACTGATACGCACCTGTATGCACAATATTGCATGGGAAGGAATAAAAATTGGCACACAACCAGTGAAGGTTTCGGCCTTTGCGGATGACCTATTATTGTATTTTAGTGACCCCATAAAGGCGTTTCCTTCTTTACTGACCACGCTCCATGATTTCCACTTGATCTCGGGCTTTTTAATCAATTTCGATAAAACAGAAGCTTTGGCTCTTGGACCCAAGGCCGCACAAAATTGGGGCTCCAGATTCCCCTTTAAATGGGCGACTGGTTTTATAACCTACTTGGGCTTGCGCTTTTCACCTACCCTAGCCGAACTATATCCACTGAACTTTTCCCGCGTCATTAACAAAATGATTGAAGACTTTACACGCTGGCAAAACTTACCAATCTCATACATAGGTAGATGCCACTTATATAAAATGATCTCCTTCCCTCGTTTATTATACCCGATCCAAATGCTCCCATTTCTTCTGACCAAACGAGATGTCAAAACAATTAATAAGGCCCTTAACACCTTCATTTGGACAAATAAGCGCCCACGTATAGCCCTTTTCAAATTGAAACAACAGACTACGCTGGGTGGTGTGAATTTACCGTGCCCAGAAGACTATTCTTTAGCCGCTAATTACAGATATGCCCTGGACTGGGTAAGAGGTTCCTCTAGCTACACTAATACATCTCTGGAACAGCTTTCTGCTACCCCATGGTACTCTGTCTACTATACTGCACTTTCCAGACCCCTCCACGCTAACATCCATCCGCTCGAACCCCTTGCTGCTCGCTCCGTACAGAGCGTGGCAACAACTTCGAAAACGCAAAGGACTAACAACCACCTGCTCCCTATTCCAACCACTCCTACATAACCCAAACTTTCAAGGCGGAGACACAGATGTAATTATCAAGACTTGGTACTCTCAAGGTTTACGATTAGTGTACCAATTCCTAAATGTTACTTGTACTGAAGTACTCACCCTATCACAATTAAAACTTAAATTCCCGAACTTACATATTCCACTGTTCGCATACTTTCAAACCCGCAGCTTTGCAACACAACTGATAACACGCCTACGACCAGTAGATTATAACTTTCCCCTGGACATTCAAATACGCTTGAACCCTCAGTCTACCTATCCTACATCCTTTATTTATGCACACACCAGACGCCAGATTGACTTAGATGATCAAACCACAGGCCTGGCTAAATGGTCGACCACTCTACCAGGCATCCCTTTACAGACCATAATACGCTGGCACTTGTTACTTAATAAATATTTAGTATCCTCTTCCTATGCTGAAATGCATTTAAAAATTTTACACAGGGCGTACTATACTCCTCGTCTCAGATACCTCACAGGCATCTCTGATAACTCCAACTGCTTTAAATGCTCCTCACCTGATGCAGACATCATTCATTGCCTTTGGTCATGTCCTATAATACAACTATTTTGGAAAGATGTCTGTAACTACATCACAACGATTTTAAATATACCTCTCACACCAACTCTACTCTGGGCTTTCTGGAATCAATATGATTCTGATCATTGTTCATTATCCACAGGCAATAAATTGCTATTAGCTAGGATAGCGGCAGCTTCAAAAAAGACCATACTATCTCAATGGATACACAAAACCCCTATACCCATAACCCTTTTATTTCCTAGATTGACGCATCTATATCAAATGGACAGGATTGAATGCTCTCTCAGAGCGGAATCCAACTCTTCCAAGTTCTTTGCAATATGGCTACCCTATGTGGTAACTCTACCACAACCAATCTGTGATAGCATGCGAAAAATAGTTAAATTTACTACATGGTACAACACAGAGATACTCACAAGAGGATCACCACCCTTCTAACCACAACTTTGTTGCTGCCAAGAACACCCACTTAAATTGGCATAGATACACTGTTGATGACACTATGGGTTGACCAACTCCTGCTATATGATTGACAATATCAGGGATCTCATTTAAACATCGTTTCCTCAATAATGTACGTGATTGCTTTTATACAGATATAATGTTATGCATTCCTATACATCCTTAGATTTGAAAAAGTCATGGAAAATATTGTCACTATACAGATATTGTGTATAATGTGTGTGTTACACTTGTATTTTTCTCTTTCCTAATAAACATATTAAAAAAAAAAAAAAAAAAAAGCATTCACTGAATATAGAGTTTGAGCTGCTCTGTGGCTGCATACATTTATTCCACAATGATCATGGTGATCATCATCACTTGTCCACTGCATTTTACAACATCAATATCTTATAAGTCTTTAAAATCAGACAATTAAAATTTAGTACCAATTTGCAAATAGAAGTGACTCAGCTATAAACTTAGCCAACAAATTAGTGTCATTTCTCCATTAACAACCTCTTGCTATATATAAAAGGAACTTTATTGATATTTGAAAGCTGATAAAGTGAGACAACTCAAATACCATCTCAATATCAGCTGCCTCCTATATCCCTAACGAACTGATACATATAGACATGAAAACAAAGACATATCTGTGAACTACTTTATTAACTGAAAAAGACTCAAATTACTGTCAGCCTGAGGGAACCATCTTTATAAACAATTAACGCTAATTCTTTGCACATACTTTATTGGTATTTTTAATTATTTCTCTGGCACAGGTCCTACTAGAGATCATAGGCCGGATGTAATGACGCCCGAGTTTGGCAACCGTGCAGGATGCTGGCCGTACATAAGTGATTGCCCCTTTAAAAAAACATCCAAGGGGGCGTGGCCTCCTTGCCGAACGACGCGGCTGTGTGTCTGGTGAGCTCCTGTCTGCTAGACCCTGAAAACACCTTAACCTGCCCCTCAGTTTTTATCTACACCGCTCATTTATACTCCCTCTACCTCCACCTCGAGTACTGGTAGCCGCAGGAGTGTGCTGCTGAGCCGGGAGATAGCCCCTGCCGTCTCCGCGGGTTGCGACCCTCCTGCCCTCACAAAGCCAGGACCTCCGGTATTGAGACGCGCTGAGCCGCACGGTGGCGGGGAGAAGACGCGCGCCATTGATCGTCTCGGCGCAGACCGCCCGCCTGTTCTCCGTTCCCTGGCCTCACCTGCTGCTCGGGGGACCCCCTGTCTGCTTCTCTGGGAGCGGGGACGCGGACATACTGCAGTGTCTCGGCCTGGACTCCCTGCAGTGTCTGAGCCTGGACTCCCTGTACGGCGGCCATCTTTTATCTCCCTCACAAAGGACAGGGAAGTACACATAGCTGTGTTTGTGAGGTGAAGGTGACAGAGGGGATAAGGAGACTTTCTCTGGCTGCAGCTTGTATTCCCTGATTGCACAGCATATAATTAAATAAATAAAAATAAATAAATACGGGGGCGTGGCCTGGCTGCTGAGGGAGACGGCAGCACATCAGGGGAGCTCCGGAGATCTGGGGCTTATAAACCCTCCAACAACCTGCTCCTGCATGCCCTTTTCTTATCATAGGGCCCCCCTAGCTGTCCTGGCCCTTCTGGTGTGCACTGTAGTCGCCGCGGAATCGGGGAGCAGTCCGTGGAGCTCCCGTGGGTTGCAGCCTACAGACAGCCGCCAGACCGGGACCTAGATTTCTCTCCGATACGCACTCCGGGACAGCGGGAAAGCATCGAACGCCTCTCCCCTGCCCTCTGGAGCCCTACTTACCGCAGCGGCCATCTTTCTGGCGGACACCAACACCAACACAGCCTGCTTACCTGGGTTGTATGACAATCAGCTGGAGGACATAGCCAACCTTCCTCTATATACTGTCATGCCGCTGACCCCGGCGCCCACCGATGCCTGCCTGATGTATATTCTGCTATAATGTGACCAGGACGCGCAGAGGGGATAACGTGTTTCAATACTTACAGGTCCTGATATTTCCTTTCACGGGGCACTGTTCTGGATTCTGTTCTCTCCACTCAGACAAATGACAAGACGGCGCCGCTCTGGCAACCCATCAAAAGCTAAATCCGCAACCTCACAAGCTGCAGCCTTCCGTACTTTATTTGGCACTCCCGTACCCGACCCCATTGCCTCTACGCCCCTCTCTGAATCCTTGACAACGAACATCATGGAGGATAATGGGGCCCCGACTTCTTCCCCCAAAAAACGCCAATCTGGGTCTGCTAGTAAAGATTCAGCCGACATGGCGGCAGTCCTTATACAGCTACGTTCTCTCCCGACTCGCCAAGACATCCAGCAGGATTTGTCCAGCATGGAGAAACGGATTCACGATTCTCTACAGGCAAGTCTCTCCACCATTCAGTCTGATCTCACACAAGTAGCGAATAGAGTGGTTGACCTAGAAGATCACAGGGATGAAACGGATTCTAAGCTCGCTGACCTACATGATCTTGTATCCCGATACTCACGTACCACCACTGAAATGAGACGTAGATTGGATGATATAGATAACAGGGGTAAGCGGAATAACCTGAGGGTCAAAGGTCTACCGGAAGATGTACCGCCTCAGGGCCTGGCTGCTGCGTTATCTACAATCTTCAACGGCCTTCTTGGTGCCGACCTCAGCTCCCAAATAATGTTTGACAGAGCGCATCGGGCACTCCGACCAAAAGGAGCGCCCACAGAAAGGCCTAGAGACGTCATCTGCCGTCTGCATTATTTTCAGGTGAAAGAGACTATCCTACAGAAGTCCAGACAGGCCCCGAATATAGACTTTAATGGCCATCACATACAGATTTTTCAGGACCTTTCATGGACAACCCTACAGCAGAGGCGTCTTCTCCACCCCCTCATGGAAGCTCTTCGGAAGAAGGATATCAGGTTCCGCTGGGGATTTCCTTTAAGTGTCCAAGTGACGGGACACGTTTTGTTTGTTATGAACCACAGGTAGTGGTTCATTCCTATTTTATGTTTATAAAGTTGTCTTGCATGCCAGAATTTCCTGTTGCTCTGTTTTAGAATACTCTTGTCTGCTGCCGCTGGTGAGTCTGTGTAATTGCAGCTTGTTCCCTTGTGTTCAGCCTCACCTGGCTGCTAATTGCATCTGGTCAGTTTGGAATCATGCAACAAGGCAGCTGCATGGGATTATTAATTAGGCCTCTCTGTTATATGCTGGCTGTTTGCAATTCACAGATGCTGGTGATATTTCTGGGTTTTCAGTCTGCTTGAGTTCTGAGCTTGGTTCCTGCTAGTTCCTGAGCTTCCTGTGTTGATTCCTGTGTCAGTCCCTGTGTCGATTCCTATGTCTGATCCCGTGTCCTGCCGTGAGGCGTTCCTGTCCTGAGGTCCAGTACCTTTGCCTGTGCAAGTTTCTGGCTTCTTGGTGTCCACCGGTCTGTCGTTTGGGATTCTGCCTGTCCTCCAGTTCTGAGAGTCTGTGTCAGCAGCATTGGGAGTTCCTGTCCGTTTGCCAGTATTCGTACCGGTTCCGTGAGTAGCGGCACGGCCGCGTCCGTCGGCTTAGGCCGCTGTATTCCCTTATTATTTCTGTCACTGGTGTTTTGCAGAGGGTTCTGCTTATGCTGTCACCGCCGGTACACAAAAGTATTGTGTCGGCGTGTGGTCAGCATTTCCTTTGTTGTTCTTTTCCTTTGGCGGCAAGCCGCACATACTTTGGTTTTAGGTTTGTTAGTAGCCCCTGGCCTTGTTGTTTAGTCAGAGGGCCCCTTGTTATCACCCTGTCTCGGTTCACTCTTTGTCTCTCATTAAGACCTGAGGGGGCATCGAAGTTGGGCAGACGTAATCCGCCCTTCAAACGCGGCTGCCATGGGCTCAAGCAACCATAGTCTCGCAAGAGTGTACTGACAGCACGGGTGAGACAACGGAGATAGGGCGCCAGGGGCTATTCCCTTTCCATTCACCTTTCCCAGCATTACGTCCTGGTGCTCTGGACTCGCTTCATAACATCTCCCTTGTTCTGAGCACCAGGAACCTAACATTATCACCAGCCATACCACAAAAAAGAAATAAAACTTTTTTTCTTTTTTGGCCCAGTCCAGTGTCTAGTCTAGAATCCAGTCCTGTCTAGAATTCAGTGTTTAGAATCCAGTCCGGTGTTTAGAATCCAGTCCGGTGTTTAGAAAAAAAAAAAAAAGTCTTGTTTTGTTTAGCAAAATTTGGTCTTGCCTTGTCTTGCCTTGCCTTGTCTTGCCTTGTCTTGTCTTGCCTTGTCTAGTTTTAAATCCTCCTATGTCTGCTATGCGGGCCCTGCGGGCATCTCTCGCGGCCCTGAACTCTGTATTCAGTGCTTTGAGACCAGAGCGACTAGAAGTTTTGCAGCAATCCCTAAAGCAACTGCAAAACCTTCTGACTAAAATCTTGCTCATTTTGCCAGAAGTCGTTGAGAGTACATCTATCTCTAAAGAGACTCTTGCTCACAGTATGGTGACAAGAGAATCCTCTGGTTTAATTGAAGAGAAAAGGTTTAAAAGTTTTCTGCGGCCCAGGCTCTCAGAAGAGGAGCGTCTGCGTCGCAGAAACTTAAACTTATGCCTATATTGTGGGGGTTTAGGCCATTATCTGCAGACCTGTGAGTTGCGCAAGCCAAAGTGTGGTGACGAGTCTTGCCCTCTGGCCAAGTTGAGTCATGATACAAGACCTACTCCTGTCTCTACTGTGGCAGAGGTACTTGTCACACAACCCACACAAAAAAGCTCTCTGTCCTATAATTGGGGTCCTTGGGCAAGGGAGCCCCATTATAGATTCAGGAATCAAAAGAGAATGTTTCTCTCCTCTCTTGAGGTTCCTGTGGAAGCGGAGTTGCAAGTCCCTGGAGTGGTGCCTGATGCCCAGGTTCCTGGAGTGGTGCCTGATGCCCAGGTTCCTGGAGTGGTGCCTGATGCCCAGGTTCCTGGAGTGGTGCCTGATGCCCAGGTTCCTGGAGTGGTGCCTGATGCCCAGGTTCCTGGAGTGGTGCCCGATGCCCAAGGTCCTGGAGTGGTGCCCGTAGCCCAGGGTCCTGGAGTGGTGCCCGTAGCCCAGGGTCCTGGAGTGGTGCCCGTAGCCCAGGGTCCTGGAGTGGTGCCCGTAGCCCAGGGTCCTGGAGTGGTGCCCGTAGCCCAGGGTCCTGGAGTGGTGCCCGTAGCCCAGGGTCCTGGAGTGGTGCCCGTAGCCCAGGGTCCTGGAGTGGTACCCGATGCCCAGAGTGCTGGAGCGGTACCCGATGCCCAGAGTGCTGGAGCGGTACCCGATGCCCTAGCTTATAGAGGGACATCAAATATTATAGTTCAGGTGTCCATACCGGAAGGGGTCTCAGAAGCTGTTACCCCAGGTAGGGACTTGAAAAGCGCAACCCTAGAAAGGGTCTCTAAAACCATAGTTCTTGAGGGGAACTCGAGAAGCAAAACCCCAGAAGGGATCTTTGAAGTAATATCCCCAAGTGGGGTCTCGAGAGACGCAGCCCCAAAGAAGGGTCTAGAAGTCGCTTCCCCAGGAAAGAACTTAAGAAGCATAGCATTAGTGGAGAATCTGAACGTTATTGCTTCAGCAAAAGTCCCGGAAGTCATAGTCCCGGGAGAACTTTCGATAATTATCGACTCAGAGAGGGAGGCCGATGGCCCGATCCCAGTCAGGGAGGCCAACGGCCCTGTCCCAGTAAAAGAATCCGAGGTGCTGGCCCCAGCGGGGTTCTCGGAGGCCACTGCCCCAGCGGGGTTCTCGGAGGCTACTGCCCCAGCGGGGTTCCCGGAGGCCACTGTCCCAGCGGGGTTCCCGGAGGCCACTGTCCCAGCGGGGTTCCCGGAGGCCACCGTCCCAGCGGGGTTCCCGGAGGCCACTGTCCCAGCGGGGTTCCCGGAGGCCACTGTCCCAGCGGGGTTCCCGGAGGCCACTGTCCCAGCGGGGTTCCCGGAAGTCACTGCCCCGGGTGGGGTTCAGAAAGTCACTGCCCCGGGTGGGGTTCAGAAAGTCACTGCCCCGGGTGGGGTTCAGAAAGTCACTGCCCCGGGTGGGGTTCAGAAAGTCACTGCCCCGGGTGGGGTTCAGAAAGTCACTGCCCCGGGTGGGGTTCAGAAAGTCTCAGCTCCGGGTGGGGTTCAGAGAGTCTCAGCCTCGAGTAAGGTCAATAGTGACCAGGTCCTAGCAAAGCACTCCAGTCAGTCAGATGAGAAGGAAACAGATCCTGACTCTGATATCTCAACATCCATAACCTTTGATGGGGACTTCGCCCAATTTCTGGCGCTTTTCAAACACTATTACACTATTATGTTGTCTAGACCATTTCTGGGCATCACTTCAGAAAACCTTGGGCTCTATCTGATTTATTCTTTTAGAGGAGAGCCTTCTGAGTGGGCAACCAGCCTAATGAAAGCTGAAGATCCCATTCTTCAGGATCCCCTAGCATTCTGTGATGCAATTGTTAAAAGATACGGTTCCAAAGAAATTGGTTCAGGTTCCTCTAAGTCACCCGTCTTGTCTGCTGAGAGTCCACCAAATACTGTAAACTCTGCACAAGAGTCCCAGCCCGATGTTTTGACTGCAGGATGTGCTTTTTTGACTTCTTCTTCTTCTAATAATAGTACTTTACCAGAAAGTTCAGCTCCCAAGGGTAAGAGACCTGTCTCTGATTTGAACGCAGCCTTGCTGGGTGGTACCATCAGTTCAGACAATGTTTGGGGAATTACCTTGGTCAGACCTAAAGAGCTTTGTAAAAAGAAGAAGAAGAAAAAGAAATAATTTTTGACTCTTGCCTTGATAAAAAAGAAAATAATTTTTTTTTTCCTTGTCTTGTGTCCAGTGGCCACCATCAAGGGGAGGGCACTGTTACAAGTTGTTGCTACAACTTGTTTTTTGTTTTCTTGTCTGTTAGACCAGTGTGTCAGGGTTTTTTTTTTTTTTTGTATCCCTTGTTCTGGATAGTCTGAATTTTGGGGTCTTTTGACCCCTCCTCAAGGGGGGGGGGGGGGTAATGTTATGAGCCACGGCTGTGGCTCATTCCTGTTTTGCAGTTTTGTTCTGTATTTCATGTTATACTTCTGTTTATGTTCCCCGTGGGTGTCATGGGGTGCTCGGAGCTCACCCTTAAGGAGGGGATACTGTTATGAACCACAGGTAGTGGTTCATTCCTATTTTATGTTTATAAAGTTGTCTTGCATGCCAGAATTTCCTGTTGCTCTGTTTTAGAATACTCTTGTCTGCTGCCGCTGGTGAGTCTGTGTAATTGCAGCTTGTTCCCTTGTGTTCAGCCTCACCTGGCTGCTAATTGCATCTGGTCAGTTTGGAATC
Organism: Pseudophryne corroboree; assembly: GCF_028390025.1. NCBI lineage: Eukaryota > Metazoa > Chordata > Amphibia > Anura > Myobatrachidae > Pseudophryne > Pseudophryne corroboree. The sequence continues at coordinate 451,638,666 of NC_086445.1, read as the reverse complement.
ATGCAACAAGGCAGCTGCATGGGATTATTAATTAGGCCTCTCTGTTATATGCTGGCTGTTTGCAATTCACAGATGCTGGTGATATTTCTGGGTTTTCAGTCTGCTTGAGTTCTGAGCTTGGTTCCTGCTAGTTCCTGAGCTTCCTGTGTTGATTCCTGTGTCAGTCCCTGTGTCGATTCCTATGTCTGATCCCGTGTCCTGCCGTGAGGCGTTCCTGTCCTGAGGTCCAGTACCTTTGCCTGTGCAAGTTTCTGGCTTCTTGGTGTCCACCGGTCTGTCGTTTGGGATTCTGCCTGTCCTCCAGTTCTGAGAGTCTGTGTCAGCAGCATTGGGAGTTCCTGTCCGTTTGCCAGTATTCGTACCGGTTCCGTGAGTAGCGGCACGGCCGCGTCCGTCGGCTTAGGCCGCTGTATTCCCTTATTATTTCTGTCACTGGTGTTTTGCAGAGGGTTCTGCTTATGCTGTCACCGCCGGTACACAAAAGTATTGTGTCGGCGTGTGGTCAGCATTTCCTTTGTTGTTCTTTTCCTTTGGCGGCAAGCCGCACATACTTTGGTTTTAGGTTTGTTAGTAGCCCCTGGCCTTGTTGTTTAGTCAGAGGGCCCCTTGTTATCACCCTGTCTCGGTTCACTCTTTGTCTCTCATTAAGACCTGAGGGGGCATCGAAGTTGGGCAGACGTAATCCGCCCTTCAAACGCGGCTGCCATGGGCTCAAGCAACCATAGTCTCGCAAGAGTGTACTGACAGCACGGGTGAGACAACGGAGATAGGGCGCCAGGGGCTATTCCCTTTCCATTCACCTTTCCCAGCATTACGTCCTGGTGCTCTGGACTCGCTTCATAACATCTCCCTTGTTCTGAGCACCAGGAACCTAACAATGTTCTTGAGAATTATGAAGACGTCCCATTGTTCTGCTCTGCACTGGGACTACCGTTCATATCACTGTCAAATTGGACGGACCCCCTGCAACTTCCCACTACATCACTCCCCCGCAGGGAGCCTTGGAAAGAGGTGGGCAACTCCAGACGACGCAATCGAGCCGGCAGGGCTGATGATGTCTCTGAAACCTCATGACTGCATTTGTCACTCTAATTTATGATATCCTTTTTTCCTCGCATTTTCTTACTGAAAGCTCACATTGATTTTCTTATTGTTCGTTTAAGGTACGGGCTTATACTGCTTTGGGAATGCTTATTACTCTCTTAATGGTAGAGGTTATATTCGTACTTTGCCTGGGGAGTTTTGTGTGTGTTGCATGGACTGAGTGGCGAGGAGGAAGATGGCGGTTGTTTCCCTTTTCTTCGCTCATCTCCTTCCTGACCATGATGTATCCCTCTAAACTACCCATTTAATCAATTATTATTAAATTGTTGCACCCGTTGTCAACCTTTGGACCCCCTTCTCTGCTGTACATTTCTTAGACCATGGGATGCTTAGTTATTACCCATGGCTTTCAATGCAGAGATTGCTATACTATGTTGTTTTACATGTCTTTGTTTTTTTTTTCCTTCTCTACGTTAAGTTATCCGTGTCCTCCTTTCTTTCCTCATTTGTTTCCCCACCCGCCCCTTGCCTCCCATGCCACTGCCAACTTTAGGTTATTCTTGGTGCTAAAATACGCTGGAGCTATAGCTATGGTATATCGTTCAGTCAGTCAGTTCCTACATTCCTTCCACTATGGCTAGCTTAAAAATCGTTTCTTACAATGTGAAAGGGTTAAATATCCCTGAAAAGAGATCAGGCCTACTACACACCTTGCATACTGATGGGGCGGAGGTTGTTTTCTTACAAGAAACACATTTCAAGAGGGGGGCCTCTCCGGGTCTCCGCTCTCGCCACTTTCTAAATGGTTACTTTAACGATTACTCCGGAGCGAAGGCTAGAGGTGTCGCCATTCTTTTTGCCAAGCATCTGAGACTGACGGATGTTTCAGAAATGCTAATAGGTGATGGGAGAGGGATTCTGGTCAGAGCTACCATAGCCCATCAGACATTCACTTTTGTTAATCTCTACCTTCCTAACCAGGGCCAAACCCGGTCTCTCAGGGATGCCCTGGAGCAAGTTGAGCAAAACCTGATGGGTACTTTGGTGGTGGGAGGGGATCTTAACTGGGTCCTTGAACCCCGTTTGGATTCCTCTTCTGGGTCTCCAAGGACTACTCTTGGAGAATCCAGACGGTTTAGAGCTGTCTTACACGATTTTCAACTGGTTGACGCTTGGCGTCTTCTACACCCATCAGATAGGGATTATACTTTTTACTCATCCCCACATAACTCCTACTCCCGAATAGATTACCTCTGCTACCATCGGCCAAATTGCACTATCCGACCACGCCCCAATCACGCTCACACTTTCTCTCCGGCATCCACCTCCTAAGCACTGGCGCTGGCGGTTCAATGAACTCCTTCGGGACTCTGTTTACCGAGCCCAGATTGAGAAGGCGATAGAGGATTACATTTCTTTAAATGCAACTGGTGATGTCTCTCCGGTAACATTGTGGGAGGGGCATAAATGTGTGATAAAGGGTAAGTGCATACAACTGGGCACACACCTGAAAAAAACAAAAGGCTGAGTGTAGAAACGCCCTGCTAGAGAAAATAAAAAAATTAGAATTGGCACATAAATCCACATTAGCGTCCGACACTTTTGCCGAACTCCAAACGGCGAGACAAGCTCTTAATACCTTGCTCAGCGATGGTACCCGCAGGGTATTTCGTAAATGTCGCCATAAGTACCATAGATGGGGAAACAGACCCGGTAAACTTCTGGCACGTGCTCTTAGAGCTCAGAGATCCTTAACGTATATATCTAAACTCACAGACGCTGACGGGCGGTCCCATGCCTCTGATACAGAAATAGCTGTGATTTTTCATGCTTATTACTCGGCTTTGTATAATCTGACCTCCACACGTACATCGTCTGCACGCACAGATCACAAACACGACATACAGGTATTTTTAGACGAAATTACTTTTCCGACTCTCCCAACAGGCGTTGCACAGGCCCTAGATGATCCTATCACTGAGGAAGAACTGCTGGCCGCCCTAAAGTCTTCCCCCAATGGTAAAAGCCCAGGACCGGACGGTTTCCCGGTCACATATTATAAGGCCTTTCAGGATAGGCTTAGCCCCCTTCTCCTGCAGGCCTGCAATTCCATATCATCAGCGGTCCCTCTGTCGGGCCAAGCCCTGAGTGCCCATATTACTGTCATCCCAAAAGACTCTAAAGATCCGACACTCCCTTCCAGCTATAGGCCGATATCGCTACTGAATGTAGATATCAAATTATTTGCAAAACTCATGGCTAATCGCCTTAGGCCATTATTACCAGATATAGTACACCCTGACCAGGTAGGCTTTGTTATGGGCAGAGAGGCAAGGGATAATACTATCAGAGTCATTGATCTGATAGCGCACGCGCAGGCAACTGATGCCCCTTTTATGCTCCTCGCAACAGATGCAGAAAAGGCCTTTGATCGGGTGGACTGGGACTTTATGGAGGCGGTGCTCAGACGCCTAGGTCTGGGAGATGTTTTCTTGCAGAGGATTCTCTCATTATATAGAGCTCCATCTGCTCGGGTTAGAGTGAATGGCGTTCTCTCTGAACCAATACCGATATCCAATGGCACGCGCCAGGGCTGCCCGCTGTCACCTCTAATTTTTGTCCTATGTATGGAGGCTCTGGCCCGTGCGATCAGATGCAACCCTAACATTGCGGGCCTGCAGGTGGGCAAGATTGACCACCGCTTGGCCCTCTTCCCAGACAACTTGTTGGCGGTCATAACGAACCCCTTAATTTCTCTACCCAACCTTATGAAAGAATTCACGCGATTCGGAAACCTATCAAATTTTAAAATTAATTATTCTAAATCTACGGCAATGAATATTACGCTCCCACCTGCTACGGCCTCTCTTTTGGCGCAGTCATTTCAATTTACATGGCAGAAATCCCATATTACATATCTAGGGATTCAAATCCCCTCGACGCTCAATACTATAGTTGCCATTAACCACACCCCTCTTCTCCGCAAACTGCGTCAGGAGATGGCGTACTGGCACACGCAGAGGTTTTCATGGCTAGGCCGTATAAATATAGTGAAGATGAACATTCTCCCTAGGCTGTTATATCTCTTTCAAACCATCCCTTTGAAACTCCCCCCTAAATTCTTAGCTGAAGCACACAAGGCGATAAGTCACTTCATTAGGGGTGGACGGAAACCTAGGTTCAAGCATAGCCATTTATCTAGACTGAAATCTCAGGGCGGACAACAACTGCCTATGATTTCTACATACTATCATGCCACATTACTGCATAGGATTGTCGATTGGTCCCGCCCCAGTCCATATAGGAAACAGTGGGTTGATCTGGAGGCGCCTTCCACTAATCTTAATTTACAAGCAGTGCCCTGGTCTCCTAAATTCAGCCGCTCATTCCATCCCACTGTGGGGCCCACTTTAGCTTTATGGCGGACATTTCGTAATAAGATGGGAGTCTCGTCTAAACAGACATCCCTCATACCTATTTTCGATAACCCGCTGTTTCCCCCAGGAGGGTCCAATGCGATTGCTTCTAGATGGGAGAGGGCGGGTGTGACTAGGGTGGTTCACCTGCTTGCACATGGCAAACTCAAAACATTCTCTGAGATACAGGCAGCGGGCGATATACCTGCTAAGGACTACTGGTTCTACCTCCAGGTGCGCCATTTCATTACCTCGCAGAAAGGAGCGATAGACCTTTATAAGGCTCTTACTCCCTTTGAATCCATGTGCAATCAGGAGATGGCCCCATCACATGTAGTGTCGGGTATTTACAAAATCCTTCTGCGGGGCTGCTTCCCTGCTGTCCCTTCTTTCTGTGATGCTTGGGATAAAGACTTACTACATCGGGGAATCAAGATCCATTGGGATACACATTGCAAGGTTATGGCACAATGCTCCACTAGCCTGGAAGTTGTGGAAACACAATACAAATTATTGACGAGATGGTACAGGTGCCCGTCACTTCTTCATAAATTTTACCCCTCAGTTTCTCCCCTATGCTGGCGATGTGGTAGGGGTACTGGTACGTTGATCCATATTTGGTGGGACTGCCCCCTTCTGGAGCACAATTATTAAACTATCAGCAGAAATTCTGGGAGGCCCAGTGCCAAAGGGCCCGGATTTTTGGCTTCTATCACACTCAAATATCCCCCTGTCTCACTACAAGAAGTCCCTCCTTAAACACTTAAATAACGCGGCGAGCGCGGTGCTCCCAGTACATTGGCGGTCCGTTAACCCGCCGACAATATGGGAGTGGTTCCAACGCATTGATTTTTATATGCATATGGAAGATATTTACTCTGCCGTCTTAGATAAATACTCAGACTATATGGCCACTTGGCTTCACTGGATAGAATTTAAGACCACTAAGACCTATGCTGATTACGCACCCCTGAATACACACTGAGGATGGAACTTGCTGATACCTCCTCTCTGGTTTCTGAATGATCTACATATGTGACCTATTCCACTTCCCCCCCTTTTTTTCCCTTTCTTCCCCTTGTCCCCCCCCCTTTTAATTTTTAATTGTTTCTAAATGTTTGCTACCTCAAATATTGTATGGTTACTATATTAATGAGTAATATTATTACGAGGTGCTCTTTATTCCAAATATTGGGGCAGATGTATTAACCTGGAGAAGGCATAAGGAAGTGATAAACCAGTGATATGTGCAAGGTGATAAAGACACCAGCCAATCAGCTCCAATATGTAAATTAACAGTTAGGATCTGATTGGCTGGTGCCTTTATCACCTTGCACATATCACTGGTTTATCACTTCCTTATGCCTTCTCCAGGTTATTACATCTGCCCCATTATGTCTTCTGTTGCATGATGTACAGCGTAGGACAGTTACTATGCTATGAGACTACTGTCTAAGTTTTATTTTTGGACATATATGCTGAAATATATGGAAACTGTTTCAATTTGCAAAATGAAAAATAAAGAATTTACAAACAAAACAAAAAAAACATCCAAGTTCGGCCAGCATCCTGCACGGACACCGAACTCAGGCGTCATTACATCCGGCCCCATATTTTAACGCAACATTCAGCTGTTAATAAAAGTTATGTTTTAATTTAGTAACATATAGTACATTATGTCCCCATTGATCCTCTTTTGAGCTCTCTTTTCTATTTGTCATATACGTAGACATATTGGGGCAGATGTATAAAGCCTGGAGAAGTGATAAAGCAGTGATAACGCACCAGCCAATCATTACAGGTTTGAAAAATTTCAATTAGGAGCTGATTGGCTGGTGCCTTATCACCTTCCACTTATCACTGCTTTATCACTTCTCCAGGCTTAATACATCTGAGTTGAAAAATAATATTGATATGTGTGCTGATGCGTATATTACTACCAAACTCATTTACCTTCTGTGCGTATAGGATGTCTCTGATACAGTAGTTCAGATGAAATAGCACAATAAGCCTGAGTTACACTTGCTGCATGAACACAAACTGTTACCAGTACTAGGTGTGTACTGTAGCTACTAAGTGGTAGAACAGATGAGTAAAGGGTCCTTTCCACATAAAATAAACAAATATTTTCTTTTAATGTTCCTTACAGGTAGCAGAAAGATTACTTTCACAGAGGTCGTTACCACAAGTAGCACAAATCTCTATTACAGAGCCACATTCCAGAAGCCAATGTGCTGTGGTAACAAAATATTGTGCTACTTCCAGTAAAAAGAACCACAACTTTTGGCAACGGTTATCTCAATGCAAAATCCTATCAGAAATCATGTATTTGTCTATCATGAATTAAGCATGTGACCACATTACGCTTATTAGAGTGTAATTAAAACACTATAACTAAATGTATTTTTAACTGTAAACAGATTCAAGTATGATTTGAATACAGTAAAGATACAAATAATGGACTTAGATTTATTGTAAGGTCACTTCATAAAAATAGTGTCCAGAGAGAATACTAGTCCTACCAGAGCCGTAACTAGAGTTTTTGGAGCCCTGTGCCAGAAATGGAATTGGCAACTCCCTCCCCATTTTTCCATAGGGACATGAGGCACATGCCTTTGCAGGAAAGCGGCATGACAAAATTGATCCCAGAGAAAGCCCATGCTATTCTACCACCCCCACATTAATTTTATATATATATATATATATATATATATATACAGTCCCAATGATCCGGCTCTCCTTTATAATGATTCCTCCGCAATGAAGAGAATAAACAAACAATAGACGTGGCAATAAGAACTCTCAAGCAGTCAGGCTACCTCTGGCGAGCACATGGAGGGCTGTGCGGCCCCCCAAAGAAATGCCACCCCTCACCATTACTGACTCACTGCCAAACCGGTCATGCTGGAGGATGTTGCAGGCAGCAGAACGTTCTCATTGGCGTCTCCAGACTCTGTCACATTTGTCACATGTGCTCAGTGTGAACCTGCTTTCATCTGTGTAGAGCACAGGGCGCCAGTGGCGAATTTGCCAATCTTGGTGTTCTCTGGCAAATGCCAAACGTCCTGCACGGTGTTTGGCTGTAAGCACAACCCCCACCTGTGGACGTCGGGCCCTCATACCACCCTCATGGAGTCTGTTTCTGATCGTTTGAGTAGACACATGCACATTTGTGGCTTGCTGGAGGTCATTTTGCAGGGCTCTGGCAGTGCTCCTCCTGTTCCTCCTTGCACAAAGTCGGAGGTAGCGGTCCTGTTGCTGGGTTGTTGCCCTCCTACGGCCTCCTCCACGTCTCCTGATGTACTGGCCTGTCTCCTGGTAGCGCCTCCATGCTCTGGAAACTACGCTGACAGACACAGCAAACCTCCTTGCCACAGCTCGCATTGATGTGCCATCCTGGATGAGCTGCACTACCTGAGCCACTTGTGTGGGTTGTAGACTCCGTCTCATGCTACCACTAGAGTGAAAGCACCACCAGCTTTCAAAAGTGACCAAAACATCAGCCAGAAAGCATAGGAGCTGAGAAGTGGTCTGTGGTCACCACCTGCAGAACAACTCCTTTATTGGGGGTGTCTTGCTAATTGCCTATAATTTCCACCTGTTGTCTATTCCATTTGCACAACAGCATGTGAAATTGATTGTCAATCAGTGTTGCTTCCTAAGTGGACAGTTTGATTTCACAGAAGTGTGATTGACTTGGAGTTACATTGTGTTGTTTAAGTGTTCCCTTTATTTTTTTTAGCAGTGTATATATATATATATATATATATATATATATATATATATATAAAATGTTATACACACATTTATAGAACACTGCAACAAAATGGATTTGGAAACAATATACAGCCATACTCAGGATCCAAACCCATAACCTGTTGCATTCCAGCAAACACCCTACTTATTGAGCTATTTAATCCTATTTAATCCTGCATAAAAATATGACATTTCTAACTATGGGGGTAATTCAGACCGCATTGCTGCAACGGCAGCGATCACAGTCTGAATCCTTTTGTGGAGTGTGCTCGCGCAATGGGCGCACTGCGAGTGCGCACCCCGGGAGCTCAGTGAGATGCTAAAAGCATCCCAGGGCTGCGATCGCCTCTGTGAAAGTAATTAAAACAGATAATTGACAAGTGCCGCCAACAGCACCCCCTAACCTGTAGGCGCATGTTTGGTGCAAACTCCGCACACACCTAGTTACGGCCCTGAGTCCTACAAATAAATCACATGCGTAGTATTGATAAACAGGACACGGTACAGAGCAGTGCCTCTCAAATTCAGTCCTCGGGACACACTAACAGTGCATGTTTGCCATATCTCGAGGGCTGCCGAAAGGCGCGCAGGGGGGCAGGTACTAATTACTAGATTTACTCCGATGTTCATCGTAACCACAATTTGCAAATTCAATTATGAAAAACAATCGAATGACTGATCTCGCACATGCCATAAGACAACTAGTTACACCATCGAATGACAATACACAAGATTCTTAGTAAATGTGTGATTTGCGGCGCAAAACATTCTGGCAATAAGGTGTGGTTACGGCTTGCAGCTCAACATGATTCTTAGTAAGTTTCAATAATTGGTGTAGAGAAATCTCACTCTTAGAAAAGGGTAGAATAAATCAGGTCTCCCTAATCTTGATTTATTATGGCAAGATGTGAGTGAGACTGGAAAAATACTTTGAAGGCTTCTACCAGGCTCTTTTTGTCTAAGTGGCTCAGCATGCATTATTACATGCATAGTGCTTGTGGCTATAGTGCAGTACAGTGTGGGCTACCTGACATTTACTGGCTGTAAGGGGGGTGCGGGCTGCACCTGGGCGTCACCCTCTGAGCGGGTCACACCAAAATACCGGCTCCTCTGCAGTAACAGGAGCCAGGTGCTACAGTGTGACATTCTCCTGCAGCACCCGAATCCTGTCACTGAGGAGGACCAGACAGCGCAGGCAGATGCTGGGCTCGCCCCTGGAGTAATACCTTCAGGATCCCCCACACACCCTTTATGTAAGGATGCATCCCTTTTTAGACGCGCACGCATCTCGGCATGTGGTGGGATCCAGAATGCACACTGGGTGTCAGACTCGGTGATGCCTCTGGTTAAGACCGGGAGCAGCATGTGCAAAATCTTGTAGGTAGGAGTGAGAGGAAGTAATCAGTTAGCAGGAGAGGCGGTGTGCATTGGCAGAGTAAAAAGGACAGGTTGCAGTGTAGAGAGAGATAAGGTCAGAAATATAAGAGGGAGAAGATTGGGTGAGGGCTTTGAAGGTGAGTGTGAAAAGTTTGAATTGGATTCTGAATGGAAAGAGGAACCAGTGAAGGTCTTGTAAGAGAGGGGAGGTGGATGTAGTACGTTTGGAGAGGAAGATTAGATGGGCGGCAGCATTGAGGATAGATTGGAGTGGACAGAGGCGCATGTCAGGGAGCCCTGAAAGGAGGATATTACAGTAGTCCAATCTGGAGATGACCAGTGAGTGGATGAGAGTCTTAGTAGATTACTGGGTGAGAAAGGGTCTGATTCTGGAAATGCTTTTGAGATGGAAATGGCAGGTTTGCGAGAGGTACTGAGGGAGGAGTCAAGGATTACTCCAAGACAGCGCATTTGGGGTCCATTAAAAGATAATGAAATTGTGGGAGGTAATGTTATGCGGGAGGGAAGTTGATCAGCTCAGTCTTAGACATGTTAAGATTCAAAAAGCGCCTAGACATCCAGGAAGAGAGAGGAGAGAGACAGTTGGAGAGAAAAGAACGGGGGAGAGGTCCGGCTAATGAGCTCACCTAAAGTGTATGTGTAGAGAGAGAAGAGGAGAGGCCCAAGAACAGAATCTTGTGGGATACCTACCGGTAGAGGAAGCGTGTGTGTGGGTAGGAGGACAGTATCACACAGGCCAAGGAAATAAGTTGGAGAGAGTGGTTGGATCAAGGTTAGGCATGGGTAGTCAAGAGCATGCTTGAAGGCAGAGGTGACAGTGCCTGATGAGAGAGAGAGAGATTGAGGACATGCAGATGTATAGAGGTAACAGAGAAGGTGGGAGGTGATAGTGTCAAGTGGGGAGGTGGAGGGGGGTAAGGAATGGATAAAGGCTATGACTTCCTCACGAGATACAGGGGTAGATAGATGTCAGAGTCGGTATAAGGGAAGAGAGGGGGAAGGTCAGCGAATAGAGGAGGGGGGTTGCTCAGGGTCTAGTGGGATGTGATGTCCTGTCATATGGAGTTTATTTTGGATATGAAGTAGGTGGCAAAGTCAAGAGCAGAGAGTGAAGTGGGGCGTTAAGGCGGGGATGCGCAGAGGAGAGAGTTACCAGTGGCAAACAGGTGCCACGGGTTTGAGTACTGGGAGGAGATGAGGCTCTTGAAGTATGATTGTTTAGAGAGAGAAAAGGTAGCACAGTAGGATGAGAGCATACATTTGTAATGGAGGAAGTCTGCCTTAGAGCGTGATTTCTTGGCGGTACGTGAACATTTTTGCAGGTATCTGGTGCATTTGGTGTGCCAGGTTTGCTGTGCTGATTTGCGAGGGTGCATAGTGGTCAGTGGGGCGACACTGTCAAGAGCAGAAGTAAAGAATGCATTGTATAGGGAAGTAGCTTGTTCAGAGCAGGAGAGAGAGAATAGGAGAAAAAAGTGAGTCAAACAGGGAGGAAAGAGAAGTGGTGTCGACAGCCTCAATGTTACGCTTAGTGATGGTCACCTTTGGAGGTAGAGATGAAGAAGCAAAGAGAGCTAAGTTAAAAGAGCAGATGATGGTCAGAGAGGGAAAACAGGCAGTTGGAGATGTCAGAAATACCCCAGCGGGAAATAAAGGCTAAATCAAGGGCATTCACATGGGTAAGGAGGTCCACTGGGAGACACCACGTGACGATGTGAGTTTAAGGAGTTTAGTGCACTGTATTTTGCGGGGGTGTCGATAGGGATGTTGAAATCACCTAAGATAATAAAGGGAATGTCTGGGTATTTTGTGGGGGTTTCAATAGGATGTTGAAATCACTTAAGATAATGGAGGAAATGTCTGAGGAAATGAAGTAAGGAAGCCAAGAAGCAAGGTTGTCAAGGAATTTGGAGGGAATGCTGGGGGACGGTAAATGACAGCCACTCAAAGGTGAATGGGTTGGAAAAGGCACACAGCATGGACCTCAAATGTAGTAGTTGCTGTCGCGATGAAGTGAGATGAAGTTAGAAGGTAGGGATACAGAGGGTGTAGTGATGGTACTGGCTCCTAAGCTAGGCAGGGAAGCAGCAGGAGTTGCACACGGAGGGAGTAAAGTGTGGTACTGAGGGAGGTGAGGTGAGGTGGCAGGAAAAGAAGGGAGGTAGCAGGGCTTAGTGGTGGAGGAGTAGGCCCAAAGTAGGGCAGAGGTGAATGACAGTGGAGTGACAGGGGTGGAGTGGAAGGGAAGCAGTGGGGTGGATGGGAGACAGAGGAGGAGATCATGAGACAGAATACAGGAAGGGGCAGACAAGGAGTGTTGCAGACATTAGCGACACGCTGGACATCCTGTAGTGTACTGTAGATGATGTAAATAGAAATGGGACAAAGCAATAAGATTTAGGGGGTCATTTATCACCAAGTGATAAAACTCGTTATGAATGATAAAACTCCTGGCGTATGCTAAATGGTGCTCCAGCCAATCAGCACCCAACTGTCATGTGTTCAGCTCCTGTCATGTGTTTGAAAAATGACAGTTGGGAGCAATTTATTATACACTAGTTTTATCATTCACAACAAGTTTTATCACTTGTTGATAAATGTGTTCCTAGATTTTATAATAAAGGGACGGACAATGTGTTTCAGTAAGTCATTTTAGTTTAATAAATACATTGTAATCCTTGAGTATTACTTATTTAGACTATATTAATACAGTTGGGTGGCATCTTAGAGGCCCTCCTCATATCATAACTTGACCACTGGGGTGGCAAATATGCACTCCAAGTATCTATATATTGTTTTTCAATAGACCTGTAAGCTACAAACCATTGGTGGCAAGAAGATTCCACAGCACAGTTTTGGAACAGTGTGTCTGGACCAGCTTGTATGGGTTGAGTTTGAGTGACCGGCGGGATCAACATACCGACACCAGGATTCCGAGCTTTAGATTGCCGGTGGAGGTGCGAGCGCAATGAAGCCTCTTGCGGGCTTGTTGCGCTCGCCACGCAGCGAGCTCGGTGGCTCACTGAACTTGGCACAGGTTCTATTTCCACTCTATGAGTGTCATGGAAACCCACAAGTGCTAATAGTCCCTGTTAGTTGGAATACCAACTGTCGGGCAGGTAATCGGTCGGAATCCTAGCGTCGGTATAGTGGCTGGCGGGGTCACATAACTACATCCTGCTTGTATAGCTTGGTGCTCGCTTCCACTGTTCAGTAGCAAGTGAATCTCAGTTTGTTTTAGTAGGAATCAATCAATGCTGCCTTGCTCTGAAGCCGATTCTGGTTTCACGTGCGGGAACCATGCTCGTTTTTGAAAATAAATATGTTTGTAAAAGTTAAAATTCAGCAACTTCTTTCTTGGGCTATTCAAACAGATTGAAAGATGATTGCTAGTGTCCCTTAGCTTTGGCAGCAGTGATCCATTTTAGTGACGGACCTGCAAAGCAATGTAAGTGTAGCGGCTGCAAACAAGTGAAGAGACATCTACCGCAGTTATAGCAACAATCTCAGCAGCTGCTTACGCAAATGCAAGAAACCTTGTTTCTCTAAGTGCCTCTAGTCTATGGGCATTCAGAATGGCAGCTGGATCTGCAACACTAGCGCCATGTTTTAGGCGTACGAGACATGCCCTGAAAACGGTCACAACATAAGAGGTGAGCCGTTCCCTTCCTAAATATACTAGTTTTCCAAAATGTATAAACATTCTGCATATAATATAAAAAAATAAAACTCCCATATAAATTATCAATAACTCTGAGCAATAGTGACATCATATAATTACTAGTGATGAGCGGATTCGGTTTTACTCGGTTTTACTCGGTTCTCAAAACGGCATCTTATTGGCTCACGGATGTCACGTGTTTTGGATAGCCAATAAGATGCCGTTTTGAGAACCGAGTAAAACCGAGTAAAACCGAACCTCGCTCATCACTAATAATTACATGTTATTTAAATAATTAATACATTATTAATAAAGAGAAAAGAACTCACCAGGACACGATCTCCAATGCGTAGGTCCTTGTCACCCTTTTTCACTGACCCACTGTCTGAAAGGTTTGATCCTGACTCATTTCCGGTTTTCATGGTGCTGTTTAGCACACTTTCCCGCAGTGGCACAATCCGAGTGTTTAGTGGTGGTGTGGCAGTTCCAGAGTGTAAAGACAGGTTCTGCGTTGTCAAAGATTCCACTGAGTGAGAATCACTTCCTGTACCATCCGGCACAGGCAGCCGGGTCAGTTTGGATGGCCTTGTAAATATTCCTTGTAATGGTTGACATTCAAAGTAGCGCACTCCACCGACAGTGCCATCATTTTTTCCCACTAGGTCATCTAAAACAACACCTGCCCACTGGCCTGGAGCAAACTGTGTTTCTCCCAGATACTGCACTACTCCAGACTTCACTCCATTTACCCATACACGTTCCCCAACCACAAAGTCTCCCAGGAACTCATCACCCACTTCAGTGAACTTTGAACCTGATTTCTCAGCACCAATTGAAGAAGTAGAACCTTGTTTGTGCAAAGGGGAACCTGTAAAAAAGAAATGAAATGGCGTAAGTTAAAGTACTCATGCCCAGATAAACTAGATTGTAATATTCTTTATGGCTCCTCCCATGCACTGTACATTGTTTGCTTATTATATATATATATATATATATATATATATATATAACCAAAAAATAAAGTACCCCTTTTTTGCGCTAAGAAACCAGAAAGCTCACACCTCTGAGAAATGCCCCCTGTCAGACAAGGCAAAAATGGAAAACTGTTCTAGAAGATTCTCATGGGAGCTGGACCACTTTAGATTGCACATACAAATGTGTTTATTTAAAAAAAAATTTTTAAAAAAATCTTTTTCTTTAAACAGTAAGAACTGTAATCATTAAAAAATATCAATAAAACATACACATAGCTTTAAATAGCGAATGCACAATATAGACAAATATTTATCTTGGTGATTTTTATATTGGTGATCTCCACATCAATTTTTCAATGAAGCGTTCAGATGTATGTTCAAATCACAGATGCGTAAAAGCCCAACGCGTTTCGTCCTTACAGGACTTCATCAGGGGACGCAATCAATGAGATCCAAGTTTTACAAGGTATCACATCAGACTCTTGCCATGGATGTATGTAAAATTCTCACAGATAGAAGATATTCCAATAATGGTGTATATCACATAAAGTTCACCAATGTGTAAAAACAGAAATAAATGCTGTGACAGTAACCTTTTTAGTTGAAAATTGACCAATCCAATAAAGAAATAAAGATATTATGGACTCAAATAAGTCAATAACCTTAGTGTTCTCTCTGGATTCCCATTCATAGCTGTGAATGGGAATCCAGAGAGAACACTAAGGTTATTGACTTATTTGAGTCCATAATATCTTTATTTCTTTATTGGATTGGTCAATTTTCAACTAAAAAGGTTACTGTCACAGCATTTATTTCTGTTTTTACACATTGGTGAACTTTATGTGATATACACCATTATTGGAATATCTTCTATCTGTGAGAATTTTACATACATCCATGGCAAGAGTCTGATGTGATACCTTGTAAAACTTGGATCTCATTGATTGCGTCCCCTGATGAAGTCCTGTAAGGACGAAACGCGTTGGGCTTTTACGCATCTGTGATTTGAACATACATCTGAACGCTTCATTGAAAAATTGATGTGGAGATCACCAATATAAAAATCACCAAGATAAATATTTGTCTATATTGTGCATTCGCTATTTAAAGCTATGTGTATGTTTTATTGATATTTTTTAATGATTACAGTTCTTACTGTTTAAAGAAAAAGATTTTTTTAAAAATTTTTTTTTAAATAAACACATTTGTATGTGCAATCTAAAGTGGTCCAGCTCCCATGAGAATCTTCTAGAACAATATATATATATATATATACACACACATACACTCACAGGCATCATAATTAGAAATTATGAGTATATAGCTACAGTATATTATTAAATTATGACAATTGCTAAAAAATGGGGTTATTCAGAGCTGTTAGCAAAACAAAAAAGCACACTAATTGGCAAAACCGTGTGCACTGCAGGTGGGGCAAATATAACATGTGCAGAGAGATTTAGATTTGGTTGGGCTGTGTTCAAACTGAAATCTAAATTGGGTGTAAAAATAAAGCAGACATTATTTACCATGCACAGAAAATAAGATTTTACTTACCGGTAAATCTATTTCTCGTAGTCCGTAGTGGATGCTGGGGACTCAGTAAGGACCATGGGGAATAGCGGCTCCACAGGAGACTGGGCACAGCTAAGAAAGAATTAGGACTACCTGGTGTGCACTGGCTCCTCCCACTATGACCCTCCTCCAGACTTCAGTAAGGATACTGTGCCCGGAAGAGCTGACACAATAAGGAAAGGATTTTTGAATCCCGGGTAAGACTCATACCAGCCACACCAATCACACCGTATAACTCGTGATATTATACCCAGTTAACAGTATGAACATAACAGAGCCTCTCAACAGATGGCTCAACCATAACCCTTTTAGTTAACAATAACTATATACAAGTATTGCAGACAGTCCGCACTTGGGACGGGCGCCCAGCATCCACTACGGACTACGAGAAATAGATTTACCGGTGAGTAAAATCTTATTTTCTCTAACGTCCTAGTGGATGCTGGGGACTCCGTAAGGACCATGGGGATTATACCAAAGCTCCCAAAAGGGCGGGAGAGTGCGGATGACTCTGCAGCACCGAATGAGAGAACTCAAGGTCCTCCTCAGCCAGGGTATCAAATTTGTAGAATTTTGCAAACGTGTTTGCCCCTGACCAAGTAGCAGCTCGGCAAAGTTGTAAAGCCGAGACCCCTCGGGCAGCCGCCCAAGAAGAGCCCACTTTCCTCGTGGAATGGGCTTTTACAGATTTAGGCTGCGGCAGGCCAGCCACAGAATGCGCAAGCTGAATTGTGCTACAAATCCAGCGAGCAATAGTCTGCTTTGAAGCAGGAGCACCCATCTTGTTTGGTGCATACAGGATAAACAGCGAGTCAGTCTTCCTGACTCCAGCCGTCCTGGAAACATAAATTTTCAAGGCCCTGACTACGTCCAGTAACTTGGAGTCCTCCAAGTCCCTAGTAGCCGCAGGCACCACGATAGGTTGGTTCAAGTGAAAAGCTGATACCACCTTAGGAAGAAACTGGGGACTAGTCCTCAATTCTGCCCTATCCATATGGAAAATCCAATAGGGGCTTTTGCATGACAAAGCCGCCAATTTTGCCACCCGCCTTGCCGAAGCCAAGGCCAAAAGCATGACCACTTTCCACGTGAGATATTTTAAATCCACGGTTTTGAGTGGCTCAAACCAATGTGACTTTAGGAAACCCAACACCACGTTGAGGTCCCACGGTGCCACTGGAGGCACAAAAGGAGGCTGAATATGCAGCACTCCCTTGACAATGTCTGAACTTCAGGCAGTGAAGCCAGTTCCATTTTGGAAGAAAATCGATAGAGCCGAAATCTGGACCTCAATGGAACCCAATTGTAGGCCCATAGTCACCTCTGACTGTAGGAAGTGCAGAAATCGACCTAGCTGAAATTTCTCCCTTGGGGCCTTCCTGGCCTCACAGTACGCAACATATTTCCGCCATATGCGGTGATAATGGTTAGCGTTCACTTCTTTCCTAGCTTTAAATAGCGTAGGGATAACTTCCTCCGGAATTCCCTTTTCCTTCAGGATCCCGCGTTCAACCGCCATGCCGTCAACGCAGCCGCGGTACGTCTTGAAACAGACAGGCCCCCTGCTGCAGCAGGTCCTGTCTGAGCGGCAGAGGCCATAGGTCCTCTGAGATCATTTCTTGGAGTTCTGGTTACCAAGCTCTTCTTGGCCAACCCGGAACAATGAGTATAGTTCTTACTCCTCTCCTTCTTATTATTCTCATTACCCTGGGTAAGAGAGGCAGAGAAGGGAACACATACACCGACTGGTACACCCACGGGGTTACCAGAGCGTCCACAGCTATCGCCTGAGGGTCCTTGACCTGGCGCAATATCTTTGTAACTTTTAGTTGAGGCGGGACACCATCATGTCCACCTGTGGCCTTTCCCAACGGTG
Source organism: Pseudophryne corroboree (assembly GCF_028390025.1). NCBI lineage: Eukaryota > Metazoa > Chordata > Amphibia > Anura > Myobatrachidae > Pseudophryne > Pseudophryne corroboree. The sequence continues at coordinate 451,620,966 of NC_086445.1, read as the reverse complement.
TACAATCATTTGGAAGACTTCTGGATGAAGTCCCCACTCTCCCTGGTGGAGGTCGTGTCTTCTGAGAAAGTCTGCTTCTCAGTTGTCCACTCCGGGAATGAACACTGCTGACAGTGCTAACACGTGATTTTCCGCCCATCGGAGAATCCTTGTGGCTTCTGCCATCGCCATCCTGCTTCTTGTGCCGCCCTGTCGTGTACATGAGCGACCGCCGTGATGTTGTCTGACTGGATCAGCACCGGCCGGTGTTGAAGCAGGGGTCTAGCCTGACTTAGGGCATTGTAAATGGCCCTTAGTTCCAGAATATTTATGTGTAGGGAAGTCTCCTGACTTTTCCATAGCCTTGGAAGTTTCTTCCCTGTGTGACTGCCCCCCAGCCTCGAAGGCTGGCATCCGTGGTCACCAGGACCCAGTCCTGTATGCCGAATCTGCGGCCCCCTAGAAGATGAGCACTCTGCAGCCACCACAACAACGACACCCTGGCCCTTGGAGACAGGGTTATCCGCCGATGCATCTGAAGATGCGACCCGGACCACATGTCCAACAGATCCCACTGGAAAATCCTTGAATGGGACCTGGCGAATGGAATTTCTTCGTAAGAAGCTACCATCCTTCCCAGGGCTCGCGTGCATTGATGCACCGACACCTGTATACGTATTAGGAGGTCTCTGTCTAGAGACGACAACTCCTTGGACTTCTCCTCCGGGAGAAACCCTTTTTATCCTGCTCTGTGTCCAGAACCATACTCAGGAACAGTAGACGCGTCGTAGGAACCGTGCTGTTGTAGCATTTCCCGATATAGTGCTACTCCGCCGAACAACTGCTCCCTGGACCTCGCCTTTATAAGGAGATCGTCCAAGTACGGGATAATTATTTCGGCCATTACCTTGGTAAATACCTCGGTGCCGGGGACAGACCAACGGCAACGTCTGGAATTGGTAATGACAATCCTGTACCACAATTTTGAGGTACTCCTGGTGAAAAGGGTAAATAGGGACATGCAGGTAAGCATCCTTGATGTCCAGTGATACCCTCCAGGCTTGCAATAATCGCCCTGAGCGATTCCATTTCGAACTTGAACCTTCGTATATAAGTGTTCAAGTCTTTCAATTTTAGAATGGGTCTCACCGAACCGTCTGGTTTCGGTACCACAACATTTTGGAATAGTAACCCCGGCCTTGTTGAAGGAGGGGTACCTAGATTTCACCTGCTGGAAGTGCAGCTTGTGAATTGCCGCCAGTACTACCTTTCTCCGAGGGCAGCAGGCAAGGCTGAGGTGAGGTAACGGCGAGGGGGAGTCGCCTTGAACTCCAGCCTGTATCCCTGTGATACTATTTGCAGAACCTAGGGATCCACCTGTGGGCAAACCCACTGGTCCCTGAAGTTCCCGAGACGCGCCCCTACCGCACCTGTCTCCATGTGCCTTTTATAGGCAGCATCACCTGTCCACTTCCGGGTTTCTAATACCCTCCTGGCAGAATGGACATTGCATTAATTCTGGATGCCAGCCGGCAAATATCCCTCTGTGCATCCTTTATATACAAGACAACGTCTTTAATATGCTCTATGTTAGCAAACTATTTTCCCTGTCTTATAGTATTAATATTATCTGACAGGGTATCAGACCACGCTGCAGCAGCACTATTTATGCTGAGGCGATTGCAGGTCTCAGTATATAACCTGAGTGTGTATATACAGACTTCAGGATAGTCTCCTGCTTTTTATCAGCAGGCTCCTTCAAGGTGGCCGTACCCTAAGAAGGCAGTGCCACCTTTTTTGACAAACGTGTGAGCGCCTTATCCACCCTAAGGGATATCTCCCAACGTGACCTATCCTCTGGCGGGAAAGGGTACGCCATCAGTAACTTTTTAGAAATTACCAGTTTCTTATTGGGGGAACCCACGCTACTTTACACACTTCATTCATTCATCTGATGGGGGAACAAAACACTGGCTGCTTTTTCTCCCCAAAAATAAAACCCCTTTTATGTGGTACTTGGGTTCATGTCAGAAATGCGTAACACATTTTTTATTGCCGAGATCATGTAACGGATGTTCCTAGTGGATTGTGTATATGTCTCAATCTCGTCGACACTGGAGTCAGACTCCGTGTCGACATCTGTGTCTGCCATCTGAGGTAACGGGCGCTTTTTTTTTTGTGTAAACTGTTTTTATTAGTTAAAGCAGCAGTCAAAAACATTACAGAAATATTTTCAAAAACAAAAGGAGGGCATACAAAAATATCGCGTAGCATATATTCGTCAGTACACTACACATAAAGCGCCCTTAGTAGAAAAATATCTGTCTGCATTACTGACAACATTAAAGCTTATAAAAGAAGAACATATTAACAAAACAGCATAGATGAATGGGAAAGAGAAACAAGAGAGAGAAGAGGAAGAGAGAAGAAGTAAGGGAAAATTAGGGTGGGCAGAGTCAGGTGTAAGAGTCTGCGCAGTAAGGGCAGACTATTTGGGGAACGGAGGGGCGTCCCCCACCAATTATGAGTCTGGACCATAGTATAGAGACATCATTGTCGGAATATGAGTATGGATATGAATAATGATACAAGTATGAATATGAGCATGTTTATAAATATGAGGGGGGTTATGTCGTAATATAGGACCGATACAGCAGTGTGTCCTTAAAGTCATACCAGGGAAACCAAATAGCTATGAAGTTAACTGTTTTCCCGGATGAGAAGGAGACAAGGTCTTCCATGTCTAAAAAGTGATCAATCTTTGTGAACCACATTTTAATCGAGGGTGGAGAGGTGGATCTCCAAATGATTGGAACCACCGCTTTAGCTGCGTTGCTAAGGTGTCGTAACAGGGAATGTTTGTAGGAGTGTGACCCTGCGGGGGTGTGATTAAGGAGCCAGAAATCTGGGTCTTTCGGGATCTCATCTCCCACTATCTGTTCGGTGCATTTAAATACCCCTGCCCAGAATGGAGTTATAAGAGGGCAATCCCACCAAATATGTATAAAACTCCCTGGGGCATTTTTGCATCTCCAACACAGATTCGAAAGAGAGGGGAACATTTTATTGAGAACACGAGGGGTCCTATACCACCTATATATAAGTTTATAAAGGGTCTCTAATGTTGAGATGCATAAAGAACTCGCCTGAGCGTTCTTAAACACAGAATCCCAGTTAATCTGTGTAGGTAGCCCCGACAATTCCTTCTCCCAGGAAGCCAGGAAGGTAGGAGGTTGTGGGAAAAAGATTTCCATAATCATCGTATAGATTTGTGAAATAGTATGCGTGGGTGAACTGGGGGAGGTGCATAGTTTCTCAAACCCGGTGAGGTCCCTAGTTACGTCAGAGAAGTTCTTAGGAGATGATATGAAATGGTGGACCTGCAGGAACCTCCAAAACTCAGCACTGTGTAGGTTCCAAGAGGATTGGACATCTGAAAAGGAGCGCACCCTACCCGAGCTCACCAGCTGACCGACTCTAAAGATCCCGGCTTCTGCCCATGGGGCGAAAGCAGTCCCTTGAAAGCCAGGGGCAAATTCGGAGTTATAGAGAAAGGAGGTTAAGGGGGACCATTTGGAGGATATGTGACTCTGGGATCTCAGCGTAGCCCATAATTTGAACGTGGGAGAGACCGTGGGGTGTCATACCTTCAGGAGGGTAGGAAGCCAAGGTGCAATTTCAATATAATGTGGGAGACAGCCCTCCTCTAGGAGGACCCATTGTTTGCGGTCTTTGGCACGCGTCCATTCCAAAATCCTATTCAGGTGTACCGCGTGATAGTAGTTAGGGATATGTGGGAGTTGTTGCCCCCCTTGATGTTTTCTCCTGAACAAAATGTCGTGTTTAAACCTGGGTGTATTACTACCCCATACAAATGTACGGATAAGCCTCTGGACGTCGCGAAGCCAGAGCAGGGGGATGTGTATCGGAAGGGTCTGGAGAAAGAATAAAATCCTAGGGAGGGCATTCATTTTAACTACGTTGATCCTTCCGAACCAGGACAGTCTTAGTTTCTTCCATTTCAGGAAGTCTAGGCGAAGCCTAGTCAATAAGGGTTTAAAGTTTAGGGAGAACACTTTGGATAAATCGTTGGTCAGTAACACCCCCAAATATTTTAATTTATGATCGTGCCAGGTGAAGGGGAAGGCTTGTTTCAGGCTTTCTACTATAGCAGGAGGAGTAGTTAAATTCATGGCAATAGATTTGGAATAATTTATTTTGAAGTTAGAGAGGGCTCCAAACTTCTCAAACTCAGCCATTAAGTTTGGTAAAGAGGTGACCGTATTCGTGATTATTGCGAGTAGATCATCGGCATATAATGCCAGTTTGTATTCGGTCCCCTTTACCAACAGGCCCGAAATATTTGGGTTAGCCCTAATACTTCGGGCTAATGTTTCCATGCAAAGGACAAAGAGCAATGGGGATAGCGGGCATCCCTGTCGCGTACTGTTGAAAATTGGAAAGGGGTCAGAAAGGGAGCCATTAATCCTAATTTTGGCGGACGGGGAGGAATAGAGGGATAGGATTCTGTGAAGACAGACGTTACCAAGTCCCAGATGCCTCAATATACCGGTCGAAAAATCCCAGTCCACTCTGTCAAAAGCTTTTTCTGCATCAGTCGACAGTAGGATTGATGGGGATGAAAGCTGGCCGGCATAGTGAATCATGCTGAGCACTTTAGAGGTATTGTCCCTAGCTTCTCGGCCTAAAACAAATCCAGCTTTATCTCCATGTATCAAGCCAGGTAACAATAGTTTAAGGCGGTTTGCAATCAATTTAGCGGAAAGTTTTATATCTATATTTAATAGTGAGATTGGCCGGTAACTGGAGCAAAGACTGGGGTCCTTACCCTCTTTGGGTAGAACTGCAATATGGGCTTCGAGAGATTGTGGGGAGAAGGGCGATTGATCCGATATGGTGTTAAAGGCTCTTGTGAGTATAGGGATTAATTTCTCTTTAAAAGCTTTGTAATAGGCAATAGTATATCCATCGGGGCCGGGACTCTTGCCATTAGGAGAGGATTCAATAACTTTCTGAACCTCCTCAGTAGAAAACGGGGCATCTAGATCTTCTACTTCTGTTGCGGTTAGTGTGGGGAAATGTAAGGTCCGTAAGTAGTCAGCTATGGCTTTTTGATGGGATGACCTGTCAATTCTTCCGGTTGGGCCGGAGAGGTTATACAGAGTGGAGTAATATGTCCTGAAGGCCCTGGCTATGTGGGGTGTCTGGTGTTGGGGTTGGCCATGATTGTTTTTAATTGTATGAATAAAAGTAAGAGCACGTTGTTCTCTAAGTGCTTTGGCCAGTAGTTTTCCAGGCTTATTGCCCCATTGATAGTATCTGCTACGGCACTTCCGATAAGAAAACTTGACTCTATCAGAGAGTAACTTATTCAGAGCCGCCCTAGCAGTTTCGAGATCGGCGTAGTGTTGTGGGGTTTGGGATTTTTTATGTAGAAGCTCGAGAGATTGTATCTTAGACAGTAAATCCTCTCGGAGTTTCTCTCTCTCTGCTTTTTGCGGAAGGATCCTATTTGAACACAAACCCCCCCTGATGACACATTTATGAGCTTCCCATACTGAGACTTTGGAAATGTCATCTAAGTCGTTGGTACAAATGTAAGAGTCCAGAGCGTTGTCAATTCGGGACTTACAGTCTGCGTCTTGCAGGAAAGTGTCGTTAAAACGCCAGGACCATTGGCGATGTGCGTTGGGAGGTAAGCGTAGGGTGAGGTTAATTGGGGCATGATCGGACCATACAATCTGTCCTATAGAGGTATCAGACAGAAGTTGTAAGTGTCGGTGACTCAAAAATAAGTAATCAATCCTGGAATAAGTCTGGTGTGGGTGTGAGAAATAGGTGTAATCTATATCAGTAGGGTGTGTCAATCTCCATGTGTCGATCAGCTGGTGGTCGAGCAGGGCACGTCTCATTCCCCTATGCTCCCCCTCTGGCCTGTAGGAAATCTTTTTAGAATTGTCCTGGCGGGGATCCAGGGTCCAATTTAGATCACCTCCCATCACGACCACCCCTTCTAAAAGAGGTTCCGCGTCTTCTAGAACTGAGGATATAAAGGAAGGTTGTTTAGCGTTAGGGGCATATATATTCAAAAAAGAGAAACGTTGGCCATATATGTCGCATTTCACCAGCAACCCCCTACCCTCAGCTATTCTGTGGGAGGCAACATTGAGGACAGGCAGGTGGCGAGCGAGTAATATGGCTACGCCTAGTGTCTTACCAGCAGAATTATTAGACAGGAAAACATGCGGGTAATACAGGTTGAGTATCCCTTATCCAAAATGCTTGGGACCAGAGGTATTTTGGATATGGGATTTTTCCGTATTTTGGAATAATTGCATACCATAATGAGATATCATGGTGATGGGACCTAAATCTAAGCACAGAATGCATTTATGTTACATATACACTTATACACACAGCCTGAAGGTCATTTTTGCCAATATTTTTTATAACTTTGTGCATTAAACAAAGTGTGTCTACAGTCACACAATTCATTTATGTTTCATATACACCTTATACACACAGCCTGAAGGTCATTTAATACAATATTTTTAATAACTTTGTGTATTAAACAAAGTTTGTGTACATTGAGCAATCAAAAAACAAAGGTTTCACTATCTCACTCTCACTCAAAAAAGTCCGTATTTCGGAATATTCCGTATTTCGGAATATTTGGATATGGGATACTCAACCTGTAGTGACATTTTAGGGACGGCACGTGTCCTATCTTGAAGTGTGTTTCCTGAATAAAAGCAACGTCGATTTTCTCATCTCTAAGCCATTTGAGAAGTTTAGACCTTTTTTCAGGGACATTCAGCCCTTTGACGTTAAGGGTAGTTACATGTAGATCATTCACCCCCATTATCAGACGGATCTAATCGCTTCACATTAGTCTTCTCTTCGGCAGACCCTGGGAAAGGTGAGGGTAGAATAGCAGGGGGGGAGATAGGAAAGAAAGAAAAGCAAGGAAAGAGAAAGAGAAAGCTGCGGCGTGGGAATCCTCGCCAAAAAGTACTTTGATATTAAACAGAAGTGGTGTTACTACAAAAAGAACTGCTGTAAAAAGGACAGGAGCGGAATCCTGCCGAATCCCAATCCAAAGAAACAGGGGATGCAGCATAGTGGGGTCCTGCGGGGGGCTCAGGACAGCGACCACTCCCAAGATAGAAACTAGATAAATACACGGTATCACCGAGGTGTGCACTAGGCACATGTGAAACATGAAAAATAAAGTATATAAATATATAAGTATATAAATTTGTATAAGAGTGTACAGATAATCCTCAAATTATCAAACCGGGTTCCATGAAACTATAGCATCTGTACACTATTATCCATCTACAAAAACATAAACAAAAACAAAAACCGATCTCACTCGTGAGCAACACATAGCACTATTAAGAGAGAAAAAGACTCAATGTATAACATAAGTAACAGGCAAATTTACGTCCACTCGGGACGAGGCTTCTCATTCAGGGAGGCTTCGAAGGACGTGGGCCAGGAGTGGATCCCCGCATCCGTGGGGAACGGACTTGCTGCCACGCGTCATCTGGAGGGAGTACAACAGGCAAGTCCGGAAGGTGGTGAAAGGCGTCCCAGTCTGGCACCGGAACCGGAGGGATTCCCAGGATCGTGAAGAAAGCCTGTAAGTCCGACGGTCTAGAGAGACTTGCGAGTTTGCTGCCATGAGAGACCTGGAGGGAGAAAGGAAAGCCCCATCTGTATTTCAGCTCGAGTTTCCTGAGAGAGTCTGTAAGAGGTTTCAAGGCGCGACGTTGTTGTAAGGTCGACCAGGCAAGGTCAGGAAATATCTGAATCTTGTCGCCTTGAAAGTCAATGCTGTCCAGTTGACGGGCCGACCTCATTATTTCCTCTTTTTGGACATAATAATGGAGCCTACAAATCACGTCCCGTGGTCTGTCGGAGGGTATGCCTCGAGGACGGAGGGCTCTGTGAGCTCTATCGAATATGATGTCCTTGTTCGGATCCAGGTCAATAAGTTCCCCAAATATCTTAGATAAGGCGGCTACCAGGTCCGTTTGCTGGACGCTCTCAGGCAGGCCCCTGACTCTAATATTATTTCGCCGGCCGCGATTATCCATGTCCTCAATGCGTGATTTTAGGAAGGAGATATCATCCCGTTGGTGAAATAGCACTTCCCGAAATTTGATCAGAGAGTCCACTGTAGATGATTCATGGCGTTCCAGGACATCAACTCGTGTCGCGATTTGAGACATATCTTGTCGGAGCGCTGTCACCTCCTGAGTAATGGTGGAAAGCAGGCAAGTCTCCAAGGCTGAGAAATCTTGTTTCGTAGGTAGTGTCCGTACATGAGACAATATTTCGCTTATCTCCGCAGACAGAGAGAGGGCCTGTGGGGGCACCGGAGTCCCAGGAGAGGCCATGTCGTCCACCGGATCGTGTAAACTCGGGGAGCTCGGGACAGTAGAAGAAGCAGCGGGGGATGGGGTTGGGGAGGTTAGGAATTGACGTAAATCTGATGAGCGCCGGTTCGCGGGGACCGGTATCGCGTCCGGCTTGGTCTTGGCCTTTCTTTTCTTTATCCCTCTCACCATGAGATCGGTCTTTAAATAAAGCGGTGTAGAATTACCCTTTCACATATCCTCGGCACTGTGAAGCATGAGGGCCGTCGCCGTGCAAAAGCCCCCCCGTGGTCTTAGGGTGGCATCAGGCAGACATGTATGAGGTTAGGGACCCATTCGTCCACTTGCAGTGGTAGTATATCAGATATGGCCCGATGGGGGTGTAACTGCGTGACCTCAGGCTGCCAAGCAAGGTATCAGCCAACGCAGATGCCTAATTTGATATATGGATGGCTGGATGGATGGATGGATTGATGGATGGGTGAAGGGAGCACTATGACTAATTTTATGATGCACCAAGGCCTGTCTGGCCCAGCCTCATGGGTCTCCCTTCCTTCCCTCACACTTAGGCGCCTCAGAGTTTAAGTCTAGGGACCGCAGCCCCGTTCAGCGGCCTGGCAGCAGTGAGGTCTCAATACCTTTTAGTGAATCCAATATGGCCGCCGGGCGTCCTCTAGCGCTGTATCACTCGCCGGGTTGCTGGGTCTCCGCCGGGCGGGTATATATCTGTTGGGGCCGGGGACAGGGAGACACCTCTAGTCGCGGCTGGCGGCCATCGGCCGCGGAGAGGACGGAGCTCCAGGTGTCGTCAGCGGCCCGTGCAGCGGGTCCCGGAGCCGCTTCCGGCCTAAGGCCTCACTCGAGGTCCCGGCTTCTCTCCGCCCCGTAGGCCGCAATCCGCGGGAGCAGTTAAAACTGCTCCCCGATTCCGCGGCACTTCAGGGGTCCCAGCCGGGGGAGCAAGGAGGGCAGCAGAGAGAATAGGGTGGCTTGGGAGGTGCAGAAGGCAGAAGAATAAACAGTTTGGGCTATGGTTCTCAGGAGCTCACACTAGGCACGTCTGTCTCCTTCAGCACCCAGACCACGCCCCCACGGGCCCTTTTTTGAGCCCCTGATGGCCTTTGAGACGCCTGGGCAGGCGCGGGCTGAGAAGCCGGCTGTCCCACAGCTGTTTTACGTCATCCAGCCTTGTAAGGAGTTGATATTGTCGTTTAATACCTTCCACTTATCCATCCACTCTGGTGTCGGCCCCACAGGGGACGACATCCCATTTATCGGCCTCTGCTCCACCTCCACGTAACCTTCCTCATCCCACATGTCGACACAGCCGTACCGACACACAGCACACACACAGGGAATGCTCTGACTGAGGACAGGACCCCACAAAGTCCTTTGGGGAGACAGAGAGAGAGTATGCCAGCACACACCAGAGCGCTATATAATGCAGGGATTAACACTATAACTGAGTGATTTTTCCCCCAATAGCTGCTTGTATAAACAATATTGCACCTAAATTTAGTGCCCCCCCTCTCTTTTTAACCCTTTGAGCCTGAAAACTACAGGGGAGAGCCTGGGGAGCTGTCTTCCAGCTGCACTGTGAAGAGAAAATGGCGCCATTGTGCTGAGGGAGATAGCTCCGCCCCTTTTTCGCTGACTTTTCTCCCGCTTTTTTATGGATTCTGGCAGGGGTATTTATCACATATATAGCCTCTGGGGCTATATATTGTGATATATTTGCCAGCCAAGGTGTATTTATTGCTTCTCAGGGCGCCCCCCCCCAGCGCCCTGCACCCTCAGTGACCGGAGTGTGAAGTGTGTATGAGGAGCAATGGCGCACAGCTGCAGTGCTGTGCGCTACCTTGGTGAAGACTGATGTCTTCTGCCGCCGATTTTCCGGATTTCTTCTTGCTTCTGGCTCTGTAAGGGGGCCGGCGGCGCGGCTCCGGGACCGAACACCAATGGCCGGTTCCATGCGGTCGATCCCTCTGGAGCTAATGGTGTCCAGTAGCCTAAGAAGCCCAAGCTACCACCAGTTAGGTAGGTTCGCTTCTTCTCCCCTTAGTCCCTCGCTGCAGTGAGTCTGTTGCCAGGAGATCTCACTGTAAAATAAAAAACCTAACATATACTTTCTTTCTAGGAGCTCAGGAGAGCCCCTAGTGTGCATCCAGCTCGGCCGGGCACAGGATTCTAACTGAAGTCTGGAGGAGGGTCATAGTGGGAGGAGCCAGTGCACACCAGGTAGTCCTAATTCTTTCTTAGCTGTGCCCAGTCTCCTGCGGAGCCGCTATTCCCCATGGTCCTTACGGAGTCCCCAGCATCCACTAGGACGTTAGAGAAATAATATAACCCACTCAAATCTAACTCTCTCTGCACATGTTACATCGGGTGTGGTATGGTATGCCGGCGGTCGGCCCCCCGTTGACCAGCATACCGGCGCCGGGAGCCCGACCGCCGGCTTATCGACAGTGTGGCGAGCGCAAATGAGCCCCTTGCGGGCACGGTGGCGCGCTACGCGTGCCACGCTATTTTATTCTCCCTCCAGGGGGGTAGTGGACCCCCACGAGGGAGAATAAGTGTCGGTATGCCGGCTGTCGGGATTCCGGCGCCGGTATACTGTGCGCCGGGATCCCGACAGCCGGCATACTGAAGACCACCCGTTACATCTGCCACACCTGCAGTGCAGCATGGTTTGCCAAATAGTGTGCTTTTTGATTTGTTAACAACTCTGAATAACAGCCCCAAATCCATACCCATCCACACTCTTTGTGTACTGGATCATCACAATACAAATTACAATTTTGCCAATGAAATGGACTTTTTACAAAACTGTTTTACATACATTTATTTTACTCTATCACTTTTTGTTGTCTCTGCAAGAAGAAAAGCACAAAAACTGATAACGCTCAGCTTCTCTGTAGCCAAGTTATATTTCAAAAGGTCAATGCAGGGTTTGGTTTAAGAGTTTAATGTAGCGGGAGAATAAATTTGGAACCTACAACTTTGTTGATGCAAAAGTCTATACCCCATTAAGCTGTAATAATTTTCAAGAGTTATAACAGAAATATTATATGCTATTACATTACTTGTTCATTTTTTTACAGTAGCAGATGCCACTAATGCTAATTATGCAGAGATATTTGTCTCCAACTTCTCAGCGACAACATCACTGAACAGGAATCATACAAAGCAAAAGACATAGTCAACCGTATACATTTTTTTTGTTCACAATTAAACACACACACAGGCTATTATAAACTTTATGTTAATAACTTATTAATATACTTTAGAATAATTGTACACCACAAATGGATTTTGTCCATTGTATTTAATGTATTTAGAAAACACCCAACACTTTTGGTTTCTTAATTACACAAGTTTTTTTCTTGCACTTTATAAAGGAAGACGACTGTTTTTCTACAGAGGCGTATCGGATCTGAAGAACTGTCAAAGGGCCTTTGTTCTCTCTTTACAGTGACAGAAAGCAGAGTTCAGGACATCCTATAGTCAAAATGGCAATGCTGCAATACTGGTGCTTTCCAGTACAAAAACATCTATTGTTCACACATTCGCTTTGTGACGTGTCTGCAATAAATTATATATCCTTACATGGCTCACTGTGCAAGGACACCTATTGTAAGGTTAAAAAAAAAACATAGGCTAACAAATAATACTCTCATAAGTGTTCTTCAGAGAGAAGAAGCCGTTTCTGAGACAATATTGTCATGGCAACTGAAAGAATTTCTAAGGTATGTCACATTAAAGGTGTTCACCAGAAACATTGTACTCAGTGTATAGTGGCTCTGCAACCCTGAGATTATAGCAAATGGAAATATTTACTCTCTAGGAATGTAATGCTTTGTATAAATTGGAAATCTGCAAGTGGAATAACCAAGAACATTGTAGGCAGAAGTGAAAAAATAGGATTTTGGTTACATACCCGTAAATACTTTTCTCGTAGTCCGTAGAGGATGATGGGGTCCACATTAGTACCATGGGGTATAGACGGGTCTACTAGGAGCCATTGGCACTTTAAGAGCTTGAGAGTGTTGGTTGGCTCCTCCTTCTATGCCCCTCCTACCAGACTCAGTATAGAAACTGTGCCCGAGGAGACAGACATCTTCGAGAGAAGGATTTAACACAGATAATGGCGAGATTCATACCAGCTCACACATACAAGGCACGTCAAGCTAGCTTAGCTTGAAAACTCAGCACCTGCTGAAACATTACTTACCAAGTAACAATGCAGTAATAATAATAATAATAATAATAATAATTTTATTTATATAGCGCTCTTTCTCCAATAGGACCCAAGGGGCTTAACAGATACATAGCATAATATAGTACAGAAAATAATGAAGTACATTTTCATAAAATACAGAAGCATGAAGATATTAAAAGGGACATTATGGAAATGCTTGAGTAAACAGAAAAGTCTTGAGTCTACTTTTGAAGGATTCTATAGTTGGGGCCTCTCGCACTGTGCGGGGAAGTGAGTTCCATAGAGTCGGAGCCGCATGACTAAAAGCTCAACCCCCAGATGAATTACGGTAGATTCTAGGTACTGCTAAAAGTCCTTCATCTACAGATCGCAGTAATAGAGTGGGGCAGTATGGGGTCAGAAGCTGTTTCAGGTACCTTGAGTCTTGGTCATGTAATGCTTTGAAACTCAGTAAGCCAATCTTGAAGATGATTCGCCATCGTACAGGCAGCCAGTGAAGGGAGTAGAGGATGGGTGTTATGTGGCTAGAACGGGGCTGGTTGGTTAATAGCCTGGCAGCTGTGTTTTGCACCAGCTGTAAGAGCTGCAATTCTTTTGCTGGTAGACCAAGGTAGAGGGCATTACAGTAGTCTAAACGAGATGATACAAATGCATGTATGACTTTTGGCAGATCATCTGAGGAAATTAAGTGCTTGATTCTGGCTATGTTCCTCAGGTGAAAGAATGAGGATTTGATTGTGGCTGATATCTGATGTTTAAGTGTCAAGCCACCATCCAGGACAACGCCAAGATTCCGCACACGATCACTGGTCTGTAATTCTGAATCCCCGAGTGTAAGTCCAGTTGGTTGGCTATGCTGCAGTCTTGTCCTTTGATGTTGCGGTCGTATCATAAGGACCTCTGTTTTATCCGGTACATAACTAACCAAAGTCGTACTGAACCAGATAACGGTTACAGCAAAACAAAGCGCTGGGCGGGTGCCCAGCATCCTCTACAGACTACGAGAAAAGGATTTACCGGTAGGCAACCAAAATCCTATTTTCTCTTGCGTCCTAGAGGATGCTGGGGTCCACATTAGTACCATGGGGATGTACCAAAGCTCCCAGAACCGGAGGGAGAACGCGGAGGCTCCTGCAGAACTGATTGACTGAACTTCAGATCATCAGAGGCCAAAGTATCGAACTTCTATAACTTTGCAAACGTGTTCGACCCAGACCAAGTTGCAATACCGAGACACCCAGGGCAGCCGCCCAGGAAGACCCCACCTTACGAATAGAGTGGGCCTTAACAGATTTTAGACACGGAAGTCCTGCCGTAGAATAAGCGTGCTGGATAGAGAACCGAATCCAGTGAAAAATAGTCTGCTTAGAAGCAGGACAACCAATCTTCTTGGGATCATATAGGACAAACAGAGAATCTGACTTTCTGTGACGAGAAGTTCTCTTCACATATATCTATCTTCAGAGCCCTTACAACATCCAAGGACTTTGATGTAATTGAGGAGTCAGTAGCTACTGGAACCACAATAGGTTGGTTGATATGAAATGCCGACACAACCTTCGGAAGAAACTGCTGACGTGTCCGGAGTTCAGCTCTATTTTGCAAGTAAGGACTTTTACAGGACAAAGTCCCTAATTCCGACACACGTCTAGCTAAGGCCAACAACATGACCGCCTTCCAAGTAAGAAATTTGACCTCAACCTCCTGCAGAGGTTCAAACCAATCCGACTGGAGAAACTGCAACACCACATTAAGGTCCCATGGCGCCGTAGGCGGTACAAAGGGAGGTTGGATGTGCAGAACTCCCTTCAAAAAAGTCTGAACCTCAGGGAGGGCAGCCAACTGTTTCTGGAAGAAGATGGAGAGGGCCGAAATCCGGACCTTCACAGATCCCAACCTCAGGCCCATATCCACACCTGCTTGCAGGAAGAGGAGAAACCGTCCGAGTTGAAACTCCACCGTAGAAAACTTCTTGGATTCACACCAAGAAACATATTTCTGCCAAATACGATGGTAATGTTTAGACGTTACCCCTTTCCTAGCCTGTATCAGGGTAGGAATGACCTTCTTCGGAATGCCCTTTCGAGCTAGTATCAGGCGTTCAACCTCCATGTCGTCAAACGCAGCCGCGGTAAGTCTTAATAGGCGAATGGTCCCTGCAGCAGCAGATCCTCCCGAAGAAGAAGAGGCCTCGGCTCTTCCTGAAAGAGATTCAGAAGGTCCGCGTACCAAGCCCGTCTTGGCCAGTCTGGAGCAATGAGGATCGCCTGAACCATTGATCTCCGTACGTTTAGAACTCTTGGAATGAGTGGAAGAGGTGGAAACACATACACCGACCGGAACACCCACAGAGACACCAGGGCGTCCACTGCCATTGCTTGTGGGTCCCTGGAACAATAGTGTTGAAGCTTCTTGTTCAGACGAGAGGCCATCATGTCTATTTGGGGTAACCCCCAAAGGTCTGTAATTTCCTTGAACACCTCCGGATGGAGACACCATTCCACTGGATGGAGATCGTGTCTGCTGAGGAAGTCTGCTTCCCAGTTGTCTACTCCCGGAATGAAGATTGCTGAGAGCGCCAACGCGTGTCTTTCTGCCCAGAGGATGATTCTTGTCACCTCTGACATTGCAGTTCTGCTCTTCGTTCCGCCCTGTTGGTTTATGTAGGCCACTGTCGTTACATTGTCCGACTGCACTTGAATGGCCCGATTTCTTAAAAGATGGGCCGCCTGAAGAAAACCGTTGTAGATGGCTCTTAGTTCCAGGATGTTGATGGGCAGCCCGGCTTCCAGACTTGACCACCTTCCTTGGAATGTTTCCCCCTGAGTGACTGCGCCCCAGCCCCGAAGGCTCGCATCCATGGTTAGAAGGACCCAGTCCTGAATCCCAAACCTGCGGCCCCCCAGAAGGTGAGGCAATTGGAGCCACCAGAGGAGTGAAATCCTGGCCTTTGGCGACAGACAAATCCTCTGGTGCATGTGAAGATGAGATCCTGACCACTTGTCCAGGAGATCCAGTTGGAAGGCCCGAGCATGGAACCTACCGTATTGGAGAGCCTCGTAAGAGGCCACCATCTATCCCAAAAGGCGGATGCAGTGATGAACTGACACTCGGGCTGGCTTCAGGACATCCCAGACCATTGTTTGTATCACCAACGCCTTTTCCTGCGGAAGAAACACCCTCTGCACTTCTGTGTCGAGGATCATCCCCAGAAAAGACAACCTCTTGGTCAGTTCCAAATGTGACTTTGGGAGATTCAGAATCCAAACGTGGACTCTGAGTAGTTGCGTTGTGAGAACAATGGACTGCAACAGTTTCTCCTTGGACGAAGCGTTTATCAGCAGATTGTCCAGTGTCACAACTGAGGGCCTGAGCTGACGGAAGGCAGCCTCAGTTGTAGGGGCTGAGATGTACCGGAACCTGGGAGGTTGTATCAGACCCCTGGACATGTAAGTAACATGAAGAGAAACCGCCCGAAGGCGTGACCACGACAACTTGAGTAAAAGTCAATGATATTTATTTATGACAAACTCCATGCATCACAGTAGCAGTAAAAAGTAACATAAAAATCAGCAGAGAAATAATAATACAGTTCCTGGGTACTACAGGGTGGCAGGGGCCACAGAGCTCTGGTGGTATGAGACAGTTCTTATTATCTGCAAGTTGGAAAGTCCTTACCAGGCTCAACTGTAGCAATGAGGAAAGCCCAGGGTCGTACCAGCTGGTGTTCCAGGGAAAGCTGGACTGCTGTAGATAAAATGCTGCTGTGGGTACTGGTTAGAACCAGACAGGTGTTGGCACGGAGTGGATACTGGCTGGAACCAGTTAAATAATAAATAAAGCTTGAGAGCGATGCAATGTAGATGAAATGTAGAATTTGAGAGCGGAGAAATAATAATACCGGTGGAGAGTGGTAAACTGCAGAAAGGACACCGGCCCTTTAAGAGAAGCTGTACACTGCTGGAAGCTGAGCTGGAAGCAGGTGATGTTGTAGCTAGAAACAGGTGAGTCCAGAACAGATCGGAGAGTCAGGCTACACCGCAGATGGAATGCTGGTGCGGGTCTCTATAGCAGAAGTCTGGAGACAGGAGCTGGAACCTGGAAGACATTCACAGAAGAGAGACAAACTGGAACTAGGTTTGACAACCAAAGCACTGACGCCTTCCTTGCTCAGGCACAACCTATTTATACCTGCAGCAAGGAAGGCATTGGCTAGGCAATTATGCAAATTAATAATACTGACAACGGATTGGTAGGAAAGATCAGCTGACAGAATCCAAGATGGCTGCGCCCATGCAGACACTTGGAGGGAAGTTTGGATTGTAATCCATGTGGTCTGGAAAACAGTAATGGCGGCGCCGGCCACCGGAGACAGGAGACGTCAGGCTGACAGATGCACATCCGACCACGCGGACACAGCGGAGGCCGCGGCTGACGTAATCGCCACTCTGAATGCAGAAGCTCAGGGACGGCGGCGGAGGCCGCGGGAGACGCCATGCCAGATGTATAAGGCGTTACTGTGACTGCGTCCAGAGAGACAGGAGAGGATGCGGGAATGTGCACATCAGGATAACAGATGGGATCCGGTCCTGGAGCGCTGAGCCAGCCTTAGGAGGCATCTGATAGGTAAGAAATGGCGTCCAGATACCCGGATCGTGACAGCACCCCCCCCTTTAGGAGTGGCCCCAGGACACTTCTTTGGCTTTTGAGGAAACTTGGAATGGAATCTCCGGACCAAGGCAGGAGCATGGACATCAGAAGCATTGGTCCAAGAACGTTCCTCAGGGCCATAACCCTTCCAGTCAATAAGATACTGAAGTTGACCGTAACGGTGACGTGAGTCCAGGATCTTGGCTACTTCATACTCAACGCCTCGTTGAGTTTGGACTTTCGGAGTTGGAGGAAGTGAGGAATGAAACCGATTCAAGATTAGCGGTTTCAACAGGGAAACATGGAATGTCCTGGGTATTTTTAAGAAGGGAGGCAACTGGAGTCTGTAAGCAACAGGATTGATGACTTGATCAATTTTAAAAGGACCGATGTAGCGAGGTGCAAACTTCATACTGGGAACTCTTAACCTCAAATTCTTCGTGGATAACCATACCCGATCACCCACCTTGAGAGCAGGAACTGCCCGACGCTTCTTATCCGCAAACTTCTTGTACCTGAACGATGCCTTGAGCAGAGCAGATCGTACGCTCTTCCAGATATTGGCAAACTGATGCAAGGTGATATCCACTGCGGGAACAGAAGTTGCTGGAAGCGGTTGGAACTCAGGGACTTTAGGGTGGAATCCAAAGTTGGTGAAGAATGGTGTTGAAGAAGATGAAGAATGATACTGGTTGTTATGACAGAACTCGGCCCAGGGAAGTAATTGAACCCAGTCATCTTGAGAGGAGGACACATAGATGCGGAGGAAGGACTCCAAGTCCTGATTCACCCTCTCAGTTTGACCATTGGTCTGAGGATGGTAAGCCGTGGAAAACTTTAGCTTGACTTGGAGGACTTGACATAAACTTCGCCAGAATTTGGCTGTGAATTGAACTCCTCGATCTGAGATAATTTCTTCTGGAAGACCGTGGAGTCGAAAGATCTCTTGTATGAATACTTGAGCCAACTTGGAAGCTGACGGAAGACCGGTGAGAGGAATGAAGTGTGCCATCTTGGTGAACCGGTCAACTACCACCCAGATGGTATTAAACTTGTTGCACATGGGCAAATCTGTAATAAAATCCATCGACAAATGGGTCCATGGTCGACGGGGAACAGATAGTGGAACCAGTTGCCCCGCAGGCGACTGGCGGGATACTTTATGTTGAGCACACTTTGGGCAAGATGCAATAAACTCCAAAACGTCCTTTTTCAGAGTTGGCCACCAATAGGACCTAGAGATAAACTCCAGGGTTTTTTGGATACCTGTATGTCCGGCAAAGCGGGAAGCATGGGCCCAATGCAAGAGCTTCTTCCTTAGTGTCGGCTTCACAAAACTTTTCCCTGATGGGGGCGTAGAGTCCATCCCTACCGTGGAGAATGCCAACGGATTTATAATAGGATGCTTGTCTGAAGACTCTGACTCATTTTCTTGCTCCCATGAGCGGGAAAGGGCATCGGCCTTGCGATTCTGAGAGCCCGGACAGAGCTGGAGTTTAAAGTCGAACCTGGAAAAGAAAAGTGCCCATCTGGCCTGACGAGGGTTGAGACATTGTGCGCCTTTCAGATATAGAAGGTTCTTGTGGTCTGTAAGGATGGTGATAGAATGAGAAGCTCCCTCCAACAGATATCTCCACTCCTCTAGAGCGAGCTTGATGGCTAGCAACTCCTGGTCGCCAATGGCATAGTTGCGCTCCGCTGGGGAGAACTTCCGTGAGAAGAAACTGCAAGGATGTAAATGGCCATCTTTAGCCCTCTGAGATAACACCGCTCCTACTCCAACGGAGGAGGCATCCACCTCTAAGATGAAAGGAGAGTCGATGTCAGGCTGTTTCAGGACAGGCGCAGAGATGAACCTCTGTTTTAAAAGATGAAAAGCTTGCATGGCTTCTTCAGACCACTTGGACGGGTTAGCACCCTTCTTGGTGAAAGCAGTAATAGGCGCCACAATGGTGGAAAAGTCTCGTATAAACTTTCGGTAATAATTGGCGAACCCTAAGAACCTCTGGACCCCTTTGAGGGTTAAGGGCACCGGCCAATTCTGGATTGCTTGTAGTTTCTCAGGATCCATCTCTAGTCCGGAACCGGACACAATGTACCCTAGAAACGGAATGGAGTTGACTTCAAAGACGCATTTCTCTAATTTGCAATAGAGATGATTGACACGGAGACGGGACAGAACCTCCTTTACCCAAAAACGATGTTCCTCTAAATTGTTGGCAAAAATGAGGATATCATCTAGATAGACCACGACATGACGGTATAGAATGTCTCTGAAGATCTCATTGACGAAATGCTGGAAGACAGCTGGAGCATTGCTCAATCCGAAGGGCATGACGAGGTACTCATAATGTCCGTCACGGGTGTTAAATGCGGTCTTCCACTCGTCACCCTCACGGATCCGGATGAGATTGTATGCACCTCTCAAGTCCAGCTTTGTAAAGATGGTAGCTCCGCTAACTCTGTCAAAGAGCTCAGTAATCAGGGGTAAAGGATAACGGTTCTTGATGGTAATGTCGTTCAAACCTCTGTAGTCGATGCACGGCCGCAGACCACCATCTTTCTTTTTTACAAAAAAGAAGCCTGCGCCGGCTGGAGAAGAAGAAGGTCGAATGAACCCCTTTGCTAGGTTCTCTTTAATGTATTCCTCCATAGAATGCGTCTTAGGCAGAGACAACGGATAAGTTCGGCCTCGAGGTGGAACCTTCCCTGGAACGAGATCAATCGGGCAGTCCCATTCTCTATGAGGAGGAAGGATATCAGCAGAAGCTTTACTGAACACATCCGTGAAATCTTGATATGGAGGAGGTGGAACATCAGACGACCTGGGGGAGGAAGAACAGACAGGCAACACTTTAAACAAACATGTCTCAGCACAGGAGGGACCCCATGCCAGAATTTGCGTAGTCGTCCAATCAATTGTAGGATTGTGAAGACGGAGCCATGGAAGGCCCAGGACCACAGGATGTGTGGCTCTTGGAATCACTAAAAGTGAAATAAGTTCGGAATGAAGAACTCCCACTCTCAGACGAACTGGTAGAGTCCTTAGAGCAATAACAGTATCAAAAATTTTACTGCCATCCACGGCAGTTAAGGAAAAGGAGGAAGGAAGTCTCTCGGTGGGTAGGGACCACCGTTTAACATAGGCTTCAGTAATAAAGTTCCCAGCTGCTCCGGAATCAAGGAGGGCAATGACGTTCCGATAACGTTGAGCAACTTGAAGCGAGACTGGGAGATTACAATCATGAGGAGATGGAGAGGAGATCATTACTCCTAGCCGGCCCTCTCCTGGGCGAGCTAGGGTTTGGAGTTTTCCCGGACGTTCGGGACAGGCATTGATGGTGTGAGACGGAGCTGCACAGTAAAGACAAAGAGACTCAGAGAGACGTCTTCGGCGCTCAGCAGGAGTTAAACAGGAACGGCCAATTTGCATGGGTTCATCTTTAGCTGGTGACAGTTGGCGAGGAGGAGGAGTAGAAGATTTTGGAGCAGATGATCTTCCACGCTCAATTGCTCTCTCTCTGAAACGTAAGTCAACTTTCGTACAAAGTGAGATTAGCTCATCTAACTTGGAGGGTAAGTCTCTGGTAGCTAACTCATCTTTAATACGCTCGGATAAACCATGCCAGAATGCAGCATACAGGGCCTCGTCGTTCCATGCCAGTTCAGATGCCAGGATCTGGAACTGTATAAGATATTGTCCTACAGTACGTGATCCCTGGCGTAAACGGAGAATCTCAGACGAAGCTGAAGTTACCCGGCCTGGCTCGTCGAAGATGCGCCTGAATGTTGACACGAATGCAGTGTAAGAAGATAGCAGGGTGTCGGACCTCTCCCATAATGGTGATGCCCAGTCAAGGGCGGAGCCACTGAGAAGAGAGATGATGTAGGCAATTTTTGTACGGTCACTGGGAAAATTGC
The DNA here is from genome assembly GCF_028390025.1 of Pseudophryne corroboree. Taxonomy (NCBI): domain Eukaryota; kingdom Metazoa; phylum Chordata; class Amphibia; order Anura; family Myobatrachidae; genus Pseudophryne; species Pseudophryne corroboree. The sequence continues at coordinate 451,599,792 of NC_086445.1, read as the reverse complement.
CAGGTTGTAGCTCAAACTGAATCTCACACTGGTTGAGAAATCCCCTGCAGAATCTTGGAGATCCGTCAAATTTTGCTGGCGTTGGAAGATGAAGACGTGGAGCAGAAACGGGTAAGGTGGGTGGGGTTATAGTTGGAGTCACTGTGGTTGACGCCCCAGATGCGTCTGATCCACGGAGAGTTGTCTGAATCCCATCCAGCCGAGTAGAGAGATCCTGGAGACAGCGGATGATGTGGCCCTGTGCAGCCTCCTGATGTTCAAGTCGGGCTGCCAGTTCTTGCATCGGCCTGGCCGCTTGATCCTGGTCTCCGGCTGGATTCATTAGGTCAGTGCTTACTGTCACAACTGAGGGCCTGAGCTGACGGAAGGCAGCCTCAGTTGTAGGGGCTGAGATGTACCGGAACCTGGGAGGTTGTATCAGACCCCTGGACATGTAAGTAACATGAAGAGAAACCGCCCGAAGGCGTGACCACGACAACTTGAGTAAAAGTCAATGATATTTATTTATGACAAACTCCATGCATCACAGTAGCAGTAAAAAGTAACATAAAAATCAGCAGAGAAATAATAATACAGTTCCTGGGTACTACAGGGTGGCAGGGGCCACAGAGCTCTGGTGGTATGAGACAGTTCTTATTATCTGCAAGTTGGAAAGTCCTTACCAGGCTCAACTGTAGCAATGAGGAAAGCCCAGGGTCGTACCAGCTGGTGTTCCAGGGAAAGCTGGACTGCTGTAGATAAAATGCTGCTGTGGGTACTGGTTAGAACCAGACAGGTGTTGGCACGGAGTGGATACTGGCTGGAACCAGTTAAATAATAAATAAAGCTTGAGAGCGATGCAATGTAGATGAAATGTAGAATTTGAGAGCGGAGAAATAATAATACCGGTGGAGAGTGGTAAACTGCAGAAAGGACACCGGCCCTTTAAGAGAAGCTGTACACTGCTGGAAGCTGAGCTGGAAGCAGGTGATGTTGTAGCTAGAAACAGGTGAGTCCAGAACGGATCGGAGAGTCAGGCTACACCGCAGATGGAATGCTGGTGCGGGTCTCTATAGCAGAAGTCTGGAGACAGGAGCTGGAACCTGGAAGACATTCACAGAAGAGAGACAAACTGGAACTAGGTTTGACAACCAAAGCACTGACGCCTTCCTTGCTCAGGCACAACCTATTTATACCTGCAGCAAGGAAGGCATTGGCTAGGCAATTATGCAAATTAATAATACTGACAACGGATTGGTAGGAAAGATCAGCTGACAGAATCCAAGATGGCTGCGCCCATGCAGACACTTGGAGGGAAGTTTGGATTGTAATCCATGTGGTCTGGAAAACAGTAATGGCGGCGCCGGCCACCGGAGACAGGAGACGTCAGGCTGACAGATGCACATCCGACCACGCGGACACAGCGGAGGCCGCGGCTGACGTAATCGCCACTCTGAATGCAGAAGCTCAGGGACGGCGGCGGAGGCCGCGGGAGACGCCATGCCAGATGTATAAGGCGTTACTGTGACTGCGTCCAGAGAGACAGGAGAGGATGCGGGAATGTGCACATCAGGATAACAGATGGGATCCGGTCCTGGAGCGCTGAGCCAGCCTTAGGAGGCATCTGATAGGTAAGAAATGGCGTCCAGATACCCGGATCGTGACATCCAGATATGGAATGATGTTCACCCCTTGCTTGCGGAGGAGAATTATCATCTGTGCCATCACCTTGGTGAACACCCTCGGTGCTGTTGAGAGGCCGAATGGCAGGGCCTGGAACTGGAAATGACAGTCCAATAATGCGAAACGGAGATAAGCCTGATGCGGCAGCCAAATCGGAATGTGGAGGTAAGCATCCTTGATATCCAGAGATAGCAGGAATTCCCCCTCTTTCAGACCTGATATTACCACCCTGAGAGACTCCATCTTGTACTTGAACTCCTTTAGAAAGGGGTTCAGTGATTTTAAGTTCAGAATGGGCCTGACCGAACCATCCGGTTTCGGTACCACGTAAAGGTTTGAATAGTAACCTGTGGTTTGTAAATGAGGAGGAACTGGTACAATGACCTGTGCCTCCACCAACTTCTGGACAGCTTCCTGTAGTACAGTTATGTCTGCCAGTAGAACTGGCAAGCCTGATTTGAAAAATTGGTGAGGAGGGAGATTTTTAAATTTCAGCGTGTATCCCTGGGACACAATATCTATCACCCAGGGATCCAGGCCGGACGATACCCAGATGTGACTGAACTGTCTGAGTCTCGCCCCCACCAGCCTCACCTCCAGGCCACGCGGTCCACCGCCATGCGGAGGACTTTGGCATACCTGAAGCAGGCTTTTGTTCCTGGGAACGTGCAGCAGTAGGTTTCTTGGATTTAACTCGACCTCCCCTAAAGGAGGTATTGGACGGTTTGGCCTTTCCAGGCTTGTTAGGCCGAAAGGACTGAGATGCTGATGAAGAGAAGTATTTCTTCGGAGCAGGAGCAGCTGAGGGAAGAAACGGAGACTTACCCGCTGTAGCCGTGGATATCCACGCATCCAAAGCTTCCCCAAAGAGAGCCTGACCTGTGTGGGGTAGGGACGCAACACTTTTCCTAGATTAAGGCGGTAGATCCTGGAACAGGTAAAACCATCTTTTTTGAGAGTCTGGACACAGATGCGTCAATAATAGGCGGGTTTTCCCATTTTTTTCTATCCTCCTCAGGGAAAGGAAACGCCACCTGGACCCTTTCAGGGATCTGGAATTTTTTTCTCCGGGTTTTCCCATGCTTTCTCAAATACAGCATTCAATTCCTTTGACGCAGGGAAGGTTAGCGAGGCTTTCTTATTTTCAGTGAAAAAAGCCTCCTCAACCTGCTCAGGTGTGGTATCATTTATATTTAACACATCCCTGATAGCCTCTATCATTAATTGCACCCCCTTTGCAAGAGAGGCAGACCCCCGCAACACATCCCCATTACCGTCTGTAGTATCAGAATTGGTATCCGTGTCATCTTGTGTGATGTTAACAAGCGCACATTTTTGGGGGTATATAGCGGGCGTCCTGAGGTACCATTGAGGTTCCCTTGCTGGAATCTGTGCTAAACCAGTGCTATCCTGATTACATGGAATGGGATCATCCTGTGAAGACATATCCCCCACAGCATATGACACAGTGTCCCTGGACATAGCTAAAGGAGACCACCAAACACTCCACACACACACAGGTGAGGGCAGACAGAGTTTCCCCCCCAAGAATGGCAAGAGAGACACAGAGATCGGAGCCAACCCACACACAGCGCTTTTACCAAAGAGAGACCCCTTGTCAGCGTTGACTGTGCATCTTAATAGGATACACAGTCGTATTGCAGCCCCCCCCCCCCCCCCCCCATTCTACAGCCCCCTGGTACCGTTTACAGATAGCTGGAGTTGCTGTGGAGGGACCTTCTTTCCTGGTCAGCGCTGTGCAGGCAGGAAAATGGCGCTGAAACGCTGCTGGGTCCGCTCTGAGGAGAAGCTCCACCCCCAAAATGGCACGGTCTTCCCGCTCTTCTGCTTATACTGGCCTGAGGATTTAGTGCTGGCTGAGATCTGGTACCCCGACAGGCTTCTGGACCAGTGTAGGGTGTAGCGCTGGCTCAGGGCGCCCCTCACAGCCCCGCACCATGTACCGCTGCGCTCCTGTTGCTGCCATCTTTACACCGACCCCCCGCTTGCTAGGGGGGTCGGTGTCTCACTTGCCACCGATTCTTCAGCTCTGCAAATGGGTGGCGGCATGCTGCTGGGGCGAGCGGTCCCCTGTGTCGGAAAACGATCAGACCCCTCTGGAGCTCAGTGTCCAGTCAGCGGAGACAGTGGCTCAGACCCCGGAGGGCGGACACTGCTCCCCCGCTCAGTCCCTCGCTGCAGGGAGGCTGTTGCCAGCAGCCTCCCTGTAAAACGAAAAACTCTGAAACAACAACTTTCTAGGAAAACTCAGGAGAGCTCCCATAGCTGTGACCGGCTCCTCCGGGCACATTTTCTAAACTGAGTCTGGTAGGAGGGGCATAGAGGGAGGAGCCAGCCCACACTCTCAAACTCAATGGCTCTTAGTGGACCCGTCTATACCCCATGGTACTAATGTGGACCCCAGCATCCTCTAGGACGTAAGAGAAAGAGTAATATGTATCAAGGGCCTGATTGCGACCTGCATGCAATTCAGAACAGGGCTGTCTTTTTGTATGGGCTCAATGGTTAGTTGCCCAAGGGTCCCAGGAGTGTAAGGGCCCTAGACTGATAGCTGACATTCCTCTTTTTCCAGCTGGTCCCGGGATGTAGTTATGTGATCGGCGGTTAGAAAACCGCCGGTCACATTACCGATCCCAACATCCCGCTGGTTTTCGATCCCGACAGTCGGCATGCCCACTAACAGGGACTATTCCCACTCGTGGGTGTCCACAACACCCACAGACTGGGAATAGAACCTGTGGCGAGCATAGCTCATCACCGAGCCCGCAAGGGGCTTCATTGCGCTCGCCCCCTGGTGGCATTCCACCGATCGGGATGCTGATGTCAGTATACTGACCATCGGCATCCCGTGCGGCGGTATACCATACTCATCCCCTCACAGATATGTGATATTGGATCATTTCCTCAATAAAAAATTGAGCACGTCTAATTTTCCTAGTTTCATTTGTTTCATTTTGTTCTCTTTATCTACTGGACTTGTGTGAAAATCTGAGGTAGTTTTAGGGCAAATTTCAGCAGAAATATAGAAAATTCTGAAGGGTTCACAAACTTTCAAGCACCACTGCGTATATAATATTATATATATATATATATATATATATATATATATATACACACACACATACACACATATACACACACACACACACATACACAATAATATGCAAAAGTTTTAGGCAGGTGTGTAAAACATGCTGCAAAGTAAGAATGCTTTCACAAATAGAAGTGTTAATAGTATATTTTTTTTATCAGTTAACAAAATGCAAAGTGAATGAACAGATGAGAAAATCAGATCAAATCAATATTTGGTATGACCACCCTTTGCCTTCAAAACAGCATCAATTCTTCTAGGTACACTTGCACAAAGTCAGGGATTTTGTAGGATTATTGTTAAATAACCAATCATACTAAACAGGTGATGATGATCATCATTTTCATATGTAGGTTGAAACGGGTCCGGTATGTATTACCGGCAGACGGGATGCCAGCTGTCCATATCCCGACAGCGGCAAACCGCCTGCCAGAATGCAGTTCTATGCATGTCGTGGACACCCACGAGTGGAAATAGCCCTGTTGCACCAGGATTCTGGATGGCGGCATTGCCGACTGTCAGGATTCCGGCATTGGTATCCTGACCGTCAGGATCCTGAAAGCCTGTATATTAAACATATCCCGTTGAAACACAGTCATTAGCTGAAACAGCTGTGTAGCAGGCGTACAAATGGGTGAGGAACAGACAAATTCTGCTACAAAAGTGAGGCGGTGGAAGACAGTTTCATGTCACAGGTCACACACCATGGCAAGACTGAGCACAGCAACAAGACACACTGCATCAGCAAGGTCTCTCCCAGGCAAAGATTTCAAAGCAGACTGGGGTTACAAGTGCTGTTCAAGCTCTTTTGAAGAAGCACAAAGAAACGGGCAACGTTGAGGATTGTAGACGCAGTGATTGGCCAAGGAAGCTTAGTGCATCAGATGAAAGTCACATCACGCTTACTTCCCTTCGAAATCGGAAGATGTCCAGCAGTGCCATCAGCTCAGAACTGGTAGAAACCAGTAGGAACCAGGTACAACCATCTACTGTTCAGAGAAATCTCGCCAGAAGTGTTCTTCGTGGAAGAATTGCAGCCAAAAATCCATACCTTCAACGTGGAAACAAGGCCAAGTAACTCAACTATGCACGAAAACATAGGAACTGGGATGCAGAAAAATGTCAGTAGGTGCTCTGGACTAATGAGTCAAATTTTTTAATATTTGTTCGTAACAGAAGGCAGTTTGTTCGCCGAATGGCTGTAGACCGGTACAATAATGAGTGCCTGCAGGCAACAGTGAAGCAAGGTGGAGGTTCCCTGCAAGTTTGGGGCTGCATTTCAGCAAATGGAGTTGGGGATTTGGTCAGGATTAATAGTGTCCATAATGCTGATAAATACAGGCAGGTACTTATCCATCACGAAATACCATCAGGGAGGCATCTGTTTGGCTACAAATTTATTCTGCAGCAGGACAATGACCACAAACATATAGCCAACGTATTTAAGAAGTATCTTCAACGTAAAGAAGAACAAGGAGTCCTGGAAGTGATGATATGGCCCCCACAGAGCCCTGATCTCAACATCATTGAGTCTGTCGGGAATTACCTGAAGACGCCGATGGATTTGAGCAAGCCTACATCCACAGAAGATCTGTGGTTAGCTCTCCAAGATGTTTGGAACAACCTCCCTGCTGAGTTCCTTCAAAAACTGATTGCAAGTGTACCTAGAAAAAAAGTGATGCTGTTTTGAAGGCACAGGGTGGTCACAACAAATATTTCTCTTCTGGTCAATCACTTTGCATTTTGCCAATTGCTAAAAATAAACTATTAGCACTTCTATTTTTTAAAGCATTCTTACTTTGAAGCATTTTTCCACACCTGCCTAAAACTTTTACACAGTACTGTCTGTCTGTCTGTCTGTCTGATATATATATATATATATATATATATATATATATATACACTGCTCAAAAAAATTAAAGGGAACACTAAAATAACACATCCTAGATCTGAATGCATGAAATATTCTTATTAAATACTTTGTTCTTTACATAGTTGAATGTGCTGACAACAAAATCACACAAAAATTATCAATGAAAATCAAATTTATTAACCCATGGAGGTCTGGATTTGGAGTCACACTCAAAATTAAAGTGGAAAAACACACTACAGGCTGATCCAACTTTGATGTAATGTCCTTAAAACAAGTAAAAATGAGGCTCAGTAGTGTGTGTGGCCTCCACGTGCCTGTATGACCTCCCTACAACGCCTGGGCATGCTCCTGATGAGGTGGCGGATGGTCTCCTGAGGGATCTCCTCCCAGGGGTTCACTACGGTATGCCGGCGTTCGGGCTCCCGGCGACCAGCATACCGGCGCCTGGAGCCCGACCGCCGGCTTACCGACAGTGTGGCGAGCGCAAATGAGCCCCTTGAGGGCTCGCTGCGCTCGCCACGCTACGGGCACGGGATCCCGTCAGTCGGCATACTGAAGACCACCCCCTCCCAAACCTGGACTAAAGCATCCGCCAACTCCTGGACAGTCTGTGGTGCAACGTGGCGCTGGTGGATGGAGCCAGACATGATGTCCCAGATGTGCTCAATTGGATTCAGGTCTGGGGAACGGGCGGGCCAGTCCATAGCATCAATGCCTTCGTCTTGCAGGAACTGCTGACACACTCCAGCCACATGAGGTCTAGCATTGTCTTGTATTAGGAGGAACCCAGTGCCAACTGCACCAGCATATGGTCTCACAAGGGGTCTGAGGATCTCATCTCGGTACCTAATGGCAGTCAGGCTAAATCTGGCGAGCACATGGAGGGCTGTGCGGTCCCCCAAAGAAATGCCACCCCACACCATTACTGACCCACTGCCAAACCAGTCATGCTGGAGGATGTTGCAGGCAGCAGAACGTTCTCCCTGACGTCTCCAGACTCTGTCACGTCTGTCACATGTGCTCAGTGAGAACCTGCTTTCATCTGTGTAGAGCACAGGGCGCCAGTGGCGAATTTTCCAATCTTGGTGTTCTCTGGCAAATGCCAAACGTCCTGCATGGTGTTGGGCTGTAAGCACAACCTCCACCTGTGGACGTCGGGCCCTCATACCACCCTCATGGAGTCTGTTTCTGATCGTTTGAGTAGACACATGCACATTTGTGGCTTGCTGGAGGTCATTTTGCAGGGCTCTGGCAGTGCTCCTCCTGTTCCTCCTTGCACAAAGGCAGAGGTAGCGGTCCTGCTGCTGAGTTGTTGCCCTCCTACGGCCTCCTCCACGTCTCCTGATGTACTGGCCTGTCTTCTGGTAGTGCCTCCATGCTTTGGACACTACGCTGACAGACACAGCAAACCTTCTTGCCACAGCTCGCATTGATGTGCCATCCTGGATGAGCTGCACTACCTGAGCCACTTGTGTGGGTTGTAGACTCCGTCTCATGCTACCACTAGAGTGAAAGCACCGCCAGCTTTCAAAAGTGATCAAAACATCAGCCAGAAAGCATAGGAGCTGAGAAGTGGTCTGTGGTCACCACCTGCAGAACAACTCCTTTATTGGGGGTGTCTTGCTAATTGCCTATAATTCCCACCTGTTGTCTGTTCCATTTGCACAACAGCATGTGAAATTGATTGTCAATCAGTGTTGCTTCCTAAGTGGACAGTTTGATTTCACAGAAGTGTGATTGACTTCGAGTTACATTGTGTTGTTAAAGTGTTCCCTTTATTTTTTTGAGCAGTGTATATATATATATATATATATATGTATATATATATATATATATATATATATATATCAAAAAGACTTTATGTAACACCCACCTCAAATATTTAAATACAGAACAGGAAATAACTCATTTGTCATTTAGATACCGTCCGGGGATTGACTGCAGATTCAGTTTAAACACCTGTCAATTACAAATAGAGACCAACACCAAATAGAGCACGCCATGGCGGATTGTCATTTACAAACAACTGATGATCAACGGTGGAATCAGCTTAGACACCATGCTGTTAATTATATATAGAAACTGCCATCAATTGACTGCAGTTTCCAGTGATTTCTAAATGGAACCAAAACAGTTGCTTTGTACATTTAACATACTGTCTTTATGCACTTTATAATTGACCTTCACAAGACAGCCATTTTGTGAACTGAATCAATATTCATGAGTATGCAGTTTAGACATGCAAAAGGATCCAATGAGATTACTTCAGGGTTTGTGTATATTTTAGAAGGATGGAATACGTTGTCTGTCGACCAGTGTGGAAACCTTTCACAGACATAGACACGATAGTAAAAGAAGTGAGTTTCAGTAAATGCTTTATTGCTTCTCATCTCAAAATGCAATTATGTAATAAATGATTCATGTGAATAAACAGTCCTGCAAGATTCACAAGAGGAATCCACTCACAGTATAGAATGAACACAATCCACAGGGGACATTAAATTCTGCCACAAAGAAACACTGTAGCCAATCATTCTGTTACATTCTGTTGCTGTGCCAAATGCTTGTTCAGCTTTGGTCTCATTTAGCTCTAATGCTTGGAACAAACAAAACACTGAAATCAGCAATCATTCATTCGGATTGCAACCCATATTTATCACATGTTTACACATTACAAACAAACGTTAGTATTGCGCTAATTACTGTTAGACTCTATTATCTCTATCAATTATTGTCACTGCATGGTAATATTTTGAAAACACAAACTGCATTTATTGCATTAATTTCTATGCTGTTTGTAATCATTTTGTTGCAGTTGATTTACAAGGCTTAGTGCTAGCCCAGGGGTACTTTCATTTTTTAATTCTTCAATATTTGTCTAGTGCAGTGATGGGGAACCTTTGGCACTCCAGCTGTTGTTGAACTATACATCCCAGCATGCCCTGCTACAGTTTTAGCACGGCCAAATAGCAAAACTGTAGCAGGGTATGCTGGGATGTGTAGTTCAAGCTGGAGTGCCAAAGGTTCCCCATCACTAGTCTAGTGTATGTTAGATTATGTCACATGGAAATACTGAAAAAGGGCCATTAATCTTTTATTTAAAAAAAAAAAAAGCATATACACATAATAATTGTCTTCAATGTTTAACAGAAATCGGATATTACTACAGTGTGCTGGTGATCCCTCTTCTTTCCACCTGACACCTCCACTCTATCTGTGACTCATCTCTCCTGGCTCACTTTGTACTTGTCCCATCACCTCTTCTCTGATATCCTTTTACTTGCATTTCCAATCAGTGATCCCCAGGCTGTGTTGGACTGACTCACAAAGGTGTAGTGGAGACTCCTGGTGGGCCCCACTACCTGCCAACGCCCCCCCCCCCCTCCCCCCCCCTGTAGGGATCAGGTTCCAGACTGTGCACTTGAATTATACAGTACATTAAGGATCGCCACACATCCCTCCCCTGGGAGCAAGAGAGAAAGGGTGTCAGGGTGAGAGAGAGAGAAGTGAGAAAGAGAGGGAGAAAGAGGGTTGGGTCAGGGAAAGATAGGGTGTCGGAGAGAGAGAGAGAATGTTTCACGGAAAAAGAGGGAATGAGAGAAAGAGAGGGGAAAGTCAGAGAGAGGGTGTCAGAGAGAGAGAGACAGAGAGTGGAGCACGAGCGAGGCTGTCACGGAGAAAGAGAGAGAAAGGGAAGTGAGGGGAGAGGGAGAGAGTGAGAGGGCATCAGGGAAAGGGTTTGTCAGAGAGGGAGAGAAGCAAGAAAAAGAGGAGGGGGGGGGGAATCGAGCAAGAGTGAGAGAGTGTGTCAGGGAGAAAAAGAAAGAGGGGAGCAAGACAGACAGAGTGAGTGTCAGCGAAAGAAAGAAGGAGCGACAGAGAGAGAGAGAGGGGGATAGAGAGAGACAGTGTCAGGGAGAGAGAGAGAAACAGTGTCAGGGAGAGAGAGTCACAGACAGAGTGTCAGTGAGAGAGTCGGCGAGAGAGAGAGTGTCAGGAAGAGAGAGGGAGAGACTGTGTCAGGGAGAGAGAGAGAGGGTGAGAGAGAGAGAGACAGTGTCAGGGAGGGTGTGAGAGACACCAACAAGGAGAGAGACCAAGCGTCAGTCACGGAGAGACAGAGAGAGAAAGAGACAGTGTCGGGGACAGAGAGAGAGAGTGTCAGGGAGAGAGAGAGAGAGAGAGAGAAAGAGAGTGTCAGGGAGAGAGAAAAGAGAGCGTTAGAGAGAGAGGGGAGAGAGTGTTAGGGAGAGAGAGGGGGAGAAGTAGAGCAAGCTGGGGAGACATTACGTGACTACAGAACACGTCTCTCATGGAGGAGGGAACTTCACTGCATTAGTCCCCACCCCTAAATACCCGCGAATAGCAGCACTGCAGATCTGCTACGGGTGCTGGCCCTGGTAAGGGGAGGGGTTGTGTCTTTGAACCTTGGGGGCCCCCCAGTACTTCTGTGTGCCCTTTGTGCCCCCCTGATGCCGGGCCTGAGTACATTATACTGTATACATGTTAAATTATACAGCACATGCCTGTTGTGTACTCTACAGTGTTCTCTACAGTGCAGTGCTGTTATTAATCTGGTATATTATCATGCATGTACTAGCAGTATTTACTATATGTGTTTATCAAGGAGCCTAGGCCATGCAATCTCTAATGGTTAACCAAGCCTCTGTGGCAGCTGGCTACACACCCTCTGGAGACTGACCCCTAAACATGGGCCCCTACCAGTGCATTCCCCCGGTGGGCCCTTAATGCTCCAGTCCGACACTGCCCTCAGGGTTCTGTCCTTTCTTTTTAACACTCAAATGTATTTCTCTTCCCCTGAAAACTTCTAATCCCTTCCATATTACCTCCTGTCTATCAGCAATCTGATATTGGATATCACAAACACATCAAGATCCACTCTCCTCCACAATCTCTCCTTGGTTCTCCAAGTCTGTTCTCTGATTGTCATTCTGGATTCTGCCATTTACTAAACCCCCACATCCTCTTTAAAGCCTATTGGTTCCAAGTCCACAGAATTTCCATAATCAAGCTCTTTCTTTCCCTAGAATCAACTAAAACTCTTGTTTACACTCTCATCCTCTCATGCCTAGATTAACAGAATCAACAATGCTCTGGTCATTCAAAAACTCCAGCCTCACCACTCTTCAATGCATCCTTAACTGCTGGCTGACACCTTTTTTCTCTTGTCGTTCTACATCCGATTACCCCCTCTACCATTCACTTCACCGGCTCCCTGTTGAATTCAGAATTACATTTAAACTTCTCTCTCACCTGTAAGGCTGTCAACTACTCCCCTACATCTCCAGCCTCATTTCCTCACACATACTCTCATACCCTCCTACCAATGACAGCCACCTGATTACCTCTCTGATCATCACTTCTCATTCTCTCCTTAAGGATATCTCCCAGTCTGCTCCCACTCACTTTTTCATTATAGCATACCAGCTGTCTTCCTAATACTCCAGTCCTACAGATGTGTCCTCATACAATCTTGATGCAGTCGCGCCAAACAGCCCCTCTCAGCTCGCCAGGTGCAGTGAGACTCAGGCATCTTTTCTGCAGAAAATGCATCTTAGTCGCTATGTGATGCAACTATGACGCTTCAGAAGACTGTGCTGATTAATCTGATATGTGACACTTTTATTTCTGGGTGCGACTGAGTCTCTAAATCTGTATATGAAGTACTACAAAGCAGCAGCCACAGCTTTTTTCCCAAAACAAGTTCTGTTGTCCTCCACATAAAGACGTAATCACACACAATATATGTGTCACATATCAAATTAAGTATCACAGTCTCCATGTGCATCAAAATCGCATTGCGCTGCGACTAAGTCGCTTTTTCGTCAAAAAGATGCCAAGCGCTAGCAGAGTTGCACGTGACGTAGTGGTTTACCCATGTCAGGCATCTCACGCTGCATGGCGTATTGAGCCTAGATGTAGGAGGACACATCTGTATTTTCCCTTTTCTCCCTAGGGTGTTCACCATAGCCCTTTTAGATTGTAATCTCCTGAGAACAAGGTTCTCTCCTCTCTACATAATTATGTCATTTTACAGGAAAAATATGTATTTATCATGACATTTTGACAGTGTGTATTCTTTTAACACGTTGTTCTATCCCCCTTATATAGCGTTATGGAACCCTTATTGGCATCTTATAAATAAAATATACTAATAGCTAACTCTCAGCTACCCTCTACTCTCTTTCTCATGGCATTGCCGTTATCACATGTGGATGCTAGGTAACCCTTAATATCTGTGCTGCCATAGCTGCTAACCGTGTTTACACATTGCACATTTCAGTCATATTTAAGGGGGAGTTGTGTAATGTAACCCACTCATTTGTAAAAGTTGACTCCTACACAGGCCTGTACTCACACAATCACACAAGTAAATGGGTTACTGCCTGCCACAATATCAGCAAACATCTGACGTTCTCTGTGCTGTTCTAGCTAAAATCAGGAGTTTAAATCTGCTTGACGACCATACCTCTAACTATGCTCCAATCTGAGGACAAATCAGAGCAGGGCTTCCATTTCTGTAAAAAAGAAAACCTGGACATATGAAGACTTGAATATATTATGGCCAGGTATGTTATTCCAAATGCATGAAGGTGCCTATTTTATTACTATTCAGTTACAGATAGATGTGCATTAATACATTAGAAAATACAGTACCTTCTTTAGAGCTGGTGCTGCCAGTAACACCACTTCCAGCTGAAGATCTGCCCACAGGGCTTGAATGCTTGGCACCCCTTCCTGGGATTTTTAGTCCACTTGGTTTCAGCATATTTGTGACGATTGCTTCAGCTTTTTAGCAGTTTCACCTCTTAGCCCAAATCCTTCTCACATTTAACCGTTAGGCTTCTCTCTACTGAATGGTGATGTTCATGTTTAAATATCTAAAAAAACAGAATTTACATTATTTGGTCAGAATATTTATTATTGTAACTGAAAACAAGACATATAATAGTACTGCTATAGTACTACACACAGCTGCATGTATTGGTCAGGGGTCTATTTACTAAGCCTTGGATGGAGAGAAAGTCCACGGAGATAAAGTACCAGCCAATCAGCTCCAAACTGTCATTTTTCAAACCCATGTCAGTTAGGAGTGGATTGGCTGGTACTTTATCTCCGCCCACTTTATCTCTATCTAGGGCTTAGTAAATAGACCCCTCAGTCTTATGTTTTTGTTATATACAGACACATTCATGTTTGCATTATTTCAACTGAACAGTGAATTACCTGTTAATCCTGAACTTGTTTATACAATCCATACCGCACTACATTCCAGCTGGTAAATAAATAGGACCATGTGCCTGTCACCCAAACCCCACGCTGCCCGGTCCCATACAATGCCCTATTAATCTGTCACATCTATTTCATGCCAAGTCCTGCTCTCTCTTTTAGCTGGCACTGTTAGCAAGTATACCAATAATACACCTTCATTTGCAGTGTCCCTACGTAGAAACATAAATTTACTTATGTAATGTTACTTTATTGTAAATCTTGATGTCAGGAAAACATAGTTCTGCTTTTTTGTTATACTGCTGGAATTACAATGCAAAATTATTACTTTACATTTCCCTTTATATAACAACCAAGAGTGTGCTCAAGAGTATACTAATTCAATGCTCTTACACATAACAAACTTAAAATAATAGGCAAAGTCTTCAATGGTGACATTTTCTGTCATAGAATACGTATTCCTTATGAGGCTTTAGGATTCTGGCTTTCAGTTCCTGATTGATAGTTGCAATTCCTTGATGACAATGTAATTCCTTTGGTAACAATGTGATACAATCCCCTTGATAACAATGGGGGTCATTCCGAGTTGATCGCTCGCTAGCTACTTTTAGCAGCGGTGCAAACGCATAGTCGCCACCCACAGGGGAGTGTATGTTCGCTTTGCAAGTGTGCGAACGCGTGTGCAGCCGAGCGGGACGAAAAAGTTTTGTGCAGTTTCTGAGTAGCTATGGACTTACTCAGCTCTTGCGATCACTTCAGTCTTTTTGGTCCCGGAACTGCCGTCAGACACCCGCCCTGCAAACGCCTGGACACGCCTGCGTTTTTTCAAACACTCCCTGAAAACGGTCCGTTGACACCCATAAACGCCTCTTCCTGTCAATCTCCTTGCGATCGGCTGTGCAAATGGATTCTTCTTTAAATCCATCACCCAGCAACAATCCGCTTTCTACCCATACAACACGCGTGTGCTTTGTGGTGCATACGCATGCGCAGTAGTAACCTGTTTGCTGCGCTGTGAAAAACGTCAGCGAGCAATCAACTCGGTATGACCCCCAATATCCAATGAGATGTCTTAATGTCCAATGGAATATCTGAGCCCCGTCAATGGATTGGTATCCGTTCACATGGTCGACCATGTTATGGTCGACAGTCATTATGTCGACCACTATTGGTCGACATTGACATGGTCGACATGGACACATGGTCGACACATTAAAAGGTCGACATGAGTTTTTTAACTTTTTTTTCTTTTGGGGAACTTTTCCATACTTTACGATCCACGTGGACTACGATTGGAACGGAAATCTGTGCCGAGCAAAGCGGTAGCGGAGCGAAGGCACCATGCCCGAAGCATGGCGAGCGAAGCGAGCCATGCGAGGGGACGCGGTGCACTAATTGGGGTTCCCAGTCACTTTACGCAAAAAACTACACAAAAAAAAAGTAAAAAAACCCCTCATGTCGACCTTTCCATGTGTCGACCATTTTCATGTGTCGACCATGTGTCCATGTCGACCAATAGTGGTCGACCTAATGACTGTCGACCATAACATGGTCGACCATTCATACCGGAACCCAATGGATTCCTTGTGGGTTTTAAAAAGACACCCTCACACCAATAAAAAGACTCAGAAAATAAGCCCATAATAGAATTTATTAAAACATGTATTGTCACACAATAGACCAGAGTACTGCTTACACAATGCTAGAAGTGTTTTACATTCTACACTT
Organism: Pseudophryne corroboree; assembly: GCF_028390025.1. Lineage (NCBI taxonomy): Eukaryota > Metazoa > Chordata > Amphibia > Anura > Myobatrachidae > Pseudophryne > Pseudophryne corroboree. Next base: position 451,584,166 of record NC_086445.1, on the reverse strand, counting down.
GTGAATGAATTTCCCAATCTCTTGTGACCCAGAGGGTGTGGATTCAGAATGTTATATCTAACTCCACTATATGCATTTTGTCTCTTTGTGAGACTTCATCAGGGATAAATCTTAAATGGTTATATAAATGTAACCTAAACCGCATTGACAGTGTATCAGAATAATGGACGCAGATTGATTGACAAGAAGAAAACATTTGTGGATGGTAACTGGCAGTTTTCTGGGAGAATCAGGAACAACGCAGGGCCATTCCCAAACGTTTTCATGGAGGGTGTGTGATGTCAGCTCAGGCCCCGATCAGCCTGGTTTTTTTGCACCGTAGGAGTAAGTCCCATGCTACGCACAGACTGCACAGACTGGAAAAAACATTCGATGATGAGTGAGATGCGAATGGATTTGCAACTAACTGCCATTTACAAAGCTTATCAAATGACGTACGCAGACTTGCACGGGGTGGATTTTCACTCTGGCTGGGCGGCGACTATCCGATCACAAACCTCTGCAAATTCGCAGAGGTACGATCAGGTCTGAATTAGGCCCTATATCTGATGCACACCCTTGACAGATTGGCATCTCACCCTCCAAATTGTTGAGTATTAAATAGCAATTATGGAACAAACTCACAGGAAATCTGTCATCATATGCTGTGAATTAAAAGTTACCACATATTCACAACCTGCTACATTTCACCCATATAATCCAAAACTGAGTAACAGTTCATTATAGCTGGAGTATCAGTGGCTGCTCTGGCATGGTGTCACACATTGTATAGGGTTCCACGCAACACCTCCTAAACCACGTGAGTAGTGGGGCTAGCGCTGGGCACATTTTGCTGCAGTAGTTTTGTTCTAGATTTTAAAAAAAAGTAATGGATTACATCTGGTCTAAGAAATAGAAATGGATTTTGCTGCTGTCGTTGAAAAAAACGAGACATACACAGGTGGAGAGTTGATGGATAATATTTCTTGCATTGAATATGAGTGGATTTACACAGAGATTAGGGAGGACATGACAAAAGCTACAGAATGTACAATATAGACTATTTAACAGTTGAATAGACACATAATATAATTATTGCAGGCTTTTCCACATTAGCCTCTGAGTAACTATTTTACTTGGCTAAATGTCATAAAGATATGTAAATGTACTAGTATTACCATTGCTACATCAGTATTTCAATGTTTGACCAAAACTATAAGGCGGAAGTTTACTAAAGGTCGATTTTGACCGATTCGCATTTTCCCCCCCACTGAAAAATAAGCGCTACTGTAATTTACTAAGGATTAATTCACATAAAGGTTGCATGTCAAATGTGACTTAGTACTCCAAATCATGGCAGTTCAGCATTGGTACAAATAACATTGGTATCATTGGAAACTGCAAACTTATTTGCTGTTGTCAAATCTCTCCACTTCCCACCAAAATCGCATTAAAGTCACCTCAATGCACTAGATCAATGCACTGATTTTTTTGTAGTTTTCATTTTTTATGCCTAACACCCATCAAAAGCACGACCAAAGTTGCACAAAATTGGCACCTCAATGCACTTGCAACATGTGCATGTTTGACAGAAATATGCACAGATCAGTAAGATCCGTGTATGCTTCAGTCTATAAAAGTAAAAAATAAAAAAAAATAAAAAAGAGTTAAAGTTTTTTTTTTAAAATGACAGCACTGAGCTTTGTGGAGTCGGTGCTGGTTGTGAAAAATGCGGGAGATCCCCACATTTTTTCCACTCGAATTATCACAACCAAGACCGGCTCCAAAAAGCCCAGTAACTGGTTATGCTTTTGGGAGGGGGGGTAACCGGTAAAGAAAGAGTTACTTTTTAACTGTTTCTTTACTTTTACAAACAGAAGCATGCAGGGCTGCCAACAGAAATTGTGGGGCCCGGGACTGAAAAAATAGGCAATCTGTCAGAGTGGCCGGGCCCGGGACAACTGTACACAGGGCACCCCCTTGACGGTGGCCCTGGAAGCATACATGGATCTTACCGATCTATGCATGTTTCTGTCAAACAATTGCAGGTGCACTGAGGTGCAAATTTTGTGCGTCTTTTATTGTGAGCTGAGATGGGATTTCTGCAGGGAAAACAACAAAATCATGCATATACACACACATCCTGCAATGCGACACAATACACCATCGAAAGACAAAGATGCAGTTAGTAAATTTGCGCTTTTTGTTCGGGTGAAAAAGGGGGATTTTGGCCAATTTGTTACATTGCCCCCCCAAGTCTCAAATGTGATTTGATACTTGCATGACTATTATTGCAGTGTCTTTTGGGGGTCATTCCGAGTTGTTTGCTCGTTATTTTTTTCTCGCAACGGAGCGATTAGTCGCTAATGCGCATGCGCAATGTCCGCAGTGCGACTGCGCCAAGTAAATTTGCTATGCAGTTAGGTATTTTACTCACTGCATTACGAGGTTTTTTTTTCGTTCTGCTGATCGTAATGTGATTGACAGGAAGTGGGTGTTTCTGGGCGGAAACTGGCCGTTTTATGGGTGTGTGTGAAAAAACGCTGCAGCTTCTGGGAAAAACGCGGGAGTGGCTGGAGAAACGGAGGAGTGTCTGGGCGAACGCTGGGTGTGTTTGTGACGTCAAACCAGGAACGACAAGCACTGAACTGATCGCAGATGCCGAGTAAGTCTGAAGCTACTCAGAAACTGCTAAGAAGTGTCTATTCGCAATTCTGCTAATCTTTCGTTCGCAATTTTGATAAGCTAAGATTCACTCCCAGTAGGCGGCGGCTTAGCGTGTGCAATGCTGCTAAAAGCAGCTTGCGAGCGAACAACTTGGAATGACCCCCATGGTTCTTACTGATGCGTGTAAATTTACTGACAATTAACAGCCCAGCATGATGTTACTTTAAACAGATTTATATACACTGTTAGGGGTATATTCAATTCAAGTCGGATCCATTTCAACATGAATTTGTCGGAATGGATCCGACATGACATATTCAATGACCATCTCAATCCGACTTTAAAAAAGTCGGATTGAGATGAAGGTGCTGAGAGGGGGAGAGCAGCAGGGAGACGGGGGAGAGCAGCGGCTACAGCAGCGTAGCAAGAGGATGGGGCACCACCGCCGCTCACAGCAGCGTCCTCCTGGCTCCAGCAAGCGGGACCTCACTGCACCACCGCTGCTCACAGAAGCGTCCTCCCGGCTCCAGCAAGCGGGACCTCACTGCACCACCGCTGCTCACAGAAGTGTCCTCCCGGCTCCAGCAAGCGGAACCTCGCTGCACCACTGCCGCTCACGGCAGCGTGTCCTCCCGGCACCAGTAAGCGGGACCTCGATTACGGGGGCTGGGAGGACGCTGCCGTGAGCGGCAGTGGTGCCCCATCCTCCAGCTACGCTGCTGTAGCCACTGCTCTCCCGTCTCCCCGCTCATCTCCATTCAACTTTTTTTAAACTCGGATTGAGATGGTCGGAAACGGGGCCAAAACCTGTCGGAAACGGAAATTTGTCCCCGTTTCCGACAGAAGCACGCGGATCGGCAGTTATTCCGCTGATCCATGTGCTTTCCGACAAGTCGAATTCCCCCTCTTGTCGGATAAAAAAGCCGGGGATTGAATAGGTCGGATCCCCTTCCGACCTGAAAAAGTCGAAAACTGCCGTCAATTGAATGTACCGCATAGTCTCAGGTATTTCAATTTCCTTCTAACTATACTTTCTGACAGCATCTCCCCCAGTCTTCCAAGTAGATCAGTTTTTTTGGCTACACTTATGCTCTTTTTTTTTCAACTGGAGAATTAGCTGCTAGTTTTAGTGAACAAAAGTTGATTATATCTCACTTTTTTGGACCCACAGAAGCATAAATATTCATACAGGTACAAACTAATCTCTCGATCCAAATCATGCTGTTACACATCCGGGATGCATTCCATTTGCCGGCTGTCGGGATCCCGACAACCAGAATTCCATCAGCCGACAATGCCACCAGCCGTAATCCCGGAAAAACAGGACTATTCCCACTCGTCGGTGTCCACGACACCCATAGAGTGGAAATATATATTCTGTGGCGAGTTCAGCTAGCCCACAAGGGGACTCTCTGCGCTCGCCCCGCTGCTGGCATTCTGGTGGGCGGAATGCCGATGTCGGGATATTGACAGCCGGCATCCCGCCCGCCAGTAAATCATACTGAATCCACACATCCTAATACCCGCTATTAAAAAAATACTTACAATGGGCATGCTAAAGTAACAACAGTAGGTGACTATTGGCATTAGGAGTAAGAACTGCTGTCTTCAAATCACGGTTCTATCAAATTTATACAAATTAGAGAAATGGCAGTTATCATGTCCATAGCTGGATAAGGGCAAAGGATAATGCAGTTATTGTTACAGACAAGTACTGTTGCATGATTGGTGAATTTCTCCCTAAATACAATAGATTTATATGGGCAGCATAGTTGGCGTAGTGGGTAGTCTTCTTAGCTCACAACCCTAAGGTCATAAATTCAATTCATTAGCAAGGAACTATTTGTGTACAGTTTGCATGTTCTCCTCATGTTTGCGTGAGTTTACTCTGAACTATAGATTGTTATCTTCACTTGGGCAGGTACTTTTTATGAATTACTTGAATACATAATGCTAGATTAGATGTGCGGTGCAGGTAGACCTTCATTGCTAACTTACTATAATCATCAATTACTGATGTTTTGCCTGATGTTACCAGAAGGATTTCACAGTCACTGCACTGACAGAGCCTGACAACATAGCATGTGTTTTCTTCACTCTCCAAAAAAATGAAGACTCCAGTATGTGCTTAGAACTATCTGATACAATCAGTTCCACACATAATATCACACGTGGCAGACAGTCACATAATGGAATGGTTAGAGTACACAGAGAGTGAAGCTGTAAATGATAGCTGCCAAATCTGCCAAGGCAATGGCTGGTGGAGTGAGAAGTATGAAATCTCATCCCCAAATCCTGTGGAATGAGGCTTACTATTTTATTGTGCAAACATACATGGACATTATTAGTACATATCCCTCACAATGGCCCACATTCCGAGTTGTTCGCTCGCTAGCCGCTTTTCGCAGCAGTACACACGCTAAGCCGCCGCCCTCTGGGAGTGTATCTTAGCTTAGCAGAATTGCGAACGAAGTATTCGCAATATTGCGAAAAGATTTTTCTGTGCAGTTTCTGAGTAGCTCGAGACTTACTCTTCCAGTGCGATCAGTTCAGTGCTTGTCGTTCCTGGTTTGACGTCACAAATACACCCAGCGTTCACCCAGACACTCCCCCGTTTCTTCAGCCACTCCGGCGTTTTTCCCAGAAACAGCAGCGTTTTTTCACACACTCCCATAAAACGGCCAGTTTCCGCCCAGAAACACCCACTTCCTGTCAATCACACTCCGATCACCAGAACGAAGAAAAAACCTCGTAATGCCGTGAGTAAAATACCAAACTTCTTAGCAAATTTACTTGGCGCAGTCGCAGTGCGAACATTGCGCATGCGCAATTAGCGGAAAATCGCTGCGATGCGAAGAAAAATACCGAGCGAACAACTCGGAATGAGGGCCAATGTGCTCATCACTTGCATGACTAAAGTGTGAGTTGTCGATAAAAGGAAATTCGTACTTTATTTTTACAAGAAAGCACTCAGAAACTACACATGTAGCACCCTCTTTGCAAATGACATAATCTCGTAGTGTTAGTGACCTGTTAATCCTTAAAAATCTATGCAAGGGACAAGGTTGTACAGTATATTAGAGGTTGAATACACACAGGCCAAAACAGGTCTGAGGCTTTATACATACTTGCCTACCATCCCGGCTAGCTCCCGAAAATCAGGTGGCTCTCCCGGCAGGTGGGCAAGTCTCCCGCTTTTCTTAGCAGCCCCCTCGGCCGCCCACAGCAGAGAACAAGTGGGTGGTCCGAGGGGTTTCGATGACACGATTCGCGCTGAATCGCATCATAGTAGCTTCATCCCCTTTTTATATGCACTGTATAGCGGGTGGCAGAGCCACGATGACGTGATCGTGACGCCACACCCCTGGACTGCCCATCTATCTATCTGCCATGCCCCCAGACAACCCACCTTGCCAGCGGCCAAGCCTTTGGACAGGCCACTTTGCCGTCAGCTACACCCCCATGCACTTACCACGCGACCACCTTCCGAAGGAGGGGGCAGCCAGATAGGCGATTATGGTTTGATATCATTTCAATACCACATTTATATTTATTTTTTATGTTTTTTTTACCTATTCACTGTCATATATCTATTTCCAATAAAAATAATGGGGTAGACTGTATCGGATGCTTATATTTACTCACAATACCTAAAGCAACATTATTCATTAGTTAACTCACTAGGGTGCCTGTTCATTCATTAACTCATATCTGCTTCAGGTTTGTTAGCAAAGCAAAAAAACCACACAACTGGGCAAAACCATGATGCACTGCAGGTGTGGCAGATGTAACATGTGCAGAGAGAGTTTTCAGTTTGAACACTCCACTCAAATCGAAATCTCTCTGCATGCGTTACATCTGCCCCAACTGCAGTGCCCATGGTTTTGCCCAGTTGTGTCCTTTTTTTCGTTACTAACAAACCGGAATCAGGCCCTCACTCTGGTGCCTGTTTATCAATAGAGACCACTCTTCAATAATAAGGAAGATGCTACTTTATTACTGCAATTAGTATTAAAAAAAATTCACCGTTGCAGCTGAAAGCATGTGACTAGGGGAACTGAAAGTCCACACCATTGTGCCTTCAGAAGGACAAGTAATAAAGAAATAAATAAAGTAAAGGTGTAAGGGTGCCTACACACCAGCGCAAAGCAGCTCAGACCACGATCACTAGCTGATTGTGGTCCGATCCCCCCACCAGCTCCCTGCTTCCCGATGCGCTGCCGATGTGCACGGGAAGCAGAGAGCAGGTCCCCCGATACCGATCCAATGAACGGTGACATGTATTTACCGTGCATCGGATCGGCTGATCTTAACTGCAGCAGTCAAGATCTCCGATCCGATGTGCGGGCGGCAGGTACGTGCATCGGATCAGAATGGTTAGCAGAGAAGGTACATTTCTGCAACGATTTCCATCCAATCACTCGCACGACGCACTGAAATCGGAGGCCATCGGGATGAAATCATCCTGGTGTGTACCCATACTAACATTGAATATGAAACGAAGAAGTGCACAGAAACAGAGAAACACAAATAAACAATATTTTGACCATATAACCACAATAAATTATAATAAAACCAGAATGGGGAGAAGGAAACAAGCCCTCATAGGCTGCATGAGGGAGTAAGGGTAAGAAGGTGGAAAACAAGGATATAGGAGTGGGAGAGGAATACAGGAGGGTAGGGCGCACAAGCCATCATGCAACAGAAAATGAACCCAAGGAGGAAAAAGACAAGCAAAGCAGTACAGGCAAAGAAGTTCCAGCTACAGGTAGCTTGTGGTATAAATGGCATGCAGAGCAGACTTTATGAACGGAATGTTCTGTGTCATGGTTCAGAGAAAAGGTTAAACTGAAGTGAGTTTCTTTCACTGGAGGATAGAGCACTCACCCTCAATTATAAAGCTTGCTGGAGCAACCACATTTCGTGAATGTTGCAGGCGCTAAATAAGTAGCAGCGCATGGAGCAATTCATATGATCGAGGGAATGTAATAGGATGTGAGAATCAGAAAGTGAGAGATTTTGAGAGAGTTCTCCAGTTTTTTTGAAGTGGCAATCATTTACATTGCAAAATCTCTCATTTTCTGATTCTCACATCCCATTACATTCCCCCCGATATCTGAAGATAGTTAGATGACTGTATGGGGGTACGATAGATAGATAGATAGATAGATAGATAGATAGATAGATAGATAGATAGATAGATAGATAGATAGATAGATAGATTCACAGTACTGTGAAAAAGTTTTAGTCAGGTGTGGAAAAAATGCTTCAAAGTAAGAATGCTTTTAAAAAGAGAAATTTTATCAACTAACAAAATGCAAAGTGAATGACCAGAACAAATATGTAATGAAATCAATATTTGGTGTGACCACCCTTTGCTTTCAAAACAGCATCAGTTCTTCTAAGTACACTTGCACACAGTTTTTGAAGGACTCGACAGGGATGTTGTTCCAAACATCTTGGAGAACTAACCACAGATCTTCTGTGGATGTAGGCTTGCTGAAATCCTTCTGTATCTTCATGTAATCCCAGACAGACTTGATGATGTTGAGATCAGGGCTCTGTGGGGGGCCATATCATAACTTCCAGGACTCCTTGTTCTTGTTTATGCTGAGATAGTTCTTAATGACATTGGTGGTATGTTTGGGGTCATTGTCTTACTGCAGAATAAACTTGAAGCCAAGCAGACGCCTCCCTGATGTTTGGAACAACCTCCCTTCCACACCTGCTCAAAACTTTTTCACAGTACTGTGTGTGTGTGTGTGTGTGTGTGTGTGTGTGTGTGTGTGTGTGTGTGTGTGTGTGTGTGTGTGTATATATATATATATATATATATTTATTTCAACACTTCTAAATAAATATGCCAGCTTCTCCTTCCCAATCGTGCATGAATCATCCATCTTTGTGGAAGACAAGGATTTCTTGCAGTGAATATGACTGCTCCTGCTGTCTAACTTCATTTGAATAAATGGGTGTGTTTTTCCCAGTTGCAACCAATCGAACACAGGGGGTAATTCAGATCTGATCGCTGGGCTGCGTTTTTGCTGTCCTGCGATCAGATAGTCGGCGTCTACAGGGGGAGTGTATTTTCGCTGTACAAGTGTGCTATCCTATGTATTAGCAGAGCTGCTAAAAATCAGTTTGTGCAGTCTCTGCGCAGCCTAGGACTTACTTTTTCAGTGTGATTAAATCCTGCTGATCGGGGCTGATGTCAGACACCCTCCCTGAAAACGCTTGGACACGCCTGCGTTTTTCTGGACATTCCCTGTAAACGCTCAGTTGCCACCCACAAAAGGTCTCTTCCTGGCAATCACCTTGCGTACGCCCTTGCGAATGGATCCTTGGCACCATCCCGTCGGTGACCGGCGATGCCCGTTGTAGCTGCCTGACGCGCCTGCGCATTGCGGTGCATACGCATGCGCAGTTCTGAATTACCCCCACTATCAACATCAGCAGCTCTGCATACTGTACATCACTATCAACTTTTGTACTTACACTAGGGTCAGATTTGAGTCAACGCAAACTACAGGAGGCAGCGTTTTCCATGGCCATGATATTCTCCACATCCTCACCACACTCTTACTCAGTGGTCGAAGCGGAAATTTAGAACTGGGGGTATGGAAAAGTGCAAGTTGCCTTCAGAAAAGGGGGCATGGACACTCAAAAGGGGGCGTGTCCTTCAGTGTAGTTTATCACACTATATACCCCTTATACACATTATGAACCACAATAGTAGTGGTGCACCTTTCACATTATAGCACACAGTATGAGCCGAAATTCACATTATAGCACATGGTATGAGCCGAAATTCACATTATAGCACACTGTACGAGCCGAAATTCAAATTATAGCACATGGTATGAGCCAAAATTCTAATTATAGCACACGGTATGAGCCGAAATGCACATTATAGCACACGGTATGAGCCAAAATTCACAATATAGCTCACAGAATGAACCAAAACTCATATTATAGCACACGGTATGAGCCTAAACTCACATTATAGCACAAAGAATGAGCCGAAATTCACATTATAGCACACGGTATGAGCTGAAATTCACATTATAGCACACAGAATGAATCAAAATTCACATTATAGCACACGGTATGAGCTGAAATTCACATTATAGCACACAGAATGAGCAGAAATTCACATTTTAGCACACGGTATGAGCCGAAATTCACATTGTAGCACACGGTATGAGCCAAAATTTACATTGTAGCACACTGAATGAGCCAAAATTCACATTATAGCACACTGAATGAGCCGAAATTCACATTGTAGCACACTGAATGAGCTGAAATTCACATTATAGCACAAAGAATGAGCCGAAATTCACATTATAGCACACGGTATGAGCTGAAATTCACATTATAGCACACAGAATTAACCGAAATTCACATTATAGCACACAGTATGAGCTATAATCCACATTATAGCACATAGAATGAGCCGAAACTCACATTGTAGCACACTGAAGGAGCCATAATTCACATTAAAGCACACTGAATGAGCCGAAATTCACATTACAGCACACGGTATGAGCTGAAATTCACATTATAGCACAAAGAATGAGCCGAAATTCACATTATAGCACACGGTATGAGCTGAAATTCACATTATAGCACACAGAATGAACCGAAATTCACATTATAGCACACAGTATGAGCTATAATCCACATTATAGCACACAGAATGAGCCGAAACTCACATTGTAGCACACTGTAGGAGCCATAATTCACATTATAGCACACTGAATGAGCCGAAATTCACATTATAGCACACGGTATGAGCTGAAATTCACATTATAGCACAAAGAATGAGCCAAAATTCACATTATAGCACACTGAAGGAGTCATAATTCACATTGTAGCACACTGAATGAGCTGAAATTCACATTGTAGCACACTGAATGAGCTGAAATTCACATTATAGCACAAAGAATGAGCCGAAATTCACATTATAGCACACGGTATGAGCTGAAATTTACATTATAGCACACAGAATGAACCGAAATTCACATTATAGCACACAGTATGAGCTATAATCCACATTATAGCACACAGAATGAGCCGAAATTCACATTATAGCACAAAGAATGAGACGAAATTCACATTATGCCACATGGAATGAGACAAAATTCAGGGAGAGTGACAGAGGGATAGGGAAAGTGACAGCAGGGACATAGGGACAGGGAGAGTGACAGGGAAAGTGACAGCAGGGACATAGGGACAGGTAGAGTGACAGAGAGAGAGACAGCCAGGGCATACAGTAGGGACTAGAGAGAGAAAAAGGCAGCAGTGTCAAATTACCTTATTACCTATTAAGCAGCAGCGGTGCTGAGGATGCTGTAGTCTGCGGTGGATGAGGAGGCTGTGGTCTGCATGATGTGCAGGTGCAGAGAAGAACTGAAAGCGGCGGCAGTGTAGCGGAGGAGACGGTAGAGGGCGGCAGCGGCAAAGGAGGTTATGGCGGCACTGCGGCTCCTATGACCGTGGCACTAATATTTCAAATCTGCCCTGGACCGGCAGCTAATCAGGAGTGGCCGCGCGGCCGCTCCTGATTGGCTGCTGGTCCGTGGCAGATTTGAAAAAGTAGCTCCGCGGTCAGGAGCGAGAGGCGAGAGCTCGATGCGGCGGGGGACTTCAACGGTCAGTGCTCAAAGAAGTGCCGGTATGCCATACCATAGTATACTGGCCCACTTCGAGCACTGCTCTTACTGTCATTTACTATAATTTTGTTACAGCTTCATGTACACTTACACTGGACACACACTGCAGTCACAATCACGCTTCCTGCGACTGCACATCCATTCCAGCATTTTTCAAACACAGCCTGTAACATGGCAGTTAGGAGCTGATTGGCTAGTACTTTATCGCCATCCACTTTATCTCCCTCCAAGGCTTAGTACATAGACCCCTAGTGTCTGTAGTCAGACTTGAGACAAAAAAAATGCAGATTTCAAAAACTTGTGCATGCAATTTGAAAAAAGTCCCAAATTGTGTATAATGCATTTTATGTGATTTTTATCTGTTTTTAGCATGAGGTGTCGATGAATTAAAAATAGCGTAGACAGGGCCTGATTCATAGATGTATGCTAATACAGTCACAGCTGTGAATGTGTATGAAGTGACTGTGCGAACATATCCAAATGACGCAGCCACGTGATTTGTATTGAGACACCCACCAGTGGCTTTGTGAGGCCCAGAGGCTGCATGCAAAGACACAGCACTGGTTGCAGACCATTCAATTGTTGTGTTTCTGTGTAGCCCTGTGGTAGCACAGCATGACCGCAGGTAGTGAGACCTGGAGCTACTGCTGCTGTGTATGGGATCACAGACGCAGGCTGTGACACGCCAAAAACAGCTGTGACATGCCGGTATTTTGCAGACACTTCTCGTAACCGCCCCCAATGCTCCGTGACTGTATCACTTTGCAAGTAAACCCTGCCATCACCAGATTATTGCAGCACATGCACAGTGCGACTTTAATGCATGCGCAGTCGAACAATAACTGCTCAATTGCGATGACATTGGATTTGCAAACAACTCTGAATCAGGCCCACAGTTTCTAGTTTCATTTGTAGAGTATACATTTTTAGCACACATTGGTGGGCATGCCACCATAGGGGCTAATTCAGACCTGATCAGTGCTGTGTGTGTTCGCACAGCAGCGATCAGGCCTGAACTGCACATGCGCCTGCGCCACAGTGCGCCGGCGCATGCCAGACAGGCGACAGCTGTCTTTAGCTAGCGATCGCCTCTGCCTGATTGACAGGCAGAGGCGGTCGCTGGGCGGGAGGGGGCAGGACGGCGGCATTCAGCCGCCGTTTAAGAGGCGCGGTCCACCCAGCGCATGTGTCACACACAGCTGCTGCGACCCGGTCAGCGACGAGTTGCTCCCGGCCAGCACACAGGAACTGCGCTGGCCGGGGGCTACTCCTGAAGTACAAAAGCATCACTGCTGTGCGATGCTTTTGTACTTCTGTGACGGGGCAGGGACTGACATGCGGGGCGGACTAGCCCTGTGCTGGGCGACCCCACGCATGTCAGTGTGCCTGATCGTCTGAATCTCCCCCATAGACTTTAATTTATCCTATCCATAATATGCTGTGCAGACCTTTATTAACATTTGAAAAGCGGTATTCGGTCAGCCAGGGCCGTATTAACAATGGGGCTGATGAAGTTGTAGCTCCCGGCCCATCAGCAAAATAGGCCCGTAGCAAATGCATACTGCTGTGCTGCTGTAAACAGGAAAAACAGCCTGCCAGTGACACCGCGGTTTGGTGGACAAAGCTGCAGATCCACCCCGCCTGAGCGCTATTTACTGCTGGGAGCTGTAGGGCACTAGAAAGGATCCTGCGGCATGAGGAACCAGCAGCATTGCTCTGTAGGGATGGTCATCGACCATCGATGATTCGAAATCATCGATGGCCTATACCGATGTCGCATACTTTTACCATTGACGGGGAGAACCAGATGGTTTCCCTCCATCGATGGCTAGGCCTAAACGAATACTTTTTTTTTTTTTTACAAGATGGCGGGACACGGAGCACAGCTCTGGCCCCGACACCCACAAAACCCCGCCCTCGGGCTGTGATTGGCCCGCTGACTTTTCACTGAAATAACAGGGATGGCCATCGATAAGAGAAACCATGGATGGTCTCCTATAGAATAGTTAGTGACCATCAATGGCCACTCTCAGTTTTGCCATTCATGGCAACCATCGATGGCGAACACACCGATGGCCATCCCTACTGCTCTGCTGCTGCCGACACCGCCGCAGTGTAGAGATGAGCCTTGAGGGGATGAGTGGGAGGGGACCAGGGCTGGCCCTATTATTACAAAGCTTATGCGGCTGACATAGCGCTACAGTGAGAGGGGCGCCGGGCCTTCCGTGTTACTAAGACTGTGCATTACCAGAGCCACCATCTGGTAGTGACAGGTAATATACGGAATATATTATGTAGCAGCAGCACAAGTGAATGGGCCTCCTGCAATCCCCCTCCTCCTCCCTAACGAGAATAATCCCTTCTCCTCCCCTTGTCACCACGCAAACCCCTCCTTTCCCTGTTACCAGGTTATTTCCCTGTTACCAGGTTATTGCCCCCTACCTCACCCTGTTACCGGGATAATCCCCCCTCCCACCTGTCACCAAGCTAACCCCCCCTCCAGACTGACCCCCACTCCTCCCCATGTTACCAGCTAACCCCCCCTTCCCCCTCACCAGGCTAATCCCCCCTCCTCCCCCTGTCACCAGGCTAATCCCCCCTCCTCCCACCCCTCACCATCCTAATCTCCCCTCCCGCCATCACCAGGCTAACTCACCCCACTCACCAAAGTAATCACTCCTCCTCCCCTCCTCACCAGGCTAACCCCCCTTTACCAGCCTAATCCCCCCCTCCTCCCCCTGTCACCACACTGACCCCCTCAGCAAACTAATCCCACTCCTCCCCCTGTCATCAGACTAATCCCCCCTCCTCGCCCCCTCACCAACCTAATCCCTCCGCCTTCTCCTGTTAGCAGGCTATCCCACCTCCCTCACCAAATGAATCCCCGCTCCACCCCCTCTCACCAAGCTAAACCCACCCTCAACAGGCTAATCCCCCCTCCTCCCCCTGTCACCATGCTAATTCCCCTCCCCTCCTTGTCACCAGGTTAACCCTCCTTACCAAACTAATCCCCCTCCTCCCCCTGTCACGAGGCTAACCCACCTCACCAGCCTAATACTCCCCTTCCCCACCCCCCGTCACCAGGCTATCCCCCCTCCAGACATATCACCCCACCACCATCACCACAAGGCTAATCCCACCCCTCACCAGGCTAATCCCCTCTCCACCCCTTGTCAACAGGCTAACCCCCCCTCCACCACCACCACCACTGCCACCGTTCTAACTCCCCCCCCCCCTCTCCAGGCTAATCCCCCCTCCTCCCCTTGTCACCAGGCTAATATCCCTCGTCCCCTGTCACCAGGCAGATCCCCCCCCCCCAAGAACACCAGACTGTTCTTCCCCGTCTTCCTCACATCTTCCATTGGTCTTCCCTATAGCTCCCTCCTGTCTTCTTCCCATCTAACCCCTGTTCTTCTTCCCATCCCCTGTGTGCCTCCCATCTTCCCCTGTTCTTCCACCTGTCTTCCCTCCCTTTTTCCTCCCTTCTTCCCCTATTCTCCCACCTGTCTTCCTCCCTTCTTCCTGCCATCTTACCTTCTCCTTCCGATCTCCTACTGTTCTTCCCCCTGTATCCCTCCTGTCTTCCTCCCATCTAGCCCCTATTCTTCCTCCCGTCTCTCCTGTTTCGACCCTGTTCTTCCTCCTGTCTTCCTTTCATCTTCCACTGTTCTTCCCCCTTTTTCCTTCCCTCTTAATAAAATAATTATTGTATTATAATAAGTAAAGCCCTGAGATTTTTCTGTTTCAAACACACATACAACACACACACACACACACACACACACACACACACACACACACACACACACACACACACACACACACACACACATATACAGCACTGTTCACCCCCCCATACTGGTAGCCACCCCCCACCATGCTGGTCACACCCCCTGCGGTGGAACACAATAAGCCCTTCATAAAGTTCAGCTCCAGGCCCATGAGGACCTTAATCAGGCACTGTGGTCAGCATACCGATAGGCAGGATCCCAGCTGTCACAATACCGACGCCGGGATCCCAACAGGGCCACCAAACCGCTGCTGCGGCGGGATCTCATACCAATACCGTGAAAAGCACAAAATGAACAGATAGGTGTGCACGAGCCAGACAGGGATACTCACAGCAAGATTGCTGTAATATCATCTGCTACTTATACAGTACCGCAGTCTGCGACAAGCTCATATGTATGTACTGTAACAGAGATGAAAGATCAATGCCTGACATATGAATTACATACATCCTCTTTCACCCTTTCATTCCCTGAATGGATAAATCTGATAAATAAGTGCTAAATGCACATGTAACTATAGCCTTTAAAGTATTTGACCATATTTTCATACAAGGAGATTCAGCAGCAGGTTCTGCAAAGATCTGAATGCTATAATAGTGTTATCAAAGTACTTCATCATATCCGTTGAGGTGGTAGTACGGGTGGGAGCAGAGGTTCTGCAGGATGGGATGTCACATTTGATTTATGAGCCAAGTGCTACAGCCTGCTGCCGTGTAGCTTCAAGCTACACCAGGTCTCTTATGTGTCCTATTATCAAGGTGACTCATTACAGAACCAATGTGGTGCATTCATGTGTTTCAGGATATTTCTATGGAATTTCACATGTATGTAAATAATATCTGTGTCGAGAACAGAATATACAGTATGCTGCAGGAAATCACTCAAAGGGGGATATTCAATTTTTTGAAAAGTCCGTTGCATGTCTGTTTTTTTTATCTAATAGACAGGAAAAAAACAGACACCCAACTGACTTCCCCCCCAAAATGTCCAGAAAACAGATGCACACATATGCGCCTATGTAGGTGGGCAGGGGAGGAAAGGGCATGTTCCTGCAATTGTGAGGACATGCAGAGCAGCATATATATCTGCAAAGTCATAATACTGTATTTGCTGATGGGCAGACGCAACTGAACGTAATGGTGATAGTCACCTGCATTACTGAACCGCATGTGAATGGCTGATTGCGAATGCACCAGTTATAGGTACTGTGGTGAGAGGGCTTGTGTCTCACCACAACTACCCACATTTCTGTGGGATCACTGCCCTTTAACCACTTAACTGCCTTTAACCGCTCAGAAATTGTTGGGGTTTTTTTTTATTAATGAATTAGGTGAAGAACATATATTAGACCTTATCCAAAGTGACTTTATTGAAGGAAAAAAAATATATATATTTTTTGAGATTTGTAAAAAAAAAATGTTTTCCCCCCAAACATTGGAACATCAGAAACATTGCGACCATCGTGACTTTGATTTTAATAATCCGGGCAGCAACCAGTTCCACAGGGGTTTGGGGCTAATTTACACTTCCCCCGTGGTTGTACTTGTCCACAGCCGCTGGGCTGGGGTGGGAGTGGGGGGGGGTGGGTCCTGCCGTGCTTACTAATCAGCAATGATCGGCAGCATGGCAAACACTGGAGGTGGACATGTGGGCGGAGGGACCTCCTGGTCATTCTGAGTGCTGCAGCTGCGTGAAGTTTCCCTTCCCTGCAGTTACACGCGCTGTCTATGTGACTGGTCGAATCCTGTCTGAACAGGTCAGATAAAGCACTTGCTGATGTGGTATCTGATGCGACCATGCTAGTCAAGTGGTTAAGAGAGAGGAAAACAAGACCTGCACATTCTGCAGCTGCAGTAGAGATTTGGAACTCTGGATTTTGTGGATTACCCAGATCCAGCAGAAACTCATCACTGGGAACAGGAAGAGTTTAAAACTCCCATTCACCCAGAGTTCTGTGCGCTGATGCCCATTAGAGGCCAGTGAGCAGGGAATAGTTGGTAGCGCCAGGGACTGTGGACATTGGCCGTGCCAAGAAAGCATGGCATGTATGGCTGTAAGTCACTGCAACAGACTAACTATCGAACACAAGGAGTGCTAGGATTTTTATGTTTGCTCATTTTCTGTGATATACATGTGTGACCATTCCTAAGCCTGAGTATGCCTTGCACAGTGTCTGATGCCAATAAAGACAATGGGGCCGATGTATTAAGCCCGGGGAAGGTATAGAGAAGTGATAAAGCAGTGATAAGTGCAAGGTGATAACGCACCAGCCAGTCAGCTCCTGTCATTGTCCAAATTAGTAATGATTGGCTGGTGTGTTATCACCTTCCACTTATCACTTCTTTATGCATTTTCCAGGCATAATACATGTGCCCCCATGTGTTATAACCTGAAGATCTGCCCCACGAGTCTTTATTTATAGTAACCGTTTAACAGTACTTTGGTCATTGCTCGGGCATATATCACTATGGACATTCACAAAGAATCTGCCTACTGTAAAGTGTAGGTAAATGTTAACTGAATCCACCTGTAATGTATGTCAGTAAAATATTACCAGTGTCACTAAGACTTGGAGATCCTGGGTCAATCTACCCCAGGTTTGGTACTAAAAGATTCCCCGGCCTTTGCCAGGAACTGCCACAAGGCAGGATGGACTTTACTGCCAGGAGTACGCAAGTCATGGTCCTCTAAGCTACTGAACACTGAAGGTAGGGTCTGCTGAATGGTAATTAACTGAATGGAATCCGAGCAAAGGCACTACGGGGAGAAGACAGAGACTGCAACAGTGAGATGAGTGCTGCAGAGGCTGCAAATACTAGTGAGACCAGGAGCCAAAGGTTTACTATCTGGAGAGAAGTGAAGGAGATCTGGCAATGAGCTGCCAAAACAGAGAAGTTTAAAGAGTCTGCCTAAAGCTAGAGCCTCTGGAATAGGAAACCCAGTCACCTGACCAGCACTGCACTGGCCAAGATTAGCTCCAGTCTACCAGAGACCTTTCCAAGATGGCAGGCCAGAACCTGCATCCAATGAATTTCACCATCTGTCCAACAGCAGGAAGAGGGTGCCCCTGACCAGCATAGAACAACAGCAAACAAATACCAAGCAGCACTCAACCTGGGTTAGTAAGTGGGGACCACGGTTCGGCGGATTGTGACAATACCCCTCTTTAGCTCATGAATAGGTCACCCAGGAAATACCATGCAGATTACTCCTTTACATTTCACAGTCAGGCTCTGGCACTTACATTTCACAGCCATGCAATTCAGTGACATCCAGCGTACATACCTGCCTATTATCATTGCACCACCCTGTAAACACATTGGAACAGAGCTTATCTCATAACAAGGTCCTTCAATGGAATTTAAAATTAGAGTGATGGCTACTAGCTGATGACAGGAAGCAATCTTACACAGTTCCAGGACCTGCTATAATAAACTCCAGCCATCACAACTGACTATAACTGTAGACAATGAAAGTGCTACGGAACATTACTGTATGTCATAGCTGGTTAATGGGTTTAGAGTCATGGAGCTGACAACCCTATGCATAGTAATATTGACCTAACATTCATTATGCACTTAAAAAGCCATCAGGCAGATAAGGGGTTTTTGATGAAGAGGGAATCTGTCTGCAAGAAATCAGTAAGAACTGAACCTAAAGGCATGGGACGGCAATGTTTGTGTGTGATCATAATGGCCCTATACCCAGATTTTGGTACGACAGTCACTATTTGGAGACAATGAAGGAGCAATAGTGTCACCCAAAAGGGGAAGTGTCTGCCCAATTAGCTCAGGGATCAGGGTGGAGTTTGGGTGGGTGAGGGTTGGGGCTGATATTAGCCTGATTCTGCTTGTCTAAATGTTGAGAGTAGGGTTTCCAGATCATCCAAATAATAAAGAACTTCAGGTCTGCATTTCAAGTGGTTTTAATTCAGTACCTAAAAATATTTGAATACTGACAACAGTACAATCAGCAAATGAAAGCGAATTGCAAACAGTAGCAAGAGGAAACAAGCATTGGCCTTGCAGTGAGGCTTAATGTGCAAGATGAACCTGTACCTTCAGAGCTACATTACATTTTAAGTATTTTACAATCTGTCAATAGAAACGATTATTTTCAGGTTTGTAAAGCATTTCTTGTGTGGGAGCTACTGCATTTTGTCTGAAAATATTACTGTTGGATTAACAGATCAGTGGCAGATGTTTTGTCCCTGCCAGTTTAATACAATGTAATGATGTTGCATTCAGTATTTATGGAATGGGGATGGGAGAATTTTCTATCAGGGTATAAGTTATAGCCTGAGCTTTATTAAGATACTATGGACTTATTATGGGTTATGTTGGACAAGGTCTGTACATAAAGGGAAAACACAAACTGTTGCACTATGAGTAATCAGAACACACAATTTACATATGGCACATAAGGATACACAAAATCTGACAAAATGTGCAGGAGTAGTACAAGCAGCATATGTGTGTCATCTGGCAGAGAAGTGTCTCCTCTCCACCCTGAGTGTCACTTGCAGAGCCAAATGTCTGGATTCTTCATCACCACTGCTAGAATTTCCTGTCTTTCTGAACGTGTCTCTTTGAAAATAAGAATTGGTTTCTTCTCTATATCATTTCATGCACTATAATAATGTTATGATATTTCAATGGATTTTAATGAAAAGGAAATTGTATCAATAAAGATTGAAGTAAACAACACAAAATGCTCCCCCTGGCCAATGCCTGGGATTCCCGTGGTATAGGAAAAAGTCCCACTGGGCTGCAGAAATCGCAGCATGTAAACGCCTGTAGATTCTAGTTGATGCAACTGTTCAACTGATGCCACTGACTTTACTGTACTTATACTATACATACAGTATGTGTGCAATAAAAAAAAGAGCAGCTGTCCTGTGTATAGGCTCTTGCCTCATAACCTAGTTAAAAAACAATGAGGATAAATGATTAAGGGGGGCCGGTGGCAGGGTCGCATTTGCCAACATCCAGGTCCATGGTTTGCTCACAAGAGAGTAGAGCAAGGCTTATTATGAGAATGAGCAGGTCTGGCACACACACAGTGAAGACGCAGTTAGGGTTAATAACAATAATTTGTATTACAGAGCCACCAGACCCTGGGAAAAGTATGTGTGCGCCTGCTTCCATGTTTCTAGCTAAAAGGAGGTGGACAAAATAGAAAAATATTTTTCTACCTGGTCATGCACCAGAAAGATCTTATTATCACTGAAATATACATTTATTATTCAGTGGACAACCCTCTTAGAGGCTTTTTTTATATTCACTAAATTATAACAACAACTACTTAAAAGCACGTTAAAATAACGGACACAAGGGCCGGATAATAGGGGGGGCAAGGTAGCTACTCACCCAGGAGCTTCTGGGTTTCTGGAAGCGCTGCTGCTGGGAGCTGGGGCTCTCTCATTCTGAGGGTGTAGCATTATCCTTTTATATACTGTATAAAGATGCTGTATATCTGTAATGGGTAGGCTATAATGATGCTGCACTATATACACCAGTACTGTCACGTGGAAGCTCACCAGTCCCCACACAGCTCTTGCCCAGTCTGGGGGTAGAGGACACCAGTAGCCACCAGCAGCTGGCCAGAGGGGTCTGGGCATGGCCTGTGCGGAGGTGTGGGAGGAAGCACAGGACCCTGCCCCTCCATTGGTGCACAGTATATATAAGGCAGTTGAGCTGTTTATCTGCCTCCTCACCCGCATCATCTGCAGCCTCAGTGCTGACCCCCGCTCCTCCCGGTCACCGCGCTGCTCACCCCACACAGGGCCTCACCCCTTCCTGCCGGACCGATTCACCTTCATCCCCTGCCGGTAAGTGCCCACACGTGTGTCTACTCTGTGGTTGCTACATCTGTTTCCTGGTAACTGCTGCTACTTGTTGCCGAGTCCCGGAATGGCAATTAACCTGGGGTTAATTAGTATATGGTGATTGGGGTGCAGAGTATGCGGTATATGGCGGAAGCAGTATATGGAGGAGGGATGTGCCCTGTATACAGGGGGCACTAAATGGGTGGGTATGAGGGTGCAGTGTGTATATAGGGGCAGTATATAGTGGGGGTTGCAGTGTACATAAGGGGTGTGTGTGTGTCCTTGTCCCACCAGTGGCTGCCAGCGCCACCACAGAGGTGAGGAGCAGCGTTAGATTAATGTAACTGTAATTGGAAATCAAACAAAAGGATAGAAAATCCAGTCAATGTTAAATATGAACGGTTGTTATAAATGGCAACTGCCACACCACAAACCTTTCCCTACCCCTACTCTCTCTCTCTATCGACCTCTTTCTATATTCAGCAAGTGTGAAACAGTCAGATCATTGTTTTTATGTAATTTGCAGCAGGCTGTAACATCTCCATGCATGATCACTTCTATTTTCATTTGGTCTGTGTGGCGGCCTCCAGTGGCCACTGGTACACATAACAGAGGTGAGGAGCAATTAGCCTTTTATATTATATAGGATAAGGAACAATAAATTACAGTGAAAAGCAATCTAATACACTCAGCAACCACATGGGTTGCCCTCAGGGATGGTTCTAGACCTTGTGGCACCCAGGGCGAACGTTTCCTGTGGCCCCCCACCTTCCTCATTCTAAGCAGGGACAGTGCGCGCCGTAGGCACGTGCCAAAAACTATAGGGACGTGGCTTCACAGGGAAGGGGCGTGGCCACATAATAGTACCAATTCACATTACACCGCACAGTAGCGTCCATCAGTCACATTACACTACACAATAGTACCCCTTATACACGCCAGGATATATATGTATACCCTTATACATATTGCACCAGGTAAAACCCCTAATGCATATTACGCCAGGTAGAGCCCCTTTTATACACGTTATGCCAGTTACAGCCCCTTTTACACGAATAACTCCAGGAAGAGCCCCTTACACACATTGCATCAGGCAGAGCCCCTTACACACATTACGCCAGGTAGAGCCGCTTATACACATTGCGCCAGGTAGAGCCTCTTATACACATTATGCCAGGTGGAGTCCTTTATACACATTGCGCCAGCTAGCCTCTTATGCACATTGCGCCATGTAGAGCCTCTTATAAACATAGCGCCAGGTAGAGCCTATTATACACATTGCGCCAGGTAGCCCCTTATACACTTTGTGCCAGGTAACCCCTTATACACATTGCACCAGGTAGCAATGTAATTGTAAACAGGTAGCCCATTAAAAACACATTGCGCCAGGTAGCCTCTTATACACACTGCGGCAGGCAGCCCCTTATACACATTACGTCTGGCAGCCGGGAGGGAGTGGGGGGCTGCCAGTTATCGCGGGGTGTCTGCAGATGCGCCCTCAGGCTGCAGCACCCCAGGTACCCGCCCTGCCTCCCTGCACCTAAAACCGCTACTGGTGGCTCTCTATCCATGAGGAGGGCTAAACACTGCCAGAAATCTATTGGATAAGTTAAAACAGTCTATTTAACCAGATACCCACCTACTGTATCTGTAATAACCTAGCAGGCATCTAAAAACAAATTACAAGCTATAACAAGCAAATCTGACAAAAAGTTAAAGGCTCATAAGACAGTTACTGATGTGTAACCAAGGATCACTTCACTTCTTCATCCCTTAGTTAGTGCTACTTTTCAGCATTTCTGAATAAATGGTTAGAAGGATAAGCAAAGTCTTTATAATGATATTTTATAGGGGCCTATTTATCAAAGATTATTTGTGTGATATCCCAACAGAAAACAGCCATTTGTGGGTAGGTACCCACAAATGTTAAATATCCCCAGGATGTATGTAGGAGGGAACTGCAGCAGACATCTTAGATATTTTCTACAATCCCCCATTTAGCGACCACAGAAGCAGCCCATATAGGTTTCTGTGGGTACTGCTTCAGTGCTGAATTTGCCAGGCTCCAGAATGTAAAGCACTCTAAAGAATGACCCTGGTAGCCTGTGGACTATGTTCTGCAGTATTACAGTACTGGTAGTAGGACCACACATGTGCAACAGTGCTGCTGGCTCCTAAAGAAGAGGTTAAGTGACTATGGTGGTCATTCCGAGTTGTTCGCTCGTTGCCGATTTTCGCTATGCTGCGATTTGTTGCTAAATGCGCATGCGCATGGTACGCAGAGCGCATGCGCTAAGTTACTTTACACAAAACTTAGTAGATTTGCTGTTGTTCGTGCGGCGCTTTTCAGTCGCACTGCTGATCGGTGAGTGATTGACAGGAAAGGGTCGTTTCTGGGTGGTAACTGAGCGTTTTCCGGGAGTGTGCTAAAAAAACGCAGGCGTGTCAGGAAAAATGCAGGAGTGTCTGGAGAAACAGGGGAGTGGCTGGCCGAACGCAGGGCGTGTTTGTGATGTCAAACCAGGAACTAAACAGACCGAGCTGATCGCAAACTAGGAGTAGGTCTGGAGCTACTCAGAAACTGCAAGAAAATATTTATTAGCAGTTCTGCTAATCTTCCGTTCGCTATTCTGCTAAGCTAAGATACACTCCCAGAGGGCGGCGGCCTAGCGTGTGCAATGCTGCTAAAAGCAGCTAGTGAGCGAACAACTCGGAATGAGGGCCAATATTAACAATCACTTCAGTTCTAACACACCGCAGTTTAAGACGGCTAATAAATAATACCCCCACAATACTAAAGTAAGGTGTAACCTGCCCTACAATTACCTGGCCGTGTGAAGCAAAACATGCTCTCCCATACCTCCCAACTTTTAATTTCTAGGAGGAGGGACACACGCGCGGCGAAGCCGCGTGCGCTCCTGGAAAGGGGCGTGACCTAAGAAAAAGGGGCGTGGCTTTGCGGGAGGACCCACGATCGCGAGCCACGCCCCTGTTTTCATCAGTGAGGGGGCATGCCCAGCGTTCTGTGAGCCGCTGGCATGCCCCCTCTCCCTCTGACTCCAATGAATAGACGCTGTGCGAGAGACAGATCCTCCCAACTCCCCCCCCCCCACACCCCACCGCGGGACACTGCGGCCCGCGGGTGGGACAACGGGACAGTCCTCAAAAAACGGGACTGTCCCTCGAAAATCGGGACAGTTGGGAGGTATGCTCTCCCAACAGTCTAGAGACAGTCCAAATCTTGGTGCAAAAAGTGTCGCTGTACCAGAAGCATGTCTGACACGAGACAGCACATGACAACAGATGTCACTTAGCATTAGCAATACATTCAGAGTGTCATGGCACAATAAATGGGATCTATCACACATTTCAGCCAATTCTTAGGGTGTTCCCCTGAAAAACTGGCCCCTGTCCTGATGACAAATCCCAATAGCACAATGGAGATTATTCTCCACAGAAAGGGGAGATTATTTGTTCTTCACTGGTGTTAAATTAACTCCATATTCTCTAAGAGGAAATCAACACCACTGTTATCTCCGGCTATGAACCACACAGACAGAGATACAAGTAGGGCCTACTACACTTTTAAAGAACACCCCCTATGTGGTTCCTGTACTAGGGCAAAGCAGTCATTACTAAAAACGTGATTCTCAAGCAGCAAAACATGTCAAAAAGGCTTGCACTGTAATTAGAGAGCATTTATCACCGTAATGATTTTCTGTGAACTAGAGACATGTGTAAATGCTCTCACCCAGCTCCTGAAATGCATGTCTGTAGACTGTAGTGTGGGATGACGATGGTTCTAGATAGTGCATTTAGACTGACAAGTTGGTGATAAACCACCACAGAATATGGACACTATTCAGGTTTGTTAGCAAACCAGAAAAATTACCAATTAGGCAAAACAATGTTGCACTGCAGGTGGGGCAGACGTAACATGTGCAGAACAATTTAGATTTCTGTGGGGTGTGTTCCAACTGAAATCTAAATTGCAGTGTAGAAATTAAGCAGTCTGTATTTACCATGCACAGCAACAATATAACCCACCCATAACTAAATCTCTCTGCACGTTACATCTGCCCCACCTGCAGTGCAGCATGGTTTAGCCTAATTGCTAACTTTTTTGGTTTGTTAACAAACCCGAATAACCCTCCATGTCACCTGTCCTGTTGGATGAACCTTTCTATCAAACTTCCGTATGTCATGTATCTGCCATCTCAGAAACTACAGTAGCAGCCCCAACGCCCAATTCAGCTCACAGGGGGGTGAGAGACATCACACCTTTCCTTTAATATGTAATATGAATTTTAAAGGATGCACATTTCCCAGCCCAGGCAGTGGTGTTCCAGCGGTCAGCCTGAGTAAGCTTTGGCTTACTCAGATGGCCGATGTATGCGACTGATGGTCGCGACGATGATCCCATGCTGCATCTTTGGACAGAGCACTCGGATCAGCGATGCGTGCAAGAGGTGTCTTTTTCCTACAGACGCCTCCTGCTGCACTACAATATTTGTGCATTGCTGCTGCGTCCAAAAACACTGCAGTAATGTTCATTGCGTCCATCGCTGAATCAGGCCTATTGATACAAGTGACATCAACTCTGACAGCATTATCAACAAATGGTGCAGAATAGAACAGAAAAATAAGAATTTACTTACCGATAATTCTATTTCTCATAGTCCGTAGTGGATGCTGGGGACTCCGAAAGGACCATGGGGAATAGCGGCTCCGCAGGAGACTGGGCACAAAGTAAAAGCTTTAGGACTAGCTGGTGTGCACTGGCTCCTCCCCCTATGACCCTCCTCCAAGCCTCAGTTAGGATACTGTGCCCGGACGAGCGTACACAATAAGGAAGGATTTTGAATCCCGGGTAAGACTCATACCAGCCACACCAATCACACCGTACAACTTGTGATCTGAACCCAGTTAACAGCATGATAACAGAAGGAGCCTCTGAAAAGATGGCTCACAACAACAATAACCCGATTTTTGTAACAATAACTATGTACAAGTAATGCAGACAATCCGCACTTGGGATGGGCGCCCAGCATCCACTACTGACTATGAGAAATAGAATTATCGGTAAGTAAATTCTTATTTTCTCTAACGTCCTAGTGGATGCTGGGGACTCCGAAAGGACCATGGGGATTATACCAAAGCTCCCAAACGGGCGGGAGAGTGCGGATGACTCTGCAGCACCGAATGAGAGAACTCCAGGTCCTCCTCAGCCAGGGTATCAAATTTGTAGAATTTAGCAAACGTGTTTGCCCCTGACCAAGTAGCTGCTCGGCAAAGTTGTAAAGCCGAGACCCCTCGGGCAGCCGCCCAAGATGAGCCCACTTTCCGTGTGGAATGGGCTTTTACAGATTTTGGCTGTGGCAGGCCTGCCACAGAATGTGCAAGCTGAATTGTACTACAAATCCAACGAGCAATCGTCTGCTTAGAAGCAGGAGCACCCAGCTTGCTGGGTGCATACAGGATAAACAGCGAATCAGATTTTCTGACTCCAGCCGTCCTGGAAACATATATTTTCAGGGCCCTGACTACGTCCAGCAACTTGGAATCCTCCAAGTCCCTAGTAGCCGCAGGCACCACAATAGGCTGGTTTAAGTGAAATGCTGAAACCACCTTAGGAAGAAATTGAGGACGAGTCCTCAATTCTGCCCTGTCCGTATGAAAAATTAGGTACGGGCTTTTATAGGATAAAGCCGCCAATTCTGAGACACGCCTGGCTGAAGCCAGGGCTAACAGCATTACCACTTTCCATGTGAGATATTTTAAGTCCACAGTGGTGAGTGGTTCAAACCAATGTGATTTTAGGAATCCCAAAACTACATTGAGATCCCAAGGTGCCACTGGAGGCACAAAAGGAGGCTGTATATGCAGTACTCCCTTGACAAACGTCTGAACTTCAGGAACAGAAGCCAGTTCTTTTTGGAAGAATATTGACAGGGCCGAAATTTGAACCTTAATGGACCCTAATTTGAGGCCCATAGACAGTCCTGTTTGCAGGAAATGCAGGAAACGACCCAGTTGAAATTCCTCTGTAGGGGCCTTCCTGGCCTCGCACCACGCAACATATTTACGCCAAATACGGTGATGTTGTATGGTTACATCCTTCCTGGCTTTGATCAGGGTAGGGATGACTTCATCCGGAATGCCTTTTTCCTTCAGGATCCGGCGTTCAACCGCCATGCCGTCAAACGCAGCCGCGGTAAGTCTTGGAACAGACATGGTCCCTGCTGGAGCAGGTCCTTTCTTAGAGGTAGAGGCCACGGGTCTTCCGTGACCATCTCTTGAATTTCCGGGTACCAAGTCCTTCTTGGCCAATCCGGAGCCACGAGTATAGTCTTTACTCCTCTCCTTCTTATGATTCTCAGTACTTTTGGTATGAGAGGAAGAGGAGGGAACACATACACTGACTGGTACACCCACGGTGTTACCAGAGCGTCCACAGCTATTGCCTGAGGGTCCCTTGACCTGGCGCAATATCTGTCCAGTTTTTTGTTGAGGCGGGACGCCATCATGTCCACCTTTGGTTTTTCCCAACGGTTCACAATCATGTGGAAGACTTCTGGGTGAAGTCCCCACTCCCCCGGGTGAAGATCGTGTCTGCTGAGGAAGTCTGCTTCCCAGTTGTCCACTCCCGGAATGAACACTGCTGACAGTGCTATCACATGATTCTCCGCCCAGCGAAGAATCCTTGCCACTTCCATCATTGCCCTCCTGCTTCTTGTGCCGCCCTGTCTGTTTACGTGGGCGACTGCCGTGATGTTGTCCGACTGGATCAACACCGGCTGACCCTGAAGCAGAGGTCTTGCCTGACTTAGGGCATTGTAAATGGCCCTTAGTTCCAGGATATTTATGTGAAGTGACGTTTCCATGCTTGACCACAAGCCCTGGAAATTTTTTCCCTGTGTGACTGCTCCCCAGCCTCTCAGGCTGGCATCCGTGGTCACCAGGACCCAATCCTGAATGCCGAATCTGCGGCCCTCTAGGAGATGAGCACTCTGTAACCACCACAGGAGAGACACCCTTGTCCTTGGAGACAGGGTTATCCGCTGATGCATTTGAAGATGCGATCCGGACCATTTGTCCAGCAGATCCCACTGAAAAGTTCTTGCGTGGAATCTGCCGAATGGAATCGCTTCGTAAGAAGCCACCATCTTTCCCAGGACCCTTGTGCATTGATGTACTGACACTTGGCCTGGTCTTAGGAGGTTCCTGACTAGGTCGGATAACTCCTTGGCTTTCTCCTCCGGGAGAAACACCTTTTTCTGTACTGTGTCCAGAATCATCCCTAGGAACAGCAGACGTGTCGTCGAAATCAGCTGTGATTTTGGAATATTTAGAATCCATCCGTGCTGTCGTAGTACTACTTGAGATAGTGCTACTCCGACCTCTAACTGTTCTCTGGACCTTGCCCTTATCAGGAGATCGTCCAAGTAAGGGATAATTAAGACGCCTTTTCTTCGAAGAAGAATCATCATTTCGGCCATTACCTTGGTAACGACCCGGTGTGCCGTGGACAATCCAAACGGCAGCGTCTGAAACTGATAGTGACAGTTCTGTACCACAAACCTGAGGTACCCTTGGTGAGAAGGGCAAATTGGGACATGGAGGTAAGCATCCTTGATGTCCAGAGACACCATATAGTCCCCTTCTTCCAGGTTCGCTATCACTACTCTGAGTGACTCCATCTTGAACTTGAACCTTTTTATGTAAGTGTTCAAGGATTTCAGATTTAAAATGGGTCTCACCGAGCCGTCCGGCTTCGGTACCACAAACAGCGTGGAATAATACCCCTTTCCCTGTTGTAGGAGGGGTACCTTGATTATCACCTGCTGGGAATACAGCTTGTGAATGGCTTCCAATACCGCCTCCCTGTCGGGGGGAGACGTTGGTAAAGCAGACTTCAGGAACCGGCGAGGGGGAGACGTCTCGAATTCCAATTTGTACCCCTGAGATACTACCTGCAGGATCCAGGGGTCCACTTGCGAGTGTGCCCACTGCGCGCTGAAATTCTTGAGACGGGCCCCCACCGTGCCTGAGTCCGCTTGTAAGGCCCCAGCGTCATGCTGAGGACTTGGCAGAAGCGGGGGAGGGCTTCTGTTCGTGGGAAGAGGCTGTTTGCTGCAGTCTTTTTCCCCTTCCTCTGCCCCGGGGCAGATATGAGTGGCCTTTTGCCCGCTTGCCCTTATGGGGACGAAAGGACTGAGCCTGAAAAGATGGTATCTTTTTCTGCTGCGAGGTGACTTGGGGTAAAAAGGTGGATTTTCCAGCCGTTGCCGTGGCCACCAGGTCCGATAGACCGACCCTTTATACGGCAATACTTCCATATGCCGTTTGGAATCCGCATCCCCTGACCACTGTCGCGTCCATAATCCTCTTCTGGCAGAAATGGACATCGCACTTACTCTTGATGCCAGAGTGCAAATATCCCTCTGTGCATCTCGCATATATAGAAATGCATCCTTTAAATGCTCTATAGTCAATAATATATTGTCCCTGTCCAGGGTATCAATATTTTCAGTCAGGGAATCCGACCAAGCCACCCCAGCACTGCACATCCAGGCTGAGGCGATTGCTGGTCGCAGTATAATACCAGTATGTGTGTATATACTTTTAAGGATATTTTCCAGCTTCCTATCAGCTGGTTCCTTGAGGGCGGCCGTATCAGGGGACGGTAACGCCACTTGTTTTGATAAGCGTGTGAGCGCCTTATCTACGCTAGGGGGTGCTTCCCAACGCGCCCTAACCTCTGGTGGGAAAGGGTATAATGCCAATAATTTTTTAGAAATTAGCAGTTTTTTATCGGGGGAAACCCACGCTTCATCACACACCTCATTTAATTCATCTGATTCAGGAAAAACTACGGGTAGTTTTTTCACACCCCACATAATACCCTTTTTTGTGGTACTTGTAGTATCAGAAATGTTCAAAACCTCCTTCATTGCCGTGATCATGTAACGTGTGGCCCTACTGGAAAATACGTTTGTTTCCTCACCGTCGACACTGGAGTCAGTGTCCGTGTCAGTGTCTGTATCGACCTGAGGTAACGGGCGTTTTATAGCCCCTGACGGTGTTTGAGACGCCTGTACAGGTATTAACTGATTTGCCGGCTGTCTCATGTCGTCAACAGTCTTTTGTAAAGTGCCGACACTATCACGTAATTCTTTCCATAAGACCATCCAGTCAGGTGTCGACTCCCTAGGGGGTGACATCACTAACACAGGCAATTGCTCCGCCTCCACACCATTTTCCTCCTCATACATGTCGACACAGCGTACCGACACACAGCACACACACAGGGAATGCTCTGATAGAGGACAGGACCCCACTAGCCCTTTGGGGAGACAGAGGGAGAGTTTGCCAGCACACACCAGAGCGCTATATATATATACAGGGATAACCTTATATAAGTGTTTTTCCCTAATATAGCTGCTGTATATATTAATATGCCAATTTAGTGCCCCCCCTCTCTTGTTTTACCCTGTTTCTGTTGTGCAGGACTGCAGGGGAGAGTCAGGGAGCCTTCCTCCAACGGAGCTGTGAGGAAAAAATGGCGCTTGTGTGCTGAGGAGATAGGCTCCGCCCCTTTTTCGGCGGCCTTTCTCCCGCTTTTTTGTGGAAAACTGACAGGGGTTAAATACATCCATATAGCCCAGGAGCTATATGTGATGTATTTTTAGCCATTTAAGGTATTTTCATTGCGTCCCAGGGCGCCCCCCCCAGCGCCCTGCACCCTCAGTGACCGGAGTGTGAAGTGTGCTGAGAGCAATGGCGCACAGCTGCGGTGCTGTGCGCTACCTTATTGAAGACAGGACGTCTTCTGCCGCCGATTTTCCGGACCTCTTCACTCTTCTGGCTCTGTAAGGGGGCCGGCGGCGCGGCTCCGGGACCCATCCATGGCTGGGCCTGTGATCGTCCCTCTGGAGCTAATGTCCAGTAGCCTAAGAAGCCCAATCCACTCTGCACGCAGGTGAGTTCGCTTCTTCTCCCCTTAGTCCCTCGATGCAGTGAGCCTGTTGCCAGCAGGTCTCACTGAAAATAAAAAAACCTATTTAAACTTTTACTCTAAGCAGCTCAGGAGAGCCACCTAGATTGCACCCTTCTCAGTCGGGCACAAAATCTTAACTGAGGCTTGGAGGAGGGTCATAGGGGGAGGAGCCAGTGCACACCAGCTAGTCCTAAAGCTTTTACTTTGTGCCCAGTCTCCTGCGGAGCCGCTATTCCCCATGGTCCTTTCGGAGTCCCCAGCATCCACTAGGACGTTAGAGAAAATGGTAAATACATTGCAATGATAGTACTTTAAGGTGACGTTTGAAGTCGTGCATAAAAAAAAAGTTAAACAAAATGTCTGATAAGATGTTAAGCATATGCTTGTACACAACAGAAGTCAGGAGTGGTGCTCGCTGGTCTCTACTGCTTTCTATCCCTACCCCCATTCTGTCCTGCCTTCTAAACATGCCAAATAAGAAAGAAAAGCTGTTCTATTGGGTATGGGTCATTAGGTCGACCACACGTAGGTCGACAGTCATTAGGTCGACCACTATTGGTCGACATGCAGTAGGTCAACATGGTCACTAGGTCAACATGGTCAATAGGTCGACATGTACGAGGTCGATATGGAAAAAGGTCAACATGAGTTACAGTAAGGGGAGTGGTGCAGATGAAAGTGGAGGGCACAGCAGTTTTAAGGGCACACATTTAGTAATTATACTTTATTTATACAGAACCCAACTTACACATTTTGCAGCATTTCACAGAGAATATTGAATCATTTGCATCAGCCCCTGCCCTATTAATATGGTAGCGTCTAGTTTACCTTCGTGGAGAGGACCTTTCCCATAACCCCCTGGGTCCATGTCACAATCTATTTGGAATAGTAAAGTGTGGCGAGCGGAGCGAGACACCGAGCCCGAAGCGTGGCGAGCGTCCAATGCTGCATAGAGAAAAAAAAAATTACCCCGGACTAACGGAGAAAACATGTAGGTGCTGTAAGGGCGGAAGTTCTCTCCTGCCCTCTCGTTTTGTCACTTCCAGGTCCTGAGCACGAAGGTAACATAGACACAACCCTATCAATATGGCCAGAAGGGAATTATCTTCTATTACCACGATACGACAGAAAACCTTTTCCAGGCCAAATAAATGAAAACAAAACTTGCTGCGACTGTGTCAGCTGAGTGCTGGTAAACACCTGAGCTATACTGGCTGGCAGCGGCAAGCAGAAAACATACACACTACACAGCACTGCCTTTCCAGTAGCAGTTTCAATGAGAAATAAAAAAGAAGTACATTTGTAAAATTCATCTGCGGATCAGCAAAACAAGTCGGATCGGGGAATCTGAGAAATCCGCTGCCAATGTACAGTATGGGGCCCTTAGTTTTGTCAGAGGCAAATTAACCTACCAGTTTTTAGACTGCCGGAGGACACCAGAGTTTACAGAGGAAGCCTACACAAGTGTAGGTACAACATACAAACTCCACACAGATATTGCCCTGCTTGGAATTAAAGCCATGAGCAAGTAATGTAAGGCAGGAATGCTAGTCACTGTGCCACCAACACCTGTAGCAGGTTATATTTTTTTGTAAAATGGTTTATAGAAAACTATTTGCTTTTATCTCCAATTGCTAAAACATATATGAATGTATGGATTAATGCTACTTAGAATGGAAAAAAATATTTATTTTATCCTTGTCACTAACAGTACATCTTAATTTGCATGTGCTACTGCACTGTACATACACTGTATACCAGGGGCGGATTGGGAACAAAAAGAGGCCCTGTAAAAATTTGTACTAGTGGCCCCACATGGGCCATGGCAGCAGCACCCTCCCCCCAAGACTTTCCAGATAGTGGGCATGTCCAGCATCAAGGGGGAAGTTAAAAAGAAATAAAATTAAATATTATGAGCACATTATATGATACACCTTCAGAATTTAGGAAACTATATCATTCTTTAGAAAGATATATTTTCTTGCTTATTACACCAACCGTATCCCAATCACTATTCACTTAATCTTATATGTCAGCCAAGCAGGCAGAGCATACACTAGATCATCTGCAATCACAGGCTAAGTGGCAAAGTCATTTTCATATATGCAAATTATTTTGCATCTTATTCATTATGACTATAAAAAGGACCACGTGTCCTCAAACAAAACAGGCCCCGCGGGAGGTATGCAAATGGCCCTTGGTAGAAAAAAGGTTCCCCACCCCTGCTGTAAACCCTATGGCCAATCCGCCTCTGCTGTATACTGTACTTTGTCAGATGAGAACTGAGCAGATGTTGTCATTCCGTATTAGAAAGATAAACAGTGAGACATATGCATGTCATCAGAGCAATGGCATACTAACAGGAAGTCAGAGAACCCAAACTCCAGTCTCAGTTATTGTAAGCATGAGTCACAAATGTCTGTCAGGCTAAAGGCTCTGGTGTGATCCTGTGAAATAAGAGTAGGATGTTATGTGTAGTAATTCCCTTCAACACAGGATGTAGAGCACCATTCAAGGCTATTAAAGATGTATTTTACATGCGTAAATTATAGGAAACAGAGTATGCAAATGTTGTGTGTGCTATCATTAAAATATATCAGTTATTATAGATCATTTATAATATAGCATGGAAATAAATCACTTTTGACTTCATTAGAACAAAAAACTGCATAGCTCCATTTCATAGACTGCAAGAATCACTGTTCCTGTTGTTCTACATGAAGAGGTTTTAGTGGGAGATGTACTACGCCTTGAAAAGTGATACATTTCACAGAGATAAACTCCCAGCCAATCAGCTCCGTACTGCCATGTTACAGGCTAGGTTTGAAAATGAAAGGAGCTGGTTGATTGGTACTTTATCACTTGAAACTTATCACTTTTATAGGCTTAGTACATCTGGCTCTATGGGCCTAATTCAGACCTGATCGCAGCAGCAAATTTGTTAGCAGTTGGGCAAAACCATGGTGGTCATTCCGAGTTGTTCGCTCGTTGCCCTTTTTCGCAACGCAGCGATTAGGTGGAAAATGCGCATGCGCATGGTATGCAGCGCTCATGCGCTTAGTAATTTAACACAAAACTTTGGAGATTTCCACAAGCTCGAGCGACGTTTTTTCAACGCTCGAGTCATCATAGTGTGATTGACAGGAAGTGGGCGTTTCTGGGCGGAAACTTGGCGTTTTCAGGGAGTGTGCTAAAAAACGCAGGCGTGCCAGGAAAAACGCAGGAGTGGCTGGCGAAATGGGGGAGTGGCTGGCCGAACGCAGGGCGTGTTTGTGACGTCAAACCAGGAACTAAAACAGACAGAAGTGATCGCAATCTAGGAGTAGGTCTGGAGCTACTCAGAAACTGCAGGGAATTATTTAGTAGCAGTTCTGCTAACCTTTAGTTCGCTATTCTGCTAAGCTAAGATACACTCCCAGAGGGCGGCGGCCTAGCGTGTGCAATGCTGCTAAAAGCAGCTAGCGAGCGAACAACTCGGAATGAGGGCTCATGTGCACTGCAGGGGGGGGGGGGCCTCGGCCGATATAACATGTGCAGAGAGAGTTAGATTTCTGTGGGATGTGCTCAAACTGAAATCTAAATTTCAGTGTAAATATAAAGCAGCCAGTATTTACCCTGCACAGAAACAATATAACCCACCCAAATCTAACTCTCTCTGCACATGTTATATCTGCCCCTCCTGCAGTGCACATGGTTTTGCCCATTTGCTCACAAATTTGCTGCTACGATCAGGTCTGAATTAGGCCCTTTGTCAGTGATGGTATACTTATGAAGCAGTGATAAGACAGACTGGGGAGAGCACTCCGTAGGATGGGGGGCTGATATAATAGTAATAATTATAATAATATTGGCAGAATACAGAATTACATTACTGTAAAGTGCACACTGCTTACATAGTCAGCTCACACATGCTCAGTAATAAAACACAGAAGACTAGTCTTAAGTTGGGTACACACTGATAGATATATCTGCAGATCAACTGATCTGCAGTTATATCTATGGACGGATCAGGCTGTGCTGTGGGGCCGACACGATATGTCTGTGAACGACGGAGTTCACAGACATATTGCCCATACACACTGGCCGACGGACCAGCGATATATCGGCCGTTCAATAGAACGGCCGATATATCGGCCAGTGTGTACCCACCTTTACACAACAGTGATACCTGGATGCCAGATGGAGACTATACCTTGCTGGAGAGAGACGTTTTGGAAACAATCTCTCTGGCAGGTGACAAGTTGATAAATTGCTCTGAACTGAAATCACATTATTTATCACTGGACAAAAAAACAGTGATGCAGAGAAAACCTAGCAATTGATAATTAACCCCTGAATGTCTTCACAAAAAAAAGCTAAGTAATAATAAAAAATAAAACGTCTCTTAACAGAAAAAGCAATACAAATATTATATATTTAAAAAAAATCGGAGTATGTATTGATTTTTCCATCACTAGCACAGCAATGGGGCTTATTCAAGTGAATAAAGTAATGCTGCTTAAGACAATAACAATCCTGTTGCCAGTGAATTGATGGGAAGATTGTGGAACCCAGTGTAAAAGATCTCTGCGGAGCCTGGAACTGGCAGCTGTGACGGCAGTGCAGACAGCATCAAGACTGAATACAAATGAGACATTCCAGATCTGATCTGCACTAGCTTTGTAACAAGCCTCATTCACAGATTCCCTAATGCCCAAACAGTTAAATTGCCTAGAATCATTTCTGCCAGTCACAGAGACATGATCTGCATGACAAGTTTACTACATTACATTTAGGTTGCAAAAAGTTGTGTAGCGAATGATGGGCCTTATTCAGCATGAGTAAACAATCAAAACTGCAACTGCTATCACTCGCATGATGGGGGCCGCCCAGTACAGGGCAGAGATGCGATCGCAATTCAATTGTGATTGCATCACTGAATAAGTGAAGCCACTTGCCTCCACAGCCTGGCTGCGAAGGCAGTCGGGCGGGCCGCCATTTTCCTATTCGCAGCGGGCACATGTGATGTCACACAACTGGCCACCATTTCCGGAGCCACGTCAACACTGACTCGT
The DNA here is from genome assembly GCF_028390025.1 of Pseudophryne corroboree. Taxonomy (NCBI): domain Eukaryota; kingdom Metazoa; phylum Chordata; class Amphibia; order Anura; family Myobatrachidae; genus Pseudophryne; species Pseudophryne corroboree. The sequence goes on along the minus strand of NC_086445.1, from coordinate 451,548,176 downwards.
TGTCCCCACAACGCCATGTAGCTGCCCCACGAATGCCTCTGCCTGTCAATCAGGACCGCATTTTTTAATGTGTGTGTGTGTGTGTGTGTGTGTGTGTGTGTGTGTGTGTGTGTGTGTGTGTATATACCGGGTTTTAGGCAGGTGTGGAAAAAATGCTGCAAAGCAAGAATGCTTTCAAAACAGCATAAATTCTTCTAGGTGCACTTGCACAAAGTCAGCGATTTTGTAGGATTATAGGTGGTCATTCAGAGTCGATCGCTAGCTGCCGTTGTCCACAGCACAGCGATCAGGCTAAAAATTGGCACTTCTGCGCATGTGTATGCGGCTCAATACGCACGCGCAACGTACTTTCACAAAAGCCGATGCAGTTTCACACAAGGTCTAGCGACGCTTTTCAGTCGCACTGCTGGCCGCAGAGTGATTGACAGGAAGTGGGTGTTTCTGGGTGGTAACTGACCGTTTTCGGGGAGTGTGTGTAAAAACGCAGGCGTGTCAGATACAAACGCAGGCGTGCCTGGAAAAACGCAGGCGTGGCTGGCCGAACGCAGGGCGTGTTCGTGACGTCAAAACGGGAACTAAATAGTCTGAAGTGATCGCTAGCTAGGAGTAAGTCTCGAGCTGCTCAGAAACTGCACAATCTTTTTTTTGTAGCAGTGCTGCGATCCTTTCGTTCGCACTTCTGCTAAGCTAAGATACACTCCCAGAGGGCGGCGTTTGCACGGCTGCTAAAAGCAGCTAGCGAGCGAACAATTCGGAATGAGGGCCATAGTCAGTTGTATGATTAACCAATCATACCAAACAGGTGATAATGATCATAGTTTTCATATGTAGGTTGAAACACAGTTATACCCCTTCTAGACCGCCAACATATAACACGGGTTATTGCACATGAGCGTGTATAACCTGTGTTGCTGTGCAGTGTAAAAGGGCTCTATTGGAATAATCCGGGTCAAGTAACCAGGTATTCCAACTCGGGTAGCTTGCAGGGTTGAACACGGGATCAACTCAGCAAGCTGTGCTGTGTAAACGGGAAGCCAGGTCGATGCGACCCGTTTCCCGTTCACACTCTATGGACAGGTGGCGCGTGATCTCCAAGCACCACCCACACCGTGTCACCGCTGACGTCACTAACCCGGCAATATACCGGTTTGGAAACAGCAGCACCAAGGGGCCTGAGTTGGGTTGTGCCTGGGAAGCTCCCATGTCAGGCTCCTGGGTGCGACCTGCTTTATTTGGTCTAAAAATAAGAATTTACTTACCGATAATTCTATTTCTCGTAGTCCGTAGTGGATGCTGGGGACTCCGTCAGGACCATGGGGAATAGCGGCTCCGCAGGAGACAGGGCACAAAAGCAAGCTTTTAGGATCACATGGTGTGTACTGGCTCCTCCCCTATGACCCTCCTCCAAGCCTCAGTTAGGTACTGTGCCCGGACGAGCGTACACAATAAGGAAGGATCTTGAATCCCGGGTAAGACTCATACCAGCCACACCAATCACACCGTACAACTTGTGATCTGAACCCAGTTAACAGTATGATAACAAAGAAGTAGCCTCTTAAAAAAGATGGCTCACAACAATAATAACCCGATTTTTGTAACAATAACTATGTACAAGTAATGCAGACAATCCGCACTTGGGATGGGCGCCCAGCATCCACTACGGACTACGAGAAATAGAATTATCGGTAAGTAAATTCTTATTTTCTCTAACGTCCTAGTGGATGCTGGGGACTCCGTCAGGACCATGGGGATTATACCAAAGCTCCCAAACGGGCGGGAGAGTGCGGATGACTCTGCAGCACCGAATGAGAGAACTCCAAGTCCTCTTTAGCCAGAGTATCAAATTTGTAAAATTTTACAAACGTGTTCTCCCCTGACCACGTAGCTGCTCGGCAAAGTTGTAATGCCGAGACCTCTCGGGCAGCCGCCCAAGATGAGCCCACCTTCCTTGTGGAGTGGGCTTTTACAGTTTTAGGCTGTGGCAGGCCTGCCACAGAATGTGCAAGTTGAATTGTGCTACAGATCCAACGAGCAATCGTCTGCTTAGACGCAGGAGCACCCATCTTGTTGGGTGCATACAAGATAAACGAGTCAGATTTTCTGACTCCAGCTGTCCTTGAAATATATATTTTCAATGCTCTGACAACGTCCAGTAACTTGGAGTCCTCCAAGTCGCTAGTAGCCGCAGGCACCACAATAGGCTGGTTCAAGTGAAACGCCGAAACCACCTTAGGGAGAAAATGAGGACGTGTCCGCAGTTCTGCCCTGTCCGAATGGAAAATCAGATATGGGCTTTTGTACGATAAAGCCGCCAACTCTGAAACTCTCCTGGCTGAAGCCAGGGCCAATAGCATGGTTACTTTCCATGTAAGATACTTCAAATCTACCGATTTGAGAGGCTCAAACCAATGAGATTTGAGAAATTCCAAAACTACGTTTAGATCCCACGGTGCCACTGGAGGCACAATTGGGGGTTGTATATGTAGTACACCCTTGACAAAAGTTTGTACTTCAGGCACTGAAGCCAATTCTTTCTGGAAGAAGATTGATAAGGCCGAAATTTGAACTTTAATAGACCCCAATTTGAGGCCCATAGACAATCCTGCCTGCAGGAAATGTAGGAATCGACCCAATTGAAATTCTTCCGTTGGGGCCTTCTTGGCCTCACACCACGCAACATATTTTCTCCAAATGCGGTGATAATGTTGTGCGGTCACTTCCTTCCTAGCTTTAATCAAGGTAGGAATAACTTCCTCTGGAATGCCCTTTTCTTTTAGAATCCGGCGTTCAACCGCCATGCCGTCAAACGCAGTCGCGGTAAGTCTTGGAACATACAAGGTCCCTGCTGAAGCAGATCCCTTCTTAGAGGTAGAGGCCACGGATCTTCCGTGAGCATCTCTTGAAGTTCCGGATACCAAGTTCTTCTTGGCCAATCCGGAGCCACTAGTATTGTTCTTACTCCCCTTTTCCGTATAATTCTCAGTACCTTTGGTATGAGAGGCAGAGGAGGAAACACATACACTGACTGGTACACCCACGGTGTTACCAGAGCGTCCACAGCTATTGCCTGAGGGTCTCTTGACCTGGCGCAATATCTGTCCAGTTTTTTGTTGAGGCGAGACGCCATCATGTCCACCTTTGGTTTTTCCCAATGGTTCACAATCATGTGGAAAACTTCCGGATGAAGTCCCCACTCTCCCGGGTGAAGGTCGTGTCTGCTGAGGAAGTCTGCTTCCCAGTTGTCCACTCCCGGGATGAACACTGCTGACAGTGCTATGACATGATTTTCCGCCCAGCGAAGAATCCTTGCAGCTTCTGTCATTGCTCTTCTGCTTCTCGTGCCGCCTTGTCTGTTTACGTGGGCGACTGCCGTGATGTTGTCCGACTGGATCAACACCGGCTGACCCTGAAGCAGCGGTTTCGCCAAGCTTAGAGCATTGTAGATCGCTCTTAGCTCTAGTATATTTATGTGAAGAGACGTCTCCAGGTTTGACCATACACCCTGGAAGTTTCTTCCCTGTGTGACTGCTCCCCAGCCCCGTAGGCTGGCATCCGTAATCACCAGGACCCAGTCCTGTATGCCGAACCTGCGGCCCTCTAACAGATGGGCACTCTGCAACCACCACAGGAGAGACAACCTTGTCCTTGGTGACAGTGTTATCCGCTGATGCATGTGCAGATGCGATCCGGACCATTTGTCCAGCAGATCCCACTGAAATATTCGTGCATGGAATCTGCCGAATGGAATTGCTTCGTAAGAAGCCACCATCTTTCCCAGGACTCTTGTGCATTGATGTACTGACACATTTCCTGGTTTTAGGAGGTTCCTGACAAGTTCGGATAACTCCCTTGCTTTCTCCTCCGGGAGAAACACCTTTTTCTGAACCGTGTCCAGAATCATTCCCAGGAACAGCAGACGTGTTGTCGGGGACAATTGAGATTTTGGAAGATTCAGAATCCACCCGTGTTGTTGAAGCACTACTTGGGTTAGTGCTACACCGACTTCCAGCTGTTCTCTGGACTTTGCCCTTATCAGGAGATCGTCCAAGTAAGGGATAATTAATACGCCTTTTCTTCGTAGAAGAACCATCATTTCGGTCATTACCTTGGTAAAGACCCGAGGTGCCGTGGACAAACCAAACGGCAGCGTTTGAAACTGATAATGACAGTCTTGTATCACGAACCTGAGATACCCTTGGTGTGAGGGGTAAATTGGGACATGCAGATAAGCATCTTTTATGTCCAGGGACACCATGAAGTCCCCTTCTTCCAGATTCGCTATCACTGCTCTTAGTGACTCCATCTTGAACTTGAATTTCTGTATGTACAGGTTTAAGGATTTCAGATTTAGAATAGGTCTTACCGAACCGTCCGGCTTCGGTACCACAAATAGTGTGGAATAATACCCCTTTCCCTGTTGTAGGAGGGGTACCTTGACTATCACCTGCTGAGAATACAGCTTGTGAATGGCTTCCAATACCGTCGCCCTTTCTGAGGGAGACGTTGGTAAAGCAGACTTTAGGAAACGGCGAGGGGGAGATCTTTCGAATTCCAACATGTAACCCTGAGATACTATCTGCAGGATCCACGGGTCCACCTGTGAGCGAGCCCACTGATTGCTGAAAATCTTTAGTCGACCCCCCACCGCTCCTGAGTCCGCTTGTAAAGCCCCAGCGTCATGCTGATGGCTTTGTAGAACCCGGGGCGGGCTTCTGGTCCTGGGCAGGGGCTGCTTGCTGCCCTCTCTTACCCTTTCCTCTGCCTCGTGGCAGATAAGACTGTCCTTTTGCCCGCTTGTTTTTATAGGAGCGAAAGGACTGCGGCTGAAAAGACGGTGTCTTTTTCTGTTGGGAGGGGGTCTGAGGTAAAAAAGTGGATTTGCCGGCAGTTGCCGTGGCCACCAGATCCGATAGACCAACCCCAAATAATTCCTCTCCTTTATATGGCAATACTTCCATATGCCTTTTGGAATCCGCATCACCTGACCACTGTCGCGTCCATAAACTTCTTCTGGCAGATATGGACATCGCACTTACTCTCGATGCCAGAGTGCAAACATCCCTCTGAGCATCTCGCATATAAAGAAACGCATCCTTTAATTGCTCTAGAGTCAATAAAATACTGTCCCTATCCAGGGTATCAATATTTTCAGTCAGGGAATGCAACCACACTACCCCAGCACTGCACATCCAGGCTGAGGCTATTGCTGGTCGGAGTATAACACCAGTATGCGTGTATATACTCTTCAGGGTAGTTTCCAGCCTCCTATCTGCTGGATCCTTGAGGGCGGCCGTATCTGGAGACGGCAACGCCACTTGTTTTGATAAACGTGTGAGCGCTTTATCCACCCTAGGGGGTGTTTCCCAGCACGCCCTAACCTCTGGTGGGAAAGGGTATAATGCCAATAACTTCTTAGAAATTAGCAGTTTTCTATCTGGGTTAACCCACGCTTCATCACACACGTCATTCAATTCCTCTGATTCTGGAAAAGCTACAGGTAGTTTTTTCACCCCCCACATAATACCCCTTTTTGAGGTACCTGCAGTATCAGAGATCTGCAAAGCCTCCTTCATTGCCGTGATCATATAACGTGTGGCCCTATTGGAAAATACGTTTGTTTCTTCACCGTCGACACTAGATTCATCTGTGTCGGTACCTGTGTCGACTGACTGAGGTAAGGGACGTTTTACAGCCCCTGACGGTGTCTGAGACGCCTGAGCAGGTACTAACTGGTTTTCCGGCCGTCTCATTTCGTCAACTGACTTTTGTAATGTACTAACATTATCACGTAATTCCATAATTAAAGCCATCCATTCCGGTGTCGACTCCCTAGGGGGTGACATCACCATTGCCGGCAATTGCTCCGCCTCCACACCAACATCGTCCTCATACATGTCGACACACACGTACCGACACACAGCAGACACACAGGGAATGCTCTTATCGAAGACAGGACCCCACTAGCCCTTTGGGGAGACAGAGGGAGAGTTTGCCAGCACACACCAAAAGCGCTATAAAATGTATATAAACAACCCTAAAAGGTGTTGTTTTTGTTATATGCGCTTTAAATATATAAATATCGCCAAAATATGCCCCCCTTCTCTTTGTTACCCTGTTTCTGTAGTGCAGTGCAGGGGAGAGTCCTGGGAGCCTTCCTCACAGCGGAGCTGAGCAGGAAAATGGCGCTGTGTGCTGAGGAGAATAAGCCCCGCCCCCTATCCGGCGGGCTTTTCTCCCGGGTTTTGAGATATCTGGATGTATTCTTTGCCATCAAAGGTATTAAATATTGCTGCCCAGGGCGCCCCCAGCAGCGCCCTGCACCCTCCGTGACCGTTCAGTGTGAAGTGTGTAGCAACAATGGCGCACAGCTGCAGTGCTGTGCGCTACCTTCATGAAGGCTGAAGAGCCTTCTGCCGCCTGTTTCCGGACCCTCGATCTTCAGCATCTGTAAGGGGGATCGGCGGCGCGGCTCCGGGACGAACCCCAGGGTGACCTGTGTTCCGACTCCCTCTGAAGCTATGTCCAGTAGCCTAAGACTCCAATCCATCCTGCACGCAGGTGAGTTGAAAATCTCTCCCCTAAGTCCCTCGATGCAGTGAGCCTGTTGCCAGCAGGACTCACTGAAAATAATAAACCTAAAAACTTTTTCTAAGCAGCTCTTTAGGAGAGCCACCTAGATTGCACCCTGCTCGGACGGGCACAAAAACCTAACTGAGGCTTGGAGGAGGGTCATAGGGGGAGGAGCCAGTACACACCATGTGATCCTAAAAGCTTGCTTTTGTGCCCTGTCTCCTGCGGAGCCGCTATTCCCCATGGTCCTGACGGAGTCCCCAGCATCCACTAGGACGTTAGAGAAAGGGGTATTATTAACTGAAACAGAGTGCCCCAATCTGTTACGTGTAAATGTGGTGGTGGGTGTGGTAGTTTTTCAGCCCATATAAGTGTAGTTAAATAGTAATATAAATATATTTGAACATTAACGTATTTATTTATTAACAGTTATTTATATAGTGCACACATATTCCGCAGCGCTTTAAAGAGAATATTTGGCCATTCACATCAGTCCCTGTCCCAGTGGAGTTTACAAACTATGGGGCAGATGTATTAACCTGGAGAAGACATAAGGAAGTGATAAACCAGTGATATGTGCAAGGTGATACACGCACCAGCCAATCAGCTCCAATATGTAAATTAACAGTTAGGATCTGATTGGCTGGTGCCTTTATCACCTTGTACATATCACTGGTTTATCACTTCCTTATGCCTTTTCCAGGTTAATACATCTGCCCCAATATTCCCTACCACATGTACACACAGACACATTCGCGCAAGGGTTAATTTTGTTAGGAGCCAATTAACCTATCAGTATATTTTTGGGTTGTGGGAGGAAACCGGAGTACCCAGACGAAACCCTCGCAAGCACTGGGAGAATATACAAACTCTGCACAGTTAGGGCCATGGTGGGAATTGAACCTATGACCTCAGTGCTGTGAGGCAGTAAAGCTAACTATTACACCATCCGTACTGCAACTTCTGTCATGCTTTACAATTGGAAAACAGCACTGATAAAATAAAAATGGGTAATAACAGACAGTCATAGAGGTAGGAAGGCCTTGCTCACAAGCTTGGAATCTATAGGGAAATAGCACTGATACACACAAGGATTGCATAATGTTCCAGCCAGAATGCAAAGGTTCTTGGTGGGCTGTATGATATGGTCACACAGCAATGTTGGCCTGGGGTCAGGAGGATGGGAAAGTGAAGAAAGAGAAGATATGTGTGGACTGTACAGTGGGGATGTAATCGGATAGGAAAGTTATAAAGGTTATATTATGAGTTCTGAAATTTGATAAGCTTGCTTCAAGAGGTGAGTTTTCAGGGAAAACCTGTAGGTTTCAAGACTAACGCAGAGTCTTATTGTGCGTGGTAAGGCATTCCACATAGTGAGTGCAGCCCGAAGAAAGTCCTGCAATTGTGAATGGAAGAGAATAATGACTGTGGATGATAGATATTGTGAGGGGAAAGAGGTCGGGTTGGAAGATATTTTGAGGTAAGCGAAGAGATGTATGTCAGTCAGTGACGTAACTAGAAATTTTTCTCCCCCAAGCCAAAACATTCTCTCCCCCCACCCCCATATTTGCCACTAGTAAAGTGATAAGTGATGAATCTGTAAAGGGGTGTGGCCTTGCTGAAATTGGCATGGCTTTGCATAAAGGGGCGTGGCATTGCAGGAAAAGACTACCTTATACCCCAGTTTTGCAACCTGCACGCCCAGACGTTGGCCACCACAGGAAAAAAAATAATCCTGATTCATGCCCCTTACATTATTTGTCATTTTTCCTCCTTATAGTAATGCCCAGTATACATTATGCCGCATACTCCAATGGCCCTTAGACTTTACGCCACACACAATAATGCCCATGACACAATATGCCACACACCATAATGCCCCCGACACATTATGCCACACACCGTAATACCTGTGACACATTATGCCACACTGCAATGCCCATTATACATTATGCTACACACTGCAATACCCGATACATTATAGCACATACAATGCCTGTGACACATTATGACACACCGCAATGTCCGTGATACATTATGCCACACACTGCAATGACCCTGAGACATTATACCACAATGCCAGTGATATAGTATACCACACACCGTAATGCCTGTGACACATACCGCAATGCCCGTTATACCCTATGCCACACACCGCAATACCCATTATACATTATGCCACATACCACAATGCACGTGATATAGTATGCCACACACCGTAATGCCTGTGACACATTATGACACACACCGCAATGTCCGTGATACATTATGCCACACACCACAATGCCCATTACACATTAAGTCCTACAGTAAGGCTTCTAATTGCTCTTGGTTCCATGCACGGTGCCAGGGGTTTTCATGCTCAGGGTGTCATGCTCGTTGCCAGGGGTTTCATGCTCTTGGTTCCATGCACGGTGCCAGGGGTTTAATGCTCAGGGTGTCATGCTTGTTGCCAGGGGTTTCATGCGGTAGGTGTTATTCTTGTTGCCAGAAGTATCATGTGCTGGGTTTCAAGCTTGTTGCCAGGGGGTAATATTCATTGCCAGGGATTTCATGCACTGGGTGTCATGCTCGTTGCTAGGGGGTAATGCTTGTTGCCTGGGATTTCATGAGCTGGGTGTTGTGCTTGTAACCAGGGGGTAATGCTTGTTGCTAAGGCTGTGCTCCCAGTGCCACATATGCCTTCAGTGCCAGATATTCCCCCACAGTGCCAGATACACATATGCCCCCAGTGCCAAGTACACATATACCCCCAGGGCCAAATATGCTCCCCCAGTGCCAGGTACACATATACTCCCAGTGCCAAATATGACCCCCCAGTGCCAGGTACACATATACTCCCAGTGCCAAATATGACCCCCCAGTGCCAGGTACACATATACTCTCAGTGCCAAATATGCCCCCCCCCCCCAGCGCCAGGTACACACCCTCCCCGGGCTCCCACTGCTGTGAGTTTTGGGAAGGAGCCGGAGGGCACAGCGCGTGCCTCTCCTGTGTATCCCTCCTGAGTCTCCAGCGGCGTGTCTGTCAAATGAAGTGCCAGTTCGTGAGCCAATCAGAACTCACGAACCGGCACTTCATTTAACAGACACACCGCTTCTGCCGGAGACCCAGGATGGACACACAAGAGAGGCGCGCGCTGTGCCCTCCCGCCACTCCGGTGCTCTCGATGCGACACGGCTCCCGTTCACAGTGTATGGAAGGGCGGCGCTGGGAGATCATGTGATCTCCCAGCGCCACCCCTGCCGCATCACCAGCAGCGTCACCAACCCAGCAATATGCCGGGTTGGTGAGTGCAGTGGGAAAGGGGGCTCTGATGCGGGTCGCAGCCGAGTAGCACCCGTGTCAGGCTCCCGGCTGCGACCTGCATCAGTAGTGGAAAAGGGGTATTATTGGAGACCATTAGTGCATCCTGCAGATGAAGAAACAGGCTGGCTACAGGTTGTGCAAGTCACGTCCCTGGGATCTCTGTCCATAGTGTTACCAGGGTGGTTCTACTGCTAGATCATTCACAGAAATATTCTGGGAGCTTCCTGTACAAGAATTATCACTATACGGAACCTACACTAGTCCAGCTCTTATGTAAAAAGATGTATCCAGGATCCACTAATAACAGTGTGCACAGCACATGTTTTTACTAAATTCCTCGTCCCTTGTCTGGCAGTTCTTCTCTGATCAGGTGGCTGATAAGAGCTGGTGCAAGGTGAACCTGTGTCAGCACAGTGTGCCGGCCAAGCAGCACACGGACTCTCAGGGACTCAGGACTCCTCCTGCAGCTCTCTACTTTCCTGCTCTCTTCTCCCCTCCACTCTCCAGGGACTGACTGCTGCCCTGGAAATAATTCCTTGTCTCAGAAGACTGGGACAGATGCTCTCATGAGTGTCAGGAAGAGGAATAGAAGAGTCCTGCAGGGCAAATGTAGTCAGTCCCCCGCCCCGGGATGGGACTACACCTATTATCTGACAGGAGAATTAAGTAGTGCTGGGAGCCTGGCCGGAGATGGCTGCTCACACTATGGGGGTCATTCAGACCTTATCGCACGCTAGGATTTTTCGCTGTTTTCAGGTCAAAACTGCACATGCGTATGCACCGCAATGCGCAGGTGCGCCGTACGGGTACAAAGCAGATCGTTGCTGAGCGATGGATTGTACGAAGAATCCATTCGCACAACCGATCGCAAGGAGATTGACAGGAAGAGGGCGTTTGCGGGTGACAACTGACCGTTTTCTGGGAGTGTTTGTAAAAACACAGGCGCGTCCAATCGTTTGCAGGGCGGGTGTCTGACATCAATTCTGGCCCCGGACAGGCTGAAGTGATCGCAGCAGCTGAGTAAGTCATGGGCAACTCAGAAACTGCACAAAACTTTTTCGTACCGCTCGGCTGCACATGCGTTCGCACACTTGCAAAACAAAAATACTCTCCCCTATGGGCGGCGACCATCTGCTCGCAGCAGTGCAAAAAAACCCTAGCAAGCGATCAGGTCTGAATTAGGCCCCATGAGCGGGATGTACTAAAGGAAAAATGCTGTAAAAATGTGCAGAATTTTTCGAATGTACTAACCCCCGTCTGGCCGCTTGTCAATGCAGAGAGTATCGCCAGCTTTTTATGGTACTACTATATAGAAGCCTTTGGGCTTCTTACTACATCCCGCTGCCAAGCGCCGCTCACACCAACCCCCGACACCTGCAGCACACCTTCTCATCCAGCAGTACAGGTAACTGGTACAGGTATTGCGATATTAATCGCATATGTTAGTACATATGTGATAAGTATCAATGCAGAATGTGGCGGAATGTGACCGCCATCTTAGTACATCCCGCCCTACTACTACTCTCACCTCTGTCTGTGTAATTCTCCTTCCTCTCTGCTTCAAGTCACCATCTCTGCCCTCAGTACTGCCCAGCTCCGGTGTCTTCCTGGACTACTTGGATTGGTCACTAGAGCATGAGGCACGCCCCCCACTGTGAAGCATGCTTCACTTGGCTCTTTTCTTTGAAGTATTTATGGCTGCTGTGTAGCCCCGCCCCCAGCTCTACAAGCAGTGTCTGACTGTACAGAGCTAGGGATGACCATTGGTGGGTTATCCATTGATGGTTACCATCGATGGTACCACAGATGGATAACCTCGATGGTGGGAAACCATCTGTAAGGGAAACACTGATGGTTTCACCCATCGATGGTCACACTCTACTTTAGTATTGAGCGAGCTGCAGGCCAATCAGGGCCCAGGGGCGTGGATTCATGGGTGTCAGGGGTGGAGCTATGCTCCCGGTCCCAACACTTAGTTAAAAAAACAACAACGGACTTTGTTCATACCATGCCATCGATTGTGGGAGAACCAGATGGTTTCCCTCTTCGATGGCAAAAGTATTCTACATCGTACAAAAACCATCAATGATGCCTATACCCTACACAGAGCTGAGGCAAATCTGAATGGTTTTGCCTATAAAAATGATTATAGCAATACAAAAAAGTTGCTTGTAAGTTATCATTATCTTTTTTCTATTACTCTGTTTTTATCGTCAAAACTCTGGAGAATGACAGGCTGTATAACAGGTGAGGCACTGCCTCCCCTGACTGCAAGTCCCTGAAGTAAGAAGACTATTGCAATAATCAGTGCAGTAGCTAATGAGAGCATGGATTTTTTTTTTTTTTTTGCAGTGTCTTGTGTAAGATATGGTCATGTTTTTTAGATACATGTAACATGATTTTGAGACAGACTGAATGTGGGTAACAAAAGACAGTTCAGAGTCGAGGATGACACCTAGGCAGCAAGCTTGTGAGGTTGGACTGATTGTCCAGTTCTCAACAGTGATAGAGATATCAGGTTGGTAACTACTATTGGTCGGTGGGAAAATAATTAATTCTGTTTTGGAAATATTAAGTTTGAGGTAGTGAGATGACATTTTAGAAGAAACGACAGAAAGGCATTCAGTGACATGGATCAATACAGATGGTGTCTTATGTGAGGAGGATAGGTAGATTTAAGTATCATCTGCATACAGTTCATAACGAAATCCAAAAGAGCTGATTAGTTTGCCAGGAGATGAGGTATAGATTGAGAAAAGCAGAGGACCTAAGAGCCTTGCGGTACTCCAACTGATAGAGGTAGCGAAGAGGAGGTGGAATCAGAGAAACATTAATATTCAACTATATTTATATTAATATTTAGAGAGTAAGAGTCAAGTCAACTTGCTGCCGACACTGAAAAAAAAGGTCCAAGGTTCCGCTATAACTTCAGGGCACACTCCAACTTTACAACTGCTGGATTAATATTCAACAATCAAATCAAGTACAGCTGGGGAAAAACTTTTATAGATGCCAACAGTCCATGTGAAATAATGAGCAACAGTGGCAGGGGGTTATAGCATCAGAATAGACTTAAGCTAGGAACACAGCTGAAAGATAAGAGGAACGGTGCACATTTTTTATTCTCTGACAGCTGAAACAATCCAGAGAACATCTGATTCCTATGTACACAGTACACTATTATTGCTCCTATAGAATGATACATTTCCTTAAAAATCATTGAAGTGATGTTATCACATGCAGTTTGTCAGACAATGTCTGTTTACACTGTGTTTTCTACACAACATCGTCTCCTCAGGACCAGCGAATGTTGTGCAGCACTCCTGGTGTCAGCAGTCGATCTGTTAGGTTTATGAATGACAGTCGGCTCCAGGTGCTGCGTACACACTGTGCAATAGTCAGACTGGCAAGGCGAAAACTACCTGATCGGCCCGATTATTGCACAGTGTTCCGATGGAACCCTCAGCCTTTAATTTTTGGGCAAATAGTAGCCCGTAGGTCAATACAGGATAACGCTATGGGCATGGGAGGGCATGTCTAGGGTGTACAGTCAGAATTACAGACTATGCAGGGTTGAGCATACGAAGAAATCCATCTAATTTCAGACACATGACTTGCACCAAGCATCAGGGTAGTGCAGGTGTGCACTGATAATAGTAATGGCTATGTAACCAAGGATATAGATAGAGGCAGTGCAGTCGCAAGGATGTATAAATGTCTACAAGCGAATACCACACTTGGTGTAATTGCAGCTGACAGCATGGCCCCATTGAGTAACTGACAGCAGGAAAATGTGGTTAATTATTAATGTGAGGATAAGTCAGGCACCAGTATTACCCCAAGAACATGAGCACGGAAGGTCGGTACAATGATTCTCTTGGTGACAGAAATAGAAATACATATGCTATGTATACAGTGTTCCCTACAAGGGAAAAGGGAATAAATAAAACCAAACTGAAAAAAAGAGATCAAAAACTGCAATAAGAAATATTTGGTAAATAACCTCTACTGTAATTGGGCAATTAGTGCGACACCAGACGCCAGTCGCTGAATCAGGCAGTTTTATACAGTTTATTTTACAATAGCAGTGGCACATTCATGCTTAAATGGCAGATATCGTCCACCTATCCCCACGTGCCAGTATACAACCAAACATCTTTCACATAGCCACACATGCCATATAGCTTATATGTCCCCATATACTGTAATTGAGACATAATGGGGGAGATTCAATTCTTTTCACCCCTTTTCACACCCGTTCTGTTTCTGCTCTCAGGGACATTGTATCATTATTTCAGCTTGCTACCCCCAGAGTAGGGAGGCACCCAACCCTTTACACAGCTATACCTGATTACTATGGGCGCAATATGCACGATAACAGAGATCATTTTAGAAAGGAAATTGGGCGTGATATATCATTTGAATCTCACCCAATGTATTAGACTTCTGTTGCTCCTCTCCTTCCCAATGACCCAGACCCTACTCACCATGTCTGAGCCTTGGGAGCAGAAGCAGCGGCATTAGAAGTCTTGGTGCCCACACTTGTGAGATTATCGGTGCTATCCTTCGATTTCGACCACATCTGTGAGAGAAATCGAAGGATTGTATGCACATTTAAGGCACCTTTCGACGCGATGCACGGGCACGCTGGTCGAATATCGTGTCTCAAGATATTATGTGCTGCACATAATATTTCTCGCATCGCAGTGCGATCGCATGTGGTTTTAAACCCACATGAGATATATCGCACTGCGATGTGCACCCGCCAGGAGCAGCCAGAGGCTGCTCCCACTCGGCAGTGACGTGCCCATCACGTGATTACCATGCGATCTATCGCATGATCGCATGGTAACCACTTTGGCAGTTCAGGTGCGATTTGATCGCACCTGAACTGCCGGTGCGATGCCCCGCAATGTCGCGTCGCGGGGCATCGCACAAGTGTATGGCCAGCGTCTTTCTCATCTTTGCGCTGTCCTCCATCCCACATACTGTATTTTAACATAAAAGCAGGGTGTGGGGGCCTTGGGGGATTTGGAGCCAGATTAATTCATAAGAGATTTGGTTCAGCCAATAGGTCAGCTAGTTTCTGAGAAACCCCCCCCCCCACAACTCCTGAATCATTGTGAGGGAGTGAAAACTGTTCCTAAACCAGGCGACTAGGGGTAGAACCATGAGAGCAGGTAAGTAAGAAGCAAACGCCACTACCTCTCATAAAATATACAGCATAAGCAGAGCATGAACTTTATAATAACTCTGTTATACAATATCAGAGAGAGGAATGAGAGCCTGACTGAAATAATGTCCATGTTTCTTAAAATGAACAGGAGTGCTTGCACCTCATAAAACATGAAAATGATAGCTTTGACCCATAACACATTAAATGTCCATTACATAACAAAAAAAAATATAGTTCTAAAAAAATAATAATTAAAATGTATTATTATTTAGATATTTATTGTTTAAAAAAATAAAAATAATAATACCGTACTGTATGTATGTATGTATGTATGTATGTATGTATGTATGTATGTAATGTCTCTAATCTTCAAAACAAATCTACACAGACTAAAAAGATCACTTAACATCTAATGATAAAGACACCCATTAGCCCTGGTCTTCAGCCGGAAATTGGTAAGACCATAAAACACACGTCACAGCCATTATCCTCACACACACCCTCTGGGACTTTCTACCTCTGGTGTGTGATGCAGATCACATATAAGTGAAGTCTGTTTATCCTGCGCCTTCAGAAAACACTACAAAAATATGCAGTTTGTATAATTATAGCCAAAACATTAATAAAAGTAGAGAAAGTAGCATTACGCCAAAGGCTGAGTTTCTGTGTGATTGCATTTGGCACTTGAGACGTGCACAATGAAACAGGAAATAATTACAAGATTATTGGGGATGTGCAGCTTGGCCTGCATTCTAGTTACATGGAGCTAGCTTTTTAGAAGCTTTGGTAAATGAGTCCAACATACTCCAACAGGGCTACATAACAACACAACCTTACGTCCAATTGGCTTTTTTTTTACTGCAGCTACACCACAACAAACAAGGTAATAGTTAAGATTAGAGGGCTAGATTAGTGGAAATGCCAAATACCCTAGGATGGCAGAGTAGCAGGGGTGGAAGCTTTTTCAATTTGCACTTTATTGTGAGTACAAATCATTATAATTTATTCATGCATTATAAATATATAACCACTGGCTCACTTAAGGCTGAATAAATTCCATGTATTTTTTTTTTTCAATTGGATGCAATAAGTTTTGGAGCTTTGAAGAATTGCAGGTGGGAGGTGACACAAAGTGATATGAGTAATAATAAATCACGTGACAAATTGGAAGATTTATCAAACCATCTAAAGAGGACTCTATGGGGCATATTCAACTGGGTGCGGATTTTTTAAAAACCCATCGGCACTGGGCTTTTCCTATTCAACTGAAGGAGAGAAAATGAGCTGCGGTGATTTCTATAGAAATCACTTATTTTTTCTTGCAGCCCCAAAGCAAGTCTGATTTTTCTTACAAGTGTTATTTTTAGGAAAAATTGCTGGGACTTGTTCTGGAATCCATTGGGCAGCCCCCCTAATGACTAATTTAGCAATGGGAAGTTTCAAGTTAGCTTAATTAGTCCTTAATTACTCACATTCTAATGTGCTGGCCTCCTCCTCCTCCATCTCTTTTCCAGTGTTGCAGACAGCTTCCATGGACCAGCCAGGCACAGGATAGGTACTACTTCTAACCTTGCATGCACTACCTACATTACACTACACTACCCCCAATCCTGCACACACTCCCCGCACACACTATACCACAGTACCGCTCACCCTGCAAAGTCCCCGCACACACATGCTACACTATACTACGCTACACACTATGCTACTCTATAATACTCCCGCTCCCCCCCATCCCCTGCACACAGCATCAGAAGCTGCCCGCAGGCCACCCACCCTGCACACACAGCATCGGCAGCCGACCCCAGGCCATCTGCTCCCCACACACAGCATCGGCAGCCGTCCCCATGCCACGTGCTCCCCGCACACAGCATCGGCAGCCGTCCCCATGCCACCTGCTCCCCGCACACAGCATCGGCAGCCGTCCCCATGCCACCTGCTCCCCACACACAGCATCAGCAGCCGTCCCCATGCCACCTGCTCCCCGCACACAGCATCGGCAGCCGTCCCCAAGCCACCTGCTCCCCGCACACAGCATTGCCAGCCGTCCATAGGTCACCCGCTCCCCGCACACAGAGCATCAGCAGCCATCCTCAAGCTGTGTTGAAACAAAATCCCCTCCCGCAGCATTTTACCCACAAAATACCCTGCAACCAATATTTTTTAATTGTATCCTGTGGTATCGGGAGCGCACATACCCCACGGTAATCTAAAATTGGTTGCAAGGTCCATATAATATTTTACAGGCAAAACCCCACGGCCAATTGGATATGCCCCTATATATCATTTCAAAGAGTGTGTTTTATAAATGATAGCTAGAATCTGGTTGCTATGCACAACACCTCATTTAGAAGGTTTGATAAATATGCACGTTCAAGTTTGTTATGTTGCCTCAAGAAAACAATGTCAAATATTGTATTTCCCATAATCATTGCTATACACACCATTGCTATGGCTGGATAAACCACTGAGAAAGGCAAGGCTTTACCACTGTGGGTATTGGAAATATTAATTCCATAGCTATGGTTTAACTCATTACACTACATGGATAAATGAAATTACAATTTTTCTAATTAAACACTAGAAAAATCATAACTTCAGACTGGAATTTGGACATTAAAACTAGTAATATTTGCAAAACAAATGCTGGAAATAGTACAAGTATTCAGCGCTGGCTTTGGTCCACCATTTGTAACTGAATTTACAGGTGGCTGTGATATGAAAAGTCAACTTCTAATGGGATCCGGTCTGAAGATCGACAGTGTCTAGGTCGACAATGTTTAGGTCGACCACTATAGGTCGACAGTCACTAGGTCGACATGGATGGAAGGTCGACAGGGTTTCTAGGTCGACATGTGCTAGGTCGACAGGTCTAAAGGTCGACATGAGTTTTTCACATTTTTTTGGGGGGGGGGTTTCATACTTAACGATCCACGTGGACTACGATTGGAACGGTAAAGTGTGCCGAGCGAAGCGGTAGCGGAGCGAAGGCACCATGCGAGGGGACGCGGTGCACTAATTTGGGATCCCGGTCACTTTACGAAGAAAACGACACCAAAAAAAAAAAAAATCCTCATGTCGACCTTTAGACCTGTCGACCTAGCACATGTCGACCTAGAAACCCCGTCGACCTTCCATCCATGTCGACCTAGTGACTGTCGACCTATAGTGGTCGACCTAAACATTGTCGACCTAGATACTGTCGATAAAACGAACCACACCCCTTCTAATAGTCATTATTGTATTTGTAAAAATGATCACACAGTACCAGATGTTAAGTTAGTTGACTCTGTATATCCACTTGTTATGTATTTGAATGCAAGCTGTTGCCCTTTCTTAATAGACACTGTACTATGTGACGGCTAATTGCAGTGTCATTCTGACAGGAAGTCTGATGTGGTTAGGAAAATGGTCCTCCCTTAGGATGGGTACTGTAGGTACCTTTCAGGCCTGGAGTCACACACACCTATCTATCCCCGGGATTTAAAGCTATATTTGATGTCTCTGCTTACCCTTACCGTCACTTAGGTGACATTTGCCCTTATGTCACCAGGCCTGAAAATTCCATGCCATAATTAAATACTTTTCTAGCATCATTAGAATTAATAGGCTGCCAAGATAGTTTCAGAATAAGGGGGACATTTACTAAGCAGTGATAAGAGTGGAGAAGTGAGCCAGTGGAGAAGTGTTCATGGCAACCAATCAACACTGAAGTAACATCTGTAATTTGCATATTATAACATTATACAGAGCTGCTGATTGGTTGATGGGGCAACTTCTCCACTAGCTCACTTCTCCGCTCTTATCACTATTTAGTAAATGTCCCCCTTGTTCTGTTAGCTGTCTTTTTTTTTTTAGAAAATAACTTGCACTTTATGTTTGGTAGCCCTTTCAAAAAGGCCATCAGTGGTATAAAGACCACATAGAAAGTTAAGCAATCTTAGGAACGCAACATGGCAGTTATGCTGAATAATCACAATATTAGGATGGATTACAGGTATAAAATGTGGACAGAGGTCTTAGAAATAAAATAAAAAACACAAAGTAGCAGTGCATTAACATTAAGCAAAGGTCAGAAAAACTACTTATTTTACATTAGTTTTTGTGTTTATTTTTATTTTGCAGCAATTGTGTCTTTTTATTTTAATATCCAATGTGTCAAATGTGTAAATTCATCAGAAGGGCTGGGAGCAGCTGCAGCACAGAATACAGTGATTCTGGGGACACACTTTTTACTAGATCACTGTTAAACCGGATGTGTCATAAAAATTTAGTTGTGATAGTTGAAAAGTCTTAAAAGTTACAAATATCCTAAACTGGAGTTATCTGCTAGAAATGTAAATTAATATAAAATGAGTCATTAAAGGCAAATTAATTCATCACAATAATTTTACACTGTGTTGTCCAAAATGAAAATGAGCAGAAAAGGCGTCAGATCATGAAAAAGTAATTTTCTACAATGATAGCAAACTAGTAAGACAGAAAATGTCCACTGCATTTCCACATCTTTTTCCCACTTCCATCAATGCACACACAAACCATAAACACTGTCATTGTGCTTCACAAATGGAATCACAACATGAATAAAAATAATTCTAATTTCACGCACATTGTTATTCATTTCATGTGTTTCCTACTGGTATTAATATTCTAGTAAGTATATACATTTATATTTATTAATGAGCCCAACTGCCCATAACTGTCGATGCATTTTATGCAAGCATGCATTCACAATGGCACTTCGATGTTTCAAATTGTAAATCATTATTATTTATCTACCTAGCAGCTGAAGCTCATCCCTAAGTGGAGGCATTAATTTTATATAGCATGGCCAGATGATCTCAGTGAAAGCAATGGATGAAGCCTACAAGCTATGTATTTGACAGCAGGCAGCATGGAGCTGCAATCCACGCCACGCCGGCTGCTGGATCTTCCTACCTCCTTTGTTGCAGATCCCAATTTCTGAGGGCTATAGCAAACTCCCCTACACACTCTTGTTACCCCCAGTACACGACCAGTGCCCACAGCCCATGCCCTTACCTCTTGACATGTCAGCATCCACTGGAGCCAGGGTATCAGATGTTTGGAGTCCCAGCCCAGCCCTGCAGTCAGCCCCTTGCTCTGTGCGCCCAGCCACTCCCTGCAGGCAAAGGACTGAACGTGGGGGAGGAAGCAGCAGGAGCCGAAGTGGGCACAGAAACGGCAGCAGCAGCAGCTCACCAGGGCTGCAGAGCCCACATCACACCTTGCCCTTGCTAGGAGTGAAGGGCACATCCATATCCCATGCAGGATCCCTCAGCAGCAGCAGCTGGTGCTATCTATCTATCTATCTATCTATCTATCTATCTATCTATCTATCTATCTATCTATCTATCTATCTATCTATCTATCAGTCACGGGTAGCATCCCTTGTAGCTATAGCTGAGAGCTATATGTGTGGACTGTGATTTATCCCAGACCCTGCAGCCTAGCTGCTGCCCCTTTCCTGCCTGCTAGTGAGCGTAGAAGCTGCTGTGCTTGTGTGCTCCCTCCCTGCTTGTTGTCTCAGATGCAGGCAGCCTGCCTTACTGGATGTATGAAACAAAAGAGGAAGCAGAGGGGAGATCGCCAGTCAGAGGGAGGAGG
Organism: Pseudophryne corroboree; assembly: GCF_028390025.1. Taxonomy (NCBI): domain Eukaryota; kingdom Metazoa; phylum Chordata; class Amphibia; order Anura; family Myobatrachidae; genus Pseudophryne; species Pseudophryne corroboree. The sequence continues at coordinate 451,527,496 of NC_086445.1, read as the reverse complement.
GGAAATCCAGCTGTTTTTATGAGGCAGCAAAGAATGGAGACTTCTGTTTCCCAGACCTGCAATTTTTTTGTAAGCCGGGAGGGAGGGATGATTTCTGCAAGGCTCAGATTTCCTCACTGCAAGCTGGAGGGAAAGCTGTTGTCCACTAAGTAGTCTTGATGGGTGTTATGGCCTCCTATAATATTACAGCACTTAGCACAACATAGCAAAAAAGAAACTAATTAAAAATTTTTAATACAAATAATAAATAAATAAATAAAAACTGTAACAAAAATAAAACACTTTAACAACAAAACTTGTAGTATCTAAGAATTTGTTTTACATACATTAACGTAACATAGTTATAATAATGCGCTGTTCAGCACAAATGCTGTATTGGGGTGTTCCTTGCTGAATGTGGGCGAGGCATAAAAAGAAGTATAGGCCAAAATGGATGGATCATGTAGGAAAATACATTTAAATCAATGTCAATGTGTGGGGTCTGCAGAGACACAATACCACTTTATTGGGGCTGCAGAACCCCCCCCCCCCCCCCCCCTCGTCCCCTTATGCATTACTATTTTTATAATTTTTGGAAGTGGATGAACATTGGCCGCAGTGGAATGCGATTTTCACCAACCAGGTGCAAGAAAGCACATTTTTGTTGCACACAAATGCCAATGCAGTAAAGGTGTGTACACACAGGGAGATAAATCTGTAAGATTGTGACTATATAGTCAAAATCTTAAGGAAAGTTAGTGCATATCTCAAGGCGCTATGCTGCCCATACACTTGTGCGATGCCCCGCGACATCGCGGGGCATCGCACCGGCAGTTCAGGTGCGATGAAATCGCACCCCAACTGCCAAAGTGGTTACCAAGCGATCATGCAATAGATCGCATGGTAACCACATGATCAGCACATCACCGCCGAGTGGGGCCGCTCCCAGCGGGTGCCCATCGCACATTGCAGTGCGATATATCTCATGTGGTTTTAAAACCACATGTGATTGCACTGCGATGCGAGAGATATTATGTGCAGCACATAATATCTTGAGACGCAATATTCGACCGGCGTGCCCGCGCATCGCGTCTCAAGGTACCTAAAATGTGCATACAATCCTTCAATTTCTCTTACAGATGAGGTCGAAATCAAAGGATAGCACCGATTATCTCACAAGTGTATGGGCACCATTAGGCTGCTTGAGATACCGATTCGATCCCGATGCGCGCTCCCATGGGGTCAGTATCGCAAGGCTAGATAGACTGTGCAGGCAAGTCAATCTTGACTAACTAGTGTACTATCTAGTACAAAGTATAGTCAAAATTGGCACTTAGTCAAAATTGTACATAGACAAAATAGAAAGTACAGATAGTCAAAATCTGTGCTATGTGGGCTCTGGGGGAGTTCAAGGGAAATCGCATAGTCAAAATCGGGCATAGCAAGGCACTCACCGTGTACACGCACCTTAAGGGCTGTTTCACGCGCTCCGGGTAGCGCCGGCCGGCAAAATACCGGCTTTATGTTGCGGCCGTCCTGCAGAGACACATGCAGAGCAATGTGTCATTTCACACGACACGGCCCCGGCATGGCTGCCGGGTTGCAGCCGGAAATATCCACTGAAAAGCCATCCTTGCAGGCAGTGAACCGTGTGTGTGAATGGGATCTTTCTCACACGTTTTTTTTTTCAAGCCAGTCCTGCTGCTGCGCATGCGCACAGCATTAAACACGGCTCAAAGCCGTTGTGTGTGAAAGACACTGCCGGATGGTAAAAAGCTGGCCAAAGTTTGTCTGGCTTTTTGCCATCCAAGCAAAACCGCCTCATGAGAAACAGCGCTAAGAATCATTACAGAAATAAAAGTGGTAACAAAGAACAATATTTTGAGAGAGAAAAAAATAAAGTTGGAATAAACTAAGTGGGTAGCCAAATGGTGTCAGTAGATCAACTTTATAGTGATAGTTTGTCTTTTTACACTATGTATATTCCCATATTGAGCACTAATCTCTACATACTGTATACTCATACTCATCCTCATGATGCAGGAGTCACTGCAGAGGCAGTGACATATTGATTAAAACTTGGGTCTTAATGCCGCTATTCGTAGCAATAAGAAGTTATTGATCACTGGAATGTATCTCCAAACTTGGTAAATATGGTAAACAGCCCCCATAGGAACCTTTGGGCTCCCATTTGCCTCCAAACTCCTTGAGCATATTGTCTACAGCTGCCTTACCGCTTTCCTGTCCTCCCACTCTTTGCTTGATCCATTTCAGTCTGGCTTCCATCCTCCCCACTCGATTGAAACTGCCCTCACGAAGGTCAGCAATGTCCTTCTTGCTGCCAAATCCAAGGGCCACTACTCTCTGCTCATTTTCCTTGGCCTCTCTGCTGCCATTGACACTGTGGACCACCCTCTCCTCCTGCAAATCCTTCACTCTTTTTATCCGCACTAAACTGCTCTCTCCTGGCTGTCCTCCTACCTCTCTGACCGCTCTTTCTTCACCTCCTCTCATGACTCCTCTCCTCCCCCCACTTCCTCTACCGGTAGGTGTCCCCTATGGTTCTGTTCTGGGACCTCTCCTCCCTCTCTAGGTGAGTTCATCAGCTCTTTTGGCCTGCAATATCATCTCAGATCTATCTTTCATGCCCTGACCTGTTCCCCTCTCTTCCCACTTGTATCTCCAACTGATTCTCTGCTATTTCTTTATGGATGTCCTAGTGCTTTCTTAAACAGAACATGTCTAAGACTGAGCTGATCATCTTCCCACCATCCCACATAACCTCACCTCTCAATATTTTATTATGTATTGATGGCACAAACATCTCCTGTAGACCCCAAGTGCACTGTCTTGGAGTTATCCTTGACTCCTCCCTCTTCTTCAAACCACATATTCAGTACCTCTCACAATTCTGCCATTTCCATCTTAGAAATATTTATAGGATCAGACCCTTTCTCATCCTGGAGGTAATTAAGACCATCATCCCCTCACTGGTCATCTCCAGTTTGGACTACTGTTAACTCTTCTTAACTGGCCTCCCAGACTCCCACCTCTCTCCATTCCAATCTGTTTTTAATGCTGCTGTCCAACTCATCTTCCTCTCCAAACATACTATGTCTTCCTTCCCTCTCCTACACATTCTACACTGGCGCCCCTTCCCATTCAGACCCTAATTCAAGCTTCTCACACTCACTTATAAAGCCCTCACCCAATCCTCTAACATTTACATGTCTTGCCTAATCTCCCTTCACACTCCCGCACGCACTACAAATGCACGCGCCTCTCCTGCCAGCAGATTACTTCCTCCCATTGTGTGCTGCTCCCTACCTCTGGAATTCTCTCCCTCTCCCCATCAGACCTTCCACCTCTCTTCAAAACTTCAAATGAGCTCTCAAGACTTACTTCTTCATCAATGCCATTCAGGCTTCATCCTTACCCACTGCTTCCTCACTGTCTATGCCATCTGTGTTACCCCTGACTGTCTGCCCCTCCTCTTTGGAATGTAACTTACAAGCAGGGCCCTCTTCCCCATGTGCTTCTCCTTCTCTTACTTTTATAATAATTGACTCCACACTTCCTACAATAGCACCTAACCCTTGGTTGCTGCGCCCTGCTGCTTATTTGAGTGTTATGATTGCTGATGCAGAAATGTTTATAAACCATGACCTTGTCCTGAATTGTTTAGTACTGTAAGTCATGGTTTTCTTATTCAACTCATTTGTTTATGTACTTTGTAAGGCGCTGTGGAACCCTTGTGCCATATAAATATAGGATAATAATAATTATTATTTGCATGGCTAATATGAAACAAATCTAAAATACCAACTTGGTTGTATTTTTTCTCCGGTAATGACTCACACTGAGGGTCTAATTCAGATCTGATCGCAGCAACAAAGTTGTTAGCAAATGGGCAAAACCATGTGCACTGCAGGTGTGGCAGATATAACACTTGCAGAGAGAGTTAGAGAGTTAGTTAGGTGGTTATATTGTTTCTGTGCAGGGTAAATACCAGCTGCTTTATTTTTGCACTGCAATTTAGATTTTAGTTTGAACACACCCCACCCAAATCTAACTGTCTGCACATGTTACATCTGCTCCCCCCCCCCCTCCCCGCCCTGCAGTGCACATGGTTTTGCCCATTAACTAACAAATTTGCTGCTGCGATCAGGTCTGAATTAGGCCCTGAATTTCCACAAGTTCCATTTGGATGTGGCAGTGTGCCTTGTCCACAGCAGAATGGACCAGTGAGTGAGGAGAAATTAGCTTTACATATTTTTTAGTCTTGAAAAGTTCTTTTACAATCAGAAAGTAACTCCTTCACGTTGGAGGCATACTGCCAGTGGCGTAACTACTGCCCCCGCAGTCCTTGCGGTGGCTTGGGAGCGAGGGGCTGCGGGGGCGCCACTGATTTAGCACAGATTGACATGCGGACGAGTGTCCGCATGTCAATCTGCGGTCTCCTCCCTCCGCTGCTGTGTTGGAGGGACACGGAGGGCACAGCGCGCGCCTCTCCCATGTCCCTCCTGGCTCTACGGCTGGTCTAATAAAGGAAGTGCCGTTCGTGAGCTCTGATTGGCTCACGAACCGGCACTTCCTTTATTAGACCTGCAGGAGAGCCAGGAAGGACACGGGAGAGGCGCGCGCTGTACCCTCCGTGTCCCTCCAACACAAAGGAGCGGGGGGGGGGGGGGGAGCAGGCACTGTGGGGGAATATCTGGCACTGTGGGGGGAATATCTGGCACTGGGGGCATATACCTGGCACTGTGGGGGAATATCTGGCACTGGGGGGAGCAGGCACTGAGGGGGCATATGTGGCACTGTGGGGGAATATCTGGCACTGGGGGCATGTACCTGGCACTGTGGGGGAATATCTGGCACTGGGGGCATATGTGGCACTGGGATCACGGCCCTACCAACAAGCACTACCCCCTAGCAACAAGCATGACACCCAGTGCATGAAACCCCTGGCAACGAGCATGACACCCTGAGCATGAAAATCCCTGGCACCGTGCATGGAACCAAGAGCATGAAACCCCTGGCAACGAGCAGGTAATTTAAAAGTAATTAGAAGCCTTACTTTAGAACTTAATGTGTAATGGGCGTTACGGTGTGTGGCATAATGTATCACAGACATTGCGGTGTGTGTCATAATGTGTCAGGCATTACGGTGTGTTGTATACTATATCACGAGCATTGTGGTATGTGGTATAATGTCTCAGGATCATTGCGATGTGTGTCATACTGTGTCACAGACATTGTATGTGCTATAATGTATCAGGGGTATTGCAGTGTGTAGTATAATGTATAACGGGCATTGCGATTCCTGTCATAATGTGTCACAGGCATTACGGTGTGTGGCATAATGTGTCGGGGGCATTACAGTGTGTGCATATTGTGTCATGTGCATTATTGTGTGTGGCATAATGGCTAAGGCCATTGCGGTATGTGGCATAATGTATACTGGGCATTACTATAAGGAGGAAAAATGACAAATAATGTAAGGGGCAAGAATCAGGATTATTTTTCTTTCCTGTGGTGGCTAACGTCTGGGCGTGCAGGTTGCAAAACTGGGGTATAAGGTAGTCTTTTCCTGTAATGCCACGCCCCTTTATGCAATGCCACGCCCATTTCAACGAAGCCACACCCCCTTTGGCATGCATATTTGTCCCGTTACTGGTGCCCATTATGGGGGGGGGGGGGGGGGGGGCGAAGAATTTTTTGGCTTGGGGGAGAAAAATTTCTAGTTACGCCACTGCATACTGCATATGCAATAGATTATACTGCCACTATTGATAATGTCAATTATTATATTAAAACATAAAGCTATACACTATTACCGTGGAGCCGCTATGTCCACTAGACTAATTACACACACTACGGACTAAGTACGCTATTGGCGTACTGAGTACCGTATGGGTACGCACTTAGCGTAGCAGACGCTAAGCCGTGGGCGCGACGCACGAGCGGCACATACGCTCATGGAATGATATACAGTAAACCTTGTTAACAAAACAATGTGTGGATGTGCTTATACTCTAAACCTTAGTAGTCAAATACTGCAACGATGGAACGCCTAAAAAACCTTAACAATGCTTATGCTGTTATAGCGATTAAGACGCTAAGAAAGCCCTTTGCAGGAAAGTGAAAACACAACACCAGGTTTTGCTAAAACCACAGGGCTCTAACACCGCAGTGGATTATTCAGAGAAAAAAAAAGGGAAAACAGATACAAGTTATACACTACAAGCTAACAAGGAAATCTAAACAGAATAACAGAGAATAATGATGGCTACAGAGAATATACATACGTGTGTGTTCGCGAGCGCAACCTGGATCCAGTCCTCAGCTATTCAGGTAGAAAGCCTTCAGAGTCTTCAGGCTGGCCAGGCAACAGTGGTCTTTTTATACACAACATGCATACACAATACAATGGTCCCTGTAATCTCATTGTTCATTGGACACAGGGATGTGTCTCTACATTACAGCAAAGGTCATAGGTGGATTTGAACAGGTGGGCTGTGTCTTTCCTCAACTGCTCTGGTGGGAGGTATCCTCAGGATTCCCGCAGCATGTGTAATTTACAGCAAATACAGTTAATGTTCATAATCTACTTCTGTACATAACTACGCAGGAGCGAGCGATCCTTTCCTAACTAACACCGGAATGTTACCCTTAAAATACCCTACAGCTGGATACTAGACATCACCTTCCAACCTTTGTCTGACCCTTCCTATCATGCAAAGAGGAATCTCTCTGTCCAGGAACTGTTTAAACTAATCATACTCGCTGACATGGTCTAGGGGAATATTATCTACAAAATGCACTATTTGGGTTAAATATGCTACGTTCGAGTCGCACGCTACACGCTCACAAACTCCGCCGTAAATACACATATCATGCGCAAGAGTCGCTGGAGCGTCTCTTACGCAACTTGCGGGTATGTGTACGCACGGGGGACCAGGTGCACGAGCAGCGTGCATGTGCATGAGGGGTTAGTACAAGGGATATGCATCATGATATTTTTCGACTTTGACACTATATAATAAATATAAACACTGACAAAACCTTGGAGAAGTGTCCCTTGACCGTTGATACTCCGTCCCAGATCAAATTGCAATTATTTAACTACCTTTCCCAGAGATTGTTCTTAACACAGTCATATACTGAGGGAAAAATCTGATTTTAATTCACCTGAAGTCTCAGGTTTAATTTGTTTACCTGTCCTGTTATATTAACCATAAATTCAAAATCCTGCTGAAACTGCAATTGCATCATGTAGAGCAGATTGGGCCACCAGGAGTACACTAACCTCAGTTGCTTACCACTGCCCTCTACCCCCATGCTCTGTGCTGTGAGCAGCCGTGTCTGAGATGTGGGCTGCCCTGTGCTGTGAGTAGCCATGATATGTGAGCTGCCAGTTACTGCATTGTGTGGCTTGTACTGTGGTAGTGTCCCGATGTCTGGCAATGGCAGATTCTCCACGAGAGCTGACCCAAAATCTGCAACAAATAAAAATACTGGGTTCCTTATAACAATACAGCATATCGCCCAGAGGAAAGGTAACATGCTCCTATAGACATATTACACGAGTATTCCAGTAGTCAAACCGGATACCACATTGATCTATTCCACTGTACTTACTGTAACAACACCTCATATAAACTAGAGCCTTGCTACCTACACAGACCAGTGATATACATGCAGGGACCACACAAGCAGTTGCACACATGCAGTGTCCACAAACAGCAGTGGTGTAGCAGTAGACATGCAGTGCCCACACAGTAGTTGCACAGTAGCAGATACATGAAGTATACTCACAGAGCAGTGGAACAGTAGCACAGTAGATGATACATGCACAGTACAAGATGCATGCCTCTCTACCTGGCACTCCTATGGGTGCCTCAGCCTCCAACATGGGATCTGGTGCCTATCTCATCCACATGTATGCCATTTCCCGGAACTCCTGTCGGCCAGTCCAACCCTGAAGATGAATAACAAGGCTTGGGTGGAGGCACTATTGTGTTGTGGCTGGCTACTACCTAGTGAGAGTGTTGGTCAGGTAAAGGTAAACCCTGGTTACACAGTTTTAAGGTTTTCTTTGTCAGCGTCCGGAGTCTTACCGGTACGCTGGGGCCGCAGGGCTGCTGGCTTCCTTGGCGATATGCGGGCAGCGGCGGAGGTGGGCTGCTGCGCCGGATCCGTAGGCAGCAGTAGCAGCAGTGAGGGGGTCCGCTCGTGGCGGCGGGACGCCGCTACAGCGGGTCGCTCTTGCTGAGCCGTTGCTTGGAGACCAGGGGCAGTGAGCAATGTGGCTTTGCAAAAAGATCTGCATTACTGGGCGCCGCCATGTTGGAGACCAAGTTTTAAGCATAGTTCCTGTTTCTTCCAGCCAATCCAGGGGAAGCTCTCCCTATAAAAGGGGGCTGGTTTAGGACAGAGACGCCAGTGCTTCAAGTTACAACCCTGTTGTAGGTGTTTTAGCCTGTGCTCCCAGGATTCCTGCTGTATTCTGGTTCCTCCTGATCCTGCTTGGTCGGTTCTCTGTTGCTGCTACAGCCCTGCCGTTTCTAGCCTGTTACTGCCTGTGGAAGCGCTCCTCGAAAACCCGGTCCAGTAAGACTCTTTGGGCACAGTCGGCCCCGGGTCTTCTGCCTCATCTTTCAAGCCACACTCCACAGATCTCCTTCACCAGCCACGCCTTTGTACCACCGATCATAGCCTGCAGATTATTATCTTCAGCCTCGTTTAACAAACCACAGTCCACAGTCCTTGTCTCCAGCCACGTCTTCAACCACCATCCACAGCTCCACAGTTCATCATCTACAGTCTCGTCTTTCAAATCACAGTCCACAGTTCTTCGCCCCCTGCCACGTCTTTAACCATCGTGCTCCAGCCCCGGTCCTCTACCTCAGCCTGTACATAATAAATACTTTCCATTGACTCTCAAACCCCGCCTACGTTCTTCATTGCTCCGTGTCCCATGCGAAGGAACTATATCCAGCCCCCTCATCTGGTTCATTCACAGCCTGCTACCTCCTCGGGCAAATCTCAGCTGCCGGATCCTCAAACTTTGCTAGACGTGACAGTAAGCACTGGCCCAATGGATTCGATGGGTGATCAGGCCTCAGGAGGGGATTCAACTGCAGATATCTGTTCTTGCTTAAGTAAGCAGGAGGCCACACAATCTCAAATCGTGCAGTTCATGCAGAGTATGTCCGAACATCTCGATTCTCTCTGTGTTGCCATGACGGACCCTCAAGTATCTACAGCTGCTCCCACATTAGCACCTCCGGTCCAGCTTCCTCCTGTACCAGTACCACTTCCACGGTTGCATTTGCCACCTCCCAGTAAATTCGATGGGAATCCAAAACAATGCCACGGGTTTCTTAACCAGTGCGAAATCCAGTTCGAAATACAGTCGGCCAACTTCCCATCAGAACGAACCAAAGTATAATTATAATATAATTTCTTTACTTACCGGGCAAGCGTTGGAATGGGCTTCACCTTTGTGGGAGAGGATGGATCCCATCTTATCTAACTATCCAGAATTCGTAGCCACCTTTCGACGAACCGGGCAGGACCTCTGCCACCTCATTGGAGATCCTGCGCCTGCGTCAGGGCACGCGTACGGTCAGTCAGTACGTGATCCAGTTTCGCACCCTTTCCTCAGAACTGAATTGGAACGAGGAGGGTCTCATTGCAGCTTTCTGGAGCGGTCTCTCCGAAAAGATCAAAGATGACCTCGCAACTCAGGACATACCTGATAAGTTGGATAAACTAATTTCTTTATGCAATAAGTTAGACCTGAGGTACAGAGAACGCTGTATGGAGAGGTTGCGGTCAGATCGTCCTAAGCCTAGAGTTGTTCTTCCACCAACACCATCATCACCAACTGCGGAAGAACCCATGCAGATTAATTGCTCCCACCTCTCCAATGAAGAACGTCAGAGACGACAACAAGGGAACCGCTGCCTGTATTGTGGTGCATCTGATCACTTTGTTAAAACTTGCAATCTACGTCCGGGAAACGCCCGCTCCTAGTTTGTGCTGGAGAGGTAAAGCTAGGAGAATTCTCAGAATTACATACAAAGAAAGAGTCTGTCCTGTTAACCCAATTGGAGCTCCCTTCTTCTTCTCCTCTTCTCATCCCTGCACTACTCGACTCCAGAGCCGCCGAAAGCTTCATTACGTCAGCTCTGGTCAAACGATCTGGAATACAAATGGTTCCTTTGGATCGTACCATTTCTGTTACCGCAGTGGATGGAAGTTATATCCCTGAGGGTATTATATCCTTTCGTACTATTCCTCTCAAGATGAAGGTCGGAGTTCTCCATTCAGAAGAAATCTCTTTCCTTGTAATTCCTAAAGCCTCTCATGAACTAATCCTAGGGTTTCCATGGTTAATCAGACACAATCCCCACATAGATTGGCAAACTATGGATGTTCTCTCTTGGGGACAAGACTGCTTTCAGAACTGTTTACCTTCAGTTAGACCTCTCTGTTCTTCCAGCCCTTCCAGCCTTCCTGTGGAGTACCAAGCTTTTCAAGATGTTTTCAGTAAGCATGGGGAGGACACCTTGCCTCCGCATCATACTTGGGATTGTCCCATTGAGCTAGTACCCGGTAAGACTCCTCCCCGAAGTCGAATTTACCCTCTCTCACTTCCCGAGACACAGGCCATGTCGGAGTATATCCGGGAGAACTTGGAGAAAGGGTTCATCAGGTCTTCTACATCTCCGGCCGGAGCGGGGTTTTTCTTCATCAAAAAGAAGGATGAGGGGTTGCGGCCCTGTATTGACTATAGAGGTCTCAATGACATAACAGTTAAGAACAGATATCCGTTACCTCTGATTACAGAACTGTTCGACCGTGTTAAAGGAGCTACTTTATTTACTAAGTTGGACTTACGGGGGACCTACAATCTTATACGTATTCGCCCAGGGGACGAATGTAAGACGGCATTTAATACCCGCGACGGCCATTACGCATACCTGGTAATGCCTTTTGGCCTATGTAACGCCCCAGCCGTCTTTCAAGAGTTCGTTAACGAAATCTTCAGAGATCTCCTCTATGACTGCTTGGTAGTGTATCTGGATGACATCCTCATTTTTTCTAGGGATCTGAAGACCCATCGGGAACAAGTCAAAGAAGTGTTAATTCGTTTACGAAGGAATCAGTTATTCTGTAAGTTAGAGAAGTGCACCTTTGAAGTACCCACGATTCCATTCCTCGGTTACATTCTTTCAGGGCAGAGGTTACAGATGGACCCCGCTAAAGTCCAGGCGATTCAGGATTGGGCACTTCCAGCTACCCTTAAAGGAATTCAACGTTTCCTGGGGTTTGCTAACTTCTACCGAAGATTCATTCAAAATTATTCTTCTGTCATAGCTCCTATAACCGCATTAACTAGGAAGGGAGCCGATCCTGCCAAGTGGTCTCCGGAGGCTTTGGAAGCTTTTTCATCTTTAAAGGAGGCCTTCACGACTGCTCCAGTTCTTCGACAACCCGATCTCAGCCGTCCGTTCTTGGTGGAGGTTGATGCCTCTACTGTAGGAGTAGAAGCAGTATTATCCCAGCTTTTCGAGGACAAGAAGGTCCATCCTTGTGCATTCTTCTCGCAAAGATTCTCCCCCGCTGAACAGAATTATGCTATTGGGGAACAGGAATTACTGGCAATTAAGTTGGCCTTTGAGGAGTGGAGGTATTTGTTGGAGGGAGCTCAACATCCAATTCCGGTGACCACGGATCACAAGAACCTCCTGTATCTACAGTCAGCCCGATGTCTGAACCAACGCCAAGCAAGATGGGCACTCTTCTTTACCCGTTTTAATTTTAAACTCAGTTACCGACCAGGTTCCCTCAACAAAAAGGCAGATGCATTATCTCGTTCTCTAAGTTCAGTAGAACCCTCTGACCGTTCAAAAGAGCAAATTAACCTGGAATCCACCTCTTTTTCTGCAACTAATACCTCTCCACTTCCTCCTCCAGGGAAGATCTTCGTTGCACCAAATCTTCGCAAAAAGCTTCTTACATGGGCTCACTCCTCCTCCTTCATGGGCCATGCGGGCGGTCATAAGACACTTAAATTCATTCAGCGCTCCTACTGGTGGCCTCATCTCAGGACTGACGTTCAGGAATTCGTAGCTGCCTGTCCAAAATGTGCCCAGCATAAAAGTCCCAAAGGTCCACCAGTCGGGTTTCTCCATCCTTTGCCGGTACCACTAAGACCATGGACGCATATTTCTATGGACTTTATTACAGATTTACCTACGTCTGGTGGGCAGAACACCGTATGGGTCATAGTTGACCGATTCTCTAAAATGGCACACTTTGTTCCTCTGGCTAATCTTCCATCTGCATCCCAGTTGGCAAAATTGTTTATAGCAGAGATCTTTCGACTCCATGGTCTACCACAGGAAATCGTGTCTGATAGAGGTCCTCAATTTGTGGCCAAGTTTTGGAGATCCCTATGTTCTGCTCTTGGCGTGAAATTAAACTTCTCCTCAGGATATCATCCCCAAACGGATGGTCAAACAGAGAGAGTGAACCAGGATCTGGAGACTTTTCTGCGTTTATTCATGTCCTCCTCACAGGACGACTGGCTGGACTTCCTCCCGTTCGCAGAATTTGCCCATAACAATCTTTATCACTCTGCCACAAAATCTTCTCCATTCTTCAAGAGTTCCTGACTTCCAACTTCTGCCTACGCTCGAGGTTCCTGCCACAGAGTCTACACTTCGACAATTTACTGAAGCTTGGAAACAAGTTCACAAGACTTTACTCAAGACATCCAAGAGATATAAGACCTATGCAGATCTGAAACGAAAAGCTGTACCAAGCCTTAAGGAAGGTGATCGGGTTCCTACAAAAAAGTTTGCTCCCAGATTTATTGGGCCTTACCCAATCGAAAAAGTGTTGAATCCTGTGGCTTACAAAGTGAAATTACCTCCGCAGTTGAGAATTCCTAATGCATTTCATATTTCTCTCTTAAAACCATTGGTACTTAATCGGTTCAGAGCCGCTCTGCCTAAATCACCCAAGATCCAATCAGCACATGGAGACGAATTTGAGATTCACAAGATCCTCGATTCTCGCAGATGTTATGGTCGTATCCAGTACCTTGTTGATTGGAAGGGGTATGGGCCAGAGGAGAGATCTTGGGTAGATGCAGAGGATGTCCATGCTCCAAGACTTATTCGGACATTTCATGCCAAGTTTCCAACTAAACCACATAGGTGTCTGGAGTCCACCCACAAAGGGGGGGTGTACTGTCAGCGTCCGGAGTCTTACCGGTATGCTGGGGCCGCGGGGCTGGCTTTCTTGGCGATGTGCGGGCAGTGGCGGAGGTGGCCTGCTGCGCCGGATCCGTGGGCAGCAGTAGCAGCGGTGAGGGGGTCCGCTCGTGGCGGCGGGACGCCGCTACAGCGGGTCGCTCTTGCTGAGCCGTTGCTTGGAGACCAGGGGCAGTGAGCAATGTGGCTTTGCAAAAAGGTCTGCATTACTGGGCGCCGCCATGTTGGAGACCAAGTTTTAGGAATAGTTCCTGTTTCCTGTTTCTTCCAGCCTATCCAGGGGTTTAGGACAGGGACGCCAGTGCTTCAAGTTACAACCCTGTTGTAGGTGCTTTAGCCTGTGCTCCCAGGATTCCTGCTGTATTCTGGTTCCTCCTGATCCTGCTTGGTCGGTTCTCTGTTGCTGCTGCAGCCCTGCCGTTTCTGGCCTGTTACTGCCTGTGGAAGCGCTCCTGGAAAACCCGTTCCAGTAAGACTCTTTGGGCACAGTTGGCCCCGGGTCTTCTGCCTCGTCTTTCAAGCCACACTCCACAGATCTCCTTCATCAGCCACGCCTTTGTACCACCGACCATAGCCTGCAGATTATTATCTTCAGCCTCGTTTAACAAACCACAGTCCTCAGTCCTTGTCTCCAGCCACGTCTTCAACCACCATCCACAGCTCCACAGTTCATCATCTACAGTCTCGTCTTTCAAATCACAGTCCACAGTTCTTCGCCCCCTGCCACGTCTTTAACCATCGTGCTCCAGCCTCGGTCCTCTACCTCAGCCCTGTACATAATAAATATTTTCCATTGACTCTCAAACCCCGCCTACGTTCTTCATTGCTCCGTGTCCCATGCAAAGGAACTATATCCAGCCCCCTCATCTGGTTCATTCACAGCCTGCTACCTCCTCGGGCAAATCTCAGCTGCCGGATCCTCAAACTTTGCTAGACGTGACATTCTTTCATTAATCACTTTCTCTAGGAACTTTGTGATAGTCTCTGCTTTTAACCCTTTGTAGTGTCATCATTTAATTATTTGGCTGTTTTTAGCTCTTTTCTGTTCTCTTTTTGTTGTTTATGTTTACAAAAGGCCTTGATGCTATCAGTGATAAACTAGTGTAGAAAGTCACTTCTGTAACAAGCATATTTCTGGAACAGGTGAGCAGTGGCAGATTAAAGTCCACATGGGAATGGAGCTGAAATTGCTGAAGGGCCTATTGTGTGCCACCACAGGGGTGTGACCAGTGCTGTGGCGGTGTGACTAGTGATGTGACGGTGTGTCCTGTGCTGTGGGGCAGCATCCAGGGGTATAAAGTCATTCCAGTGGCAAGTTAGAATTTGGAGCTCATGTTGTCATCTTTATCTGTATGTGCTCCTCTATGTCTGAATGTGCCCCCCTCGTAGTGCCTATATCTGTATGTGTTCATCTATGTCCGTATGTGCTTCTGTATGTCCATATGTGCCTGTAGTATGCCTATATGTGCTCTGCTATGTCTTTATGTGCCTATGTCTGAGTGTGCTTCTGTATGTCCGTATGCCTATTTCTATATGTGCCCATCTATGGGTTGGGTATGGGATCCCAACAGTGAGGATGCCGGCGGTCAGAATACTGGCACTACTTGGTAAGTAAACTAACCCTACACTTTACCCTCTCCTCATGCAGTCTAACCATAACCTCCCCCTTCCACAGACTAATTCTAACCTCTCCCTCCAACAGCCTAACACTAACCTTCACCTTAGTGCCTAACCTTAACCTTCCCTCACACAGCCTAACCCTTCTTGCCATACTTATATTTGTGAAAGGGGAGTGTCACAACTGAGGGCCTGAGCTGACGGGAGGCAGCCTCAGTTATAGGGGCTGAGATGTACCGGAACCTGGGAGGTTGTATCAGACCCCTGGACATGTAAGTAACATGAATAATAACTGCCCGAAGGCGTGACCACGACAACTTGGATAAAAGTCAATGATGTTTATTATGACAACTCCGCAACACAGCAGCAGTAAAAGAAAACGTAAAAGTCAGCAAAGAATAAATACAGTTCCTGGGTACTACAGGATGGCAGGAGCCATAGGGCACTGGTAGTGTGAGATAGTTCTTATGATCTTCTAGATGGAAAGTCCTTACCAGGCCCGACTGTAGCAATGGAGATAGCCCAGGATTGTGCCAGCTGGTGTTCCAGGAAAAGCTGGGTTGCTGAAGATAAAACAGCTGCTGTGGATACTGGCTGGAACCAGACTGTTGTTAGCACGGAGTGGATACTGGCTGGAACCAGTTAAATAATAAATGAACTTGGGAGCGATGAAATATGAACTGAAATGTAGAACTTGAGAGCGGAGAAATAATAATACCGGTGGAGAGTGGTAAAGTGTAGAAAGGACACCGGCCCTTTAAGGGAAGCTGTACTCTGCTGGAAGCTGAGCTGGAAGCAGGTAATGTTGTAGCTGGAAACAGATGAATCCACAATGGATTGGAGAGTCAGGCTACACCGCAGGTGGAATGCTGGTGCGGGTCTCTATGGTGGAAGTCTTGAGACAGGAGCTGGAACCTGGAAGACAATCACAGGAGAGAGACAAACAGGAACTAGGTTTGACAACCAAAGCACTGACGCCTTCCTTGCTCAGGCACAGTGTATTTATACCTGCAGCAAGGAAGGGATTGGCTTGGCAATTATGCAGATTAA
Organism: Pseudophryne corroboree; assembly: GCF_028390025.1. Taxonomy (NCBI): domain Eukaryota; kingdom Metazoa; phylum Chordata; class Amphibia; order Anura; family Myobatrachidae; genus Pseudophryne; species Pseudophryne corroboree. Next base: position 451,511,558 of record NC_086445.1, on the reverse strand, counting down.
CAATACTGACAACAGATTGGAGGAAATGATCAGCTGACAGAATCCAAGATGGCTGCGCCCATGCAGACACTTGGAGGGAAGTTTGGTTTGTAATCCATGTGGTAATGAAAACAGTAATGGCGGCGCCGGCCACTGGAGACAGGAGACGCCAGGCTGACAAGTGCACATCCAACCACGCGGACACAGCGGAGGCCGCGGCTGACGTAATCGCCACTCTGACACTCTGCATGCAGAAGCTCAGGGACGGCGGCGGAGGCCGCGGGAGACGCCATGCCAGATGTAATAAGGCGTTACTGTGACAGCGTCTCAGAGAGACAGGAGAGGATGCAGGAATGTGAACATTAGGATAACAGATGGGATCCGGTCCTGGAGCGCTGAGCCAGCCTTAGGAGGCATCTGATGGGTAAGAAATGGCGTCCAGATACCCGGATCGTGACAGCACCCCCCCCTTTAGGAGTGGCCCCAGGACACTTCTTTGGCTTTTGAGGAAACTTGGAATGGAATCTCCGGACCAAGGCAGGAGCATGGACATCAGAAGCATTGGTCCATGAACGTTCCTCAGGGCCGTAACCCTTCCAGTCAATAAGATACTGTAGTTGACCGTAACGGTGACGTGAGTCCAGGATCTTGGCCACTTCATACTCAACGCCTCGTTGAGTTTGGACTTTCGGAGTTGGAGGAAGTGAGGAATGAAACCGATTCAAGATCAGCGGTTTCAACAGGGAAACATGGAATGTCCTGGGTATTTTTAAGAAGGGAGGCAACTGAAGTCTGTAAGCAACAGGATTGATGACTTGTTCAATCTTGAAAGGACCGATATAGCGAGGTGCAAACTTCATACTGGGAACTCTTAACCTCAGATTCTTCGTGGATAACCATACCCGATCACCCACCTTGAGAGCAGGAACTGCTCGACGCTTCTTATCCGCAAACTTCTTGTACCTGAACGATGCCTTGAGCAGAGCTGATCGTACGCTCTTCCAGATATTGGCAAACTGATGCAAGGTGATATCCACTGCGGGAACAGAAGTTGCTGGAAGCGGTTGGAACTCAGGGACTTTAGGGTGGAATCCAAAGTTAGTGAAGAATGGTGTTGAAGCAGATGAAGAATGATACTGGTTGTTATGACAGAACTCGGCCCAGGGAAGTAATTGAACCCAGTCATCTTGAGAGGAGGACACATAGATGCGGAGGAAGGCCTCCAAGTCCTGATTCACCCTCTCGGTTTGACCATTGGTCTGAGGATGGTAAGCCGTGGAAAACTTTAGCTTGACTTGGAGGACTTGACATAAACTTCGCCAGAATTTGGCTGTGAATTGAACTCCTCGATCTGAGATAATTTCTTCAGGAAGACCGTGGAGTCGGAAGATCTCTTGTATGAATACTTGAGCCAACTTGGAAGCTGACGGAAGACCGGTGAGAGGAATGAAGTGTGCCATCTTGGTGAACCGGTCAACTACCACCCAGATGGTATTGAACTTGTTGCACATGGGTAAGTCTGTAATGAAATCCATCGACAAGTGGGTCCATGGTCGACGGGGAACGGATAGTGGAACCAGTTGCCCCGCAGGCGACTGGCGGGATACTTTATGTTGGGCACACTTTGGGCAAGATGCAATAAACTCCAAGACGTCCTTTTTCAGAGTTGGCCACCAATAGGACCTAGAGATAAACTCCAGGGTTTTTTGGATACCTGTATGTCCGGCAAAACGGGAAACATGGGCCCAATGCATGAGCTTCTTCCTTAGCATCGGCTTCACAAAACTTTTCCCTGATGGGGGCGTAGAGTCCATCCCTACCGTGGAGAATGCCAACGGATTTATAATAGGATGCTTGTCTGAAGACTCTGACTCATTTTCTTGCTCCCATGAGCGGGAAAGGGCATCGGCCTTGCGATTCTGAGAGCCCGGACAGAACTGGAGTTTAAAGTCGAACCTGGAAAAGAAAAGTGCCCATCTGGCCTGACGAGGGTTGAGACATTGTGCGCCCTTCAGGTATAAAAGGTTCTTGTGGTCTGTAAGTATAGTGATTGAATGAGAAGCTCCCTCCAACAGATACCTCCACTCTTCTAGAGCGAGCTTGATGGCTAGCAACTCCTGGTCGCCAATGGCATAGTTGCGCTCAGCTGGGGAGAACTTCCGGGAGAAGAAACTGCAAGGGTGTAAATGGCCATCTTTAGCCCTCTGAGATAACACCGCTCCTACTCCAACGGAGGAGGCATCCACCTCTAAGATGAAAGGAGAGTCGATGTCAGGCTGTTTCAGAACAGGCGCAGAGATGAACCTTTGTTTTAAAAGATGAAATGCTTGCATGGCTTCTTCAGACCACTTGGACGGGTTAGCACCCTTCTTAGTGAAAGCAGTAATAGGCGCCACAATGGTGGAAAAGTCTCGTATAAACTTTCGGTAATAGTTGGCGAACCCTAAGAACCTCTGGACCCCTTTGAGGGTTAAGGGTACCGGCCAATTTTGGATTGCTTGTAGTTTCTCAGGATCCATCTCTAGTCCGGAACCGGACACAATGTACCCTAGAAACGGAATGGACTTGACTTCAAAGACGCATTTTTCTAATTTGCAATAGAGATGATTGACACGGAGACGGGACAGAACCTCTTTAACCCAAAAACGATGTTCCTCTAAATCGTTGGCAAAAATGAGGATATCGTCTAGATAGACCACGACATGACGGTATAGAATGTCTCTGAAGATCTCATTGACAAAATGCTGGAAGACAGCTGGAGCATTGCTCAATCCGAAGGGCATGACGAGGTACTCATAATGTCCGTCACGGGTGTTAAAGTAGGTCTTCCACTCGTCACCCTCACGGATCCGGATGAGATTGTATGCACCTCGCAAGTCCAGCTTTGTAAAGATGGTAGCTCCGCTAACTCTGTCAAAGAGCTCAGTAATCAGGGGTAAAGGATAACGGTTCTTGATGGTAATGTCGTTCAAACCTCTGTAGTCGATGCACGGCCGCAGACCACCATCTTTCTTTTTTACAAAAAAGAAGCCTGCGCCGGCTGGAGAAGAAGAAGGTCGAATGAACCCCTTTGCTAGGTTCTCTTTAATATATTCCTCCATAGAATGCGTCTCAGGCAGAGACAACGGATAAGTTCGGCCTCGAGGTGGAACCTTCCCTGGAACGAGATCAATCGGACAGTCCCATTCTCTATGAGGAGGAAGGATATCAGCAGAAGCTTTACTGAACACATCCGTGAAATCTTGATATGGAGGAGGTGGAACATCAGACGACCTAGGGGAGGAAGAACAGACAGGCAATACTTTAAACAAACATGTCTCAGCACAGGAGGAACCCCATGCCAGGATTTGCGTAGTCGTCCAATCAATTGTAGGATTGTGAAGACGGAGCCATGGAAGGCCCAGGACCACAGGATGTGTGGCTCTTGGAATCACTAAAAAAGAAATACGTTCGGAATGAAGAACTCCCACTCTCAGACGAACTGGTAGAGTCCTTAAAGAAATAACTGCATCAAAAATTTTGCTGCCATCCATGGCAGTTAAAGAAATGGACGAAGGAAGTCTCTCGGTGGGTAGGGACCACCGTTTAACATAGGCTTCGGTAATAAAGTTCCCAGCTGCTCCGGAATCAAGGAGGGCAATGACGTTCCGATAACGTTGAGCAACTTGAAGCGAGACTGGGAGATTACAATCTTGAGGAGATGGAGAGGAGATCATTACTCCTAGCCGGCCCTCTCCTTGGCGAGCTAGGATTTGGAGTTTCCCGGACGTTTGGGACAGGCATTAATGGTGTGAGACGGAGCTGCACAATAGAGACAGAGAAACTCGGAGAGACGTCTTCGGCGCTCAGCAGGAGTTAAACGGGAACGGCCAAGTTGCATGGGCTCATCTTTAGATGGTGACAGTTGACGAGGAGGAGGAGCAGAAGATTTTGGAGCAGATGATCTTCCACGCTCAGTTGCTCTCTCTCTGAAACGTAAATCAACTTTCGCGCAGAGTGAGATTAGCTCATCTAACTTAGAAGGTAAGTCTCTGGTAGCTAACTCATCTTTAATACGCTCAGATAAGCCATGCCAGAATGCAGCATACAGGGCCTCGTCGTTCCATGCCAGTTCGGATGCCAGGATCTGGAACTGTATCAGATATTGTCCTACAGTACGTGACCCCTGGCGTAAACGGAGAATCTCGGATGAAGCTGAGGTTACCCGGCCTGGCTCGTCGAAGATGCGCCTGAATGTTGACACGAAGGCAGTGTAGGAAGATAGCAGGGTGTCGGACCTCTCCCATAACGGTGATGCCCAATCAAGGGCTGAGCCACTGAGAAGAGAAATAATGTAGGCAATTTTTGTACGGTCACTGGGAAAATTGCCAGGTTGTAGCTCAAACTGAATCTCACACTGGTTGAGAAATCCCCTGCAGAATCTTGGAGATCCGTCAAATTTTGCTGGCGTTGGAAGATGAAGACGTGGAGCAGAAATGGGTAAGGTGGGTGGGGTTATAGCTGGAGTCACTGTGGTTGACGCACCAGACGCGCCTGATCCACGGAGAGTTGTCTGAATCCCATCCAGCCGAGTAGAGAGATCCTGGAGACAGCGAATGATGTGGCCCTGTGCAGCCTCCTGATGTTCTAGTCGGGCTGCCAGTTCTTGCATCGGCCTGGTCGCTTGATCCTGGTCTCCGGCTGGATTCATTAGGTCAGTGCTTACTGTCACAACTGAGGGCCTGAGCTGACGGGAGGCAGCCTCAGTTGTAGGGGCTGAGATGTACCGGAACCTGGGAGGTTGTATCAGACCCCTGGACATGTAAGTAACATGAATAATAACTGCCCGAAGGCGTGACCACGACAACTTGGATAAAAGTCAATGATGTTTATTATGACAACTCCGCAACACAGCAGCAGTAAAAAAAAACGTAAAAGTCAGCAAAGAATAAATACAGTTCCTGGGTACTACAGGATGGCAGGAGCCATAGGGCACTGGTAGTGTGAGATAGTTCTTATGATCTTCTAGATGGAAAGTCCTTACCAGGCCCGACTGTAGCAATGGAGATAGCCCAGGATTGTGCCAGCTGGTGTTCCAGGAAAAGCTGGGTTGCTGAAGATAAAACAGCTGCTGTGGATACTGGCTGGAACCAGACTGTTGTTAGCACGGAGTGGATACTGGCTGGAACCAGTTAAATAATAAATGAACTTGGGAGCGATGAAATATGAACTGAAATGTAGAACTTGAGAGCGGAGAAATAATAATACCGGTGGAGAGTGGTAAAGTGTAGAAAGGACACCGGCCCTTTAAGGGAAGCTGTACTCTGCTGGAAGCTGAGCTGGAAGCAGGTAATGTTGTAGCTGGAAACAGATGAATCCACAATGGATTGGAGAGTCAGGCTACACCGCAGGTGGAATGCTGGTGCGGGTCTCTATGGTGGAAGTCTTGAGACAGGAGCTGGAACCTGGAAGACAATCACAGGAGAGAGACAAACAGGAACTAGGTTTGACAACCAAAGCACTGACGCCTTCCTTGCTCAGGCACAGTGTATTTATACCTGCAGCAAGGAAGGGATTGGCTAGGCAATTATGCAGATTAACAATACTGACAACAGATTGGAGGAAATGATCAGCTGACAGAATCCAAGATGGCTGCGCCCATGCAGACACTTGGAGGGAAGTTTGGTTTGTAATCCATGTGGTAATGAAAACAGTAATGGCGGCGCCGGCCACTGGAGACAGGAGACGCCAGGCTGACAAGTGCACATCCAACCACGCGGACACAGCGGAGGCCGCGGCTGACGTAATCGCCACTCTGACACTCTGCATGCAGAAGCTCAGGGACGGCGGCGGAGGCCGCGGGAGACGCCATGCCAGATGTAATAAGGCGTTACTGTGACAGCGTCTCAGAGAGACAGGAGAGGATGCAGGAATGTGAACATTAGGATAACAGATGGGATCCGGTCCTGGAGCGCTGAGCCAGCCTTAGGAGGCATCTGATGGGTAAGAAATGGCGTCCAGATACCCGGATCGTGACAGGGAGAGAGAGAAGGGTAAACAGAGAGAGAGAGAGAGGAGGGGGAGACTAAGAGAGAGCACAAGGTAGACAGAGAAAGAGAGAGAGAGGGATAAGTGGGAGAGAGAAAGGGGGAGAGAGGGGTGATGAGGGGGAGAGAGGGAAGAGAGAAGGGTGGGGTAGACACAGAGAAGTGGGTGGACACAGATAGAGAGAAGGGGGAGAGAGAGAGAGAGAGAATGGGGAAACGCAGAGAAGGAAGACATGCAAAGAGGGAAGGGTCGAAACAGAGAAAGAGAGAAGGGGGAGACACAGAGGGAAAAGAGGGAGACACAGAGGGAGAAGGGGGAAAGACAGAGGGAGAAAGAAAAGGGACACAGAGAGAGAGAGAGAGAGAGAGATAAAAGGGAGACAAAGAGAGAGAAAGAAGGGAGAGATACACAGAGAGAAAGAAGGGGGAGACAAAGAGAGAAAGAAGGGGGGAGACAAGAGAGAGAAGAGGGAGACACAGAGGAGAGAGAGAAGGGGTGAGACACAGAGATAGAGAAGGGGGAGACAGAGATAGAGAAGGGGAGACAGAGAGAGAGAGAGAGAGAGAGAGAGAGGGAGGAGACACAGAGAGAGAAAGAAGGGGGAGTCACAGACAGAGAAAGAAAGGGGAGTCACAGATAGAGAAAGAAAGGGGAGTCACAGAGAGAGAAGGGGGAGACACAGAGGACAGAGAGAGATGGCGGAGACAGAGAGAGAGGGGGAGAGAAGTGGGAGAGAGAGAAGGGGAGATACAGAGAGAGAGAGAAGGGGTAGACAGAGAGATAGAGCAAGCAAGATGGGGGTACAGAGAGAGAAAGAGAGAGAGAGGAGGAGAAGAGGTGAGACACAGATACAGAGAGAGAGAGAGAGAGAGAGAGAGAGAGAGAGAAGGGGGTCAGAGCGAGTGGGGAGGAGACAGTGAAAGAGAAAAGAAGAGAGAGAGAAAGGGTTGAGGCAAGTGTCCTCTAACCCCCCCTTTACAGGTGCACTTTGGTATCATGTGACCAGCATCCCCTAACACCCCCCCCCCTCTCCCTGTACAGGCGGCACTTTGTACCTTCAATAGCAGTGGATCACCGTCTTTAGCGCCGGCAGCAGCGGGTCCCGTCTTTAGCCCCGGCAGCAGTGGCTTCCCGACTTTAGCAGCGGCAGCAGTGGGTCCCTATCATTTGGATCTCGCGGTGTTGAGCTGCGGCAACTGCACACAGCAGCGTCCGAACGGAGGAGGGGGAGGGAACATGAGTGGAGAGGAGGGCCGCCTCGGTCCGCGGCCATCCTCTTAGCACTGTGTCCGCGCATGGAGTGCATTCAATTGCGCTGTACTACTGGAGTATATGTGAGCACTAAGTGGGGTGGGGTGGAGTGGGTGAGGGAGGCAGTGGGCGGGACTTCGGTTGGCCACTGATGGTGGTGACAGAAAAAAATATTTTTTTTTCTTGTCACCAATGTCTACCAGTACTGTCTGGGCCTATTTTCATGGGGAGCCTGGAGCTGCAGCTCCACCCGCCCCATTGTTAATCCGGTCCTGCAGGTGAGGATAAAAGGCAGATTTATTAAGCAGGGCAGAATGGTATATAAATTTCATGCTCCAAATAATCTGCACTGGGACCGGGTGCAAACCTGTACTGCACCTCTAAAGACTAACAAGAACCATAGGACAGGGCCGGATTAAGCCCTCGGGGGGCCCGTGGCACCAAAGACAGCAGGGCCCCCCAGTGGACCACCAGCCCCCACAGTTCCCCCCCAGCCCCCCTACCCTTCCCTCCACCCCGCTGCTCACCTCCCGCGGTCACAGGCAACGGGAGCCACGCTGCAGCAGGGGGAGAAGAGAAGACACCAGGCTGCCGGGGTATGAGGGATCCACGCTGCCGGGGGAGGAGTGCGGCTGTGCATGCGGCTTCCTCCCCCCTCCTCTCGGGCAGCACGGTCGGGGACTGAGTCAAGCAATCTCCAGCCTCTGCCGCCAGCAGCATCTTTCCTGGCAGCAGCGAAGGCTGGAGATTGCTTGACTCAGTCCCCGACCGTGCTGCCCGAGAGGAGGGGGGAGGAAGCCGCATGCACAGCGTGGATCCCTCCTGCCCCGCCAACCTGTAGATCGGTGCAGAGCTTCGGCCGGGGGGCCCCTTAAAACAGGGGGGCCCGGGGTACTGACCCCCGGGGCACCCCCCTTAATCTGGCTCTGCCATAGGATAGTGGTCCTGTGCAAATTTGGTAAGGGTATTGATTATGAATACCTCAAGCATACATCAAATATTCACATAAATAATGATTTTTCCATCCAACCTCTTAATTGGAATGTTATGTCCAAATGTCCAATAAATGGAAGAAATATATATGTCTTCTGTAGATCCTTTAAACTAGCCCAGTGTTCTCCACATTACTCCATAAAACGGTTGTCACAGTTGTATTCCAATCCCATATATCCTATACTCCACCAATATCCGACCAATCCGGAAAGTGCATAGAGGGAGACAAGAAAAGGGTAATAGCATACCTCCCAACATGACCCTCTCCAGGAGGGACAGAATACTCTGCTCCTGGACTTCCCTCTTAATGTATGATTGCCATCACCTGTGCTGAAACACTTTTCTTATCCATTTACCTGTTCGACACAGGTGTCGGCAATCACAAATTAAGAGAAAAGTCCAGAAGCAGAGCATTCTGTCCCTCCTGGAGAGGGTCATGTTGGGAGGTATGTAATAGCGTAACACCGTTTATTTTAAAAGGAGTTTAAAACTGACACAAATTCAAGCAGCGTGCCATAAACAATGGTGCATAGTGCACACCAAATTAAGCTTTTACAACAAACTTTTTGAAATCAACCAACACAGTCCTGGTTCTGGAACGATGTCCTGCTATGTGTTCTTTTCCACCAACGCGTTTCGGCTCAGATAGCCTTTATCAAGTTGTGTTGGGCTGTTGTACTAGAGGATCTATTTATCCCCCTTACAGGACTTCCATTGGTTGGTCCATTCGGGGGAGTGTCTTTACAATTTAGCTGTAAATACAAATATAAACTATATTTTTTTACTGTGCATTCATCAGTTCCTTATATCCTTAATTTTAGTTATCCACTAGTGATTACAAGGGAGGGCCCCTTGGCTGTATGTAAGTTTAAACTTAAAATTTCAGGTCACAGTAGTTGCCGTGACTTTCGGTAGTTCCGACGGAAGTCAGGATTGTGTGCCCGCCGTACACTCTGTCAGCCGGGTCCCCTCCTGCACTCGTCAATAAGCGGTTCCCCCCTCTGATTTCTCCAAAATTGGTCCCTCTCCCGGTGGCGCTTTCCGCCTTACCGGAAGTGCATCATAGCACTTCCGTTGTTTGTGTTCTACTACATGTGGAACGCAAATCGGCTGGACTTCCTTATTGGCTTCCCTATGGCCCTCATTCTGAGTTGATCGCTCGCTAGCTGCTTTTAGCAGCCGTGCAAACGCTAAGCCGCCACCCTCTGGGAGTGTATATAAGCTTAGCAGAAGTGCGACCGAAAGGTTAGCAGAACAGTGCTGAAATGTTTTCATCCAGTTTCAGAGTGGCTGCAGACCTACTCCTTCCTTGCGATCACTTCAGTCTGTTTAGTTCCTGCTTTGACGTCACAAACACGCCCTGCGTTCCGCCAGCCACTCCCCCGTTTCCCCAGGCACGCCTGCGTTTTCACCTGACACGCCTGCATTTTTTAGCACACTCCCGGAAAACGGTCAGTTACCACCCAGAAACTCCCACTTACTGTCAATTACTCACCGATCAACAGGGCGACGGAAAAGAGTCGCTGGACCTTGTGTAAAACTACATTCTTTTGTGTGAAAGTACGTCGCGCGTGCGCACTGCGGCCCGTACGCATGCGCAGTTTTGCCGTTTTTATACCTGATCGCTGCACTGCGAAAATCGGCAGCGAGCGATCAACTCGGAATGAGGGCCTATGTACTAGATACTGGGTGTTTGTTCTAGTGGTTACTGTGGGTTATAGTATTATTTAACATTCATTAAGGACAATATATGGCATAGACAATAATGGATAAGAATATAAAATGTAATAAAAATTTAATAAAATTAAAAAGTATATTAATATAAATTAAAATTAAAAGTGATTAATATTGTTTTCCAATTGTGAAGCAACAATTGATAGTATTTCAAGATAACTTTATAAAAACCATTTGAGTTTGAATTCGGTATTAATAAAGCTAGGGTGTAAAGTTTTCATTTCAAATACAGGGGGTAATTCAGTGGCAGCAATCGCAGTCTGAAGAACTTTGTGGAGTGCGCACCCTGGGAGGCCCAGTGAGATGCTAACAGCATCTCAGACCTGCGATCGCCTCTGCCTGATTGACAGGGATCGTGCCAACGGTGTTAGAACGACGTTGGTGGGGCGCGGTCCGGACAACGCAGGCGGCTGCATTACATCACACGCAGCCACTGCAACCTGGGACGTGGCGGGTAGCCACCTGCCAGCGCAGCTAGGCTGCGTAGGCAGGGAGCTACTCAGCTGGTGCAAAAGCACCCTTGCGGGAGGGGGTAGGGTCTGACATGCGGGGCGGACTAGCCCTGTGCTTGGTGTCAGTCAGTGGCGGAACTAGCGAGCGGTGGGCCCAGGTGCGACAAAATGCTTTGGGGCCCCCCCCATCCCATCCAAGTCCACCCCCTCACCCCTGGAGAGGATCTGGTGAGGGGGACCTGCTCAGGGCCAGAGAAATGGATACCTAGCAACTAGACATTTTAGCACTGTGTGCAAGAAACGGCATTGGAGCCCCACCCCTGCATGCAAAATAGGGGCAGTGCGCGCCGTTGGCGTGCGCAAAAATACATAGTGGCGTGGCTTCGAGGGGAAGGGGTTTGGCCACAAAATAATACCAATTCATATAACGGTGCACATTAGTCTCCATTATTCAAATTACGCCGCACAGTAGCACCACTACACCAGGTAGAGACCCTTTTACACCTTACGGCGGACAGATTCCTCTTTTTACACATTACGGCAGACAACGTCCCCTTTTTACACATTACGGCAGACAGCGTCCCGCTTTTTACACATTACGCAGACAGCGTGCACTTTTTACACATAACGGCAGACAGCGTCCCCTTTTTACACATAACGGCAGACAGCGTGCCCTTGTTACACATTACGGCAGACAGCGTGCCCTTGTTACACATTACGGCAGACAGCGTCCCCCTTTTTACACATTACGGCAGGCAGATTCCCCCTTTTTACACATTGCGGCAGGCAGATTCCCCCTTTTTACACATTGCGGCAGGCAGATTCCCCATTCTTACACATAGCTGCAGGCAGATTCCCCATTTTTACACATTGCGGCAGGCAGATTCCCCATTTTTACACATTGCGGCAGGCAGATTCCCCATTTTTACACATTGCGGCAGGCAGAGTCCCCATTTTTTACACATAGCGGCAGGCAGATTCCCCATTTTTACACATTGTGGCAGGCAGATTCCCCATTTTTACACATTGCGGCAGGCAAATTCCCCCTTTTTACACATTGCGGCACATTCCCCATTTTTACACATTGCGGCAGGCAGTCCCAAGAAAGACAGAAAGACAGAAAGAAAGAAAGAAAGAAAGAGACAGAAAGAAAGAAGAATTATACTTACCCTCTCCGCTAGCTCAGGCTCCTCGGTGCAGCTTCTGACGATTCCTGGGCAGTAGAGAAAGAGGAGGGAGCCGCAGCAGCGCTGTGTTATTGGTGGAGGCGCTGCTACTGCTGCCCCTCTGCTTCACTATAGGCTGTTCTCGGAAGACAGCCTATAGTGAAGCAGAGGGGCAGCAGCAGCAGCGCCTCCACCAGTAACAAAGCGCTGCTGCGGCTCCCTCCTCCACCTCCCTCCTCCTCCTTACCCCCGTGCAGCTGCGCTCCTCTCCTCTCCAGGCGGCTGTGTGCTGCGGGCAGCGGTTGCCCGCAGCACACAGCGGCATGTAATGAGTCAGTTTGACTCATTACATGCTTTGGGCCCCTGGACAGAGGCGGGCCCCAGTGCAATGCACTGGTTGCACTGGCGGTAGTTCCGCCTCTGGCGTCAGTGACATGCGGTGTGGTCAGTGAATGGGGAGGCACTGGCTGCTAACCAACTGCCCCCCCCCAACTCCCACCCCCAGGGAAGAGAAAAAAAAGAAGAAGAAGAAGCATAGAGTCCCCCTTACATCACTAAAACCAGCACCAGGCTGTACCAGCCAGAGGGATAATGCCATAGCAGGGGAGACAGTATGGGGTCCCCCTGCCATAACATTAAACACCCCCCAAACCAGTCAGCCCAGGTTTGGCATTCCTCAGAAGTTGGGGACCCCAACATTTTTAAATGGGGTCCCCCCTTCTGAGCAACAACCAGCACTGGGCTGAAAGCCCAGCACTATGCTCCACACCCCTGGTGGCGGTGGGTGTGGGGTTCATGGTATGATTATATTGTTCTTTACAGGCGGCCTACAGGTCCCAGCAAGCCTGCCCCAGCATGCCAGCACTTGGAGAACCACAAGTGCCAGCATGCCCAGACATTACGGGGCCCGCTGGCACCTGTAGTACTCCTGTAAAGAAAATATTAAAATAAATACAAGACATAGTTTAAAAAAAAATATATTATTCAGGGACTTCACCTGGGATGCGGTGGCCGTTAAGCGCTTTTTCATGGCCGCCTCCTTCCCAGGGTTTCCGGCGTCTTCACCCGGTGGGCGGCGGCCTTTAAGCTCTTTTTCATGGCTGCCGCCCATCCAGGACTTCCATTGGCTCGTCTATCTTCAGGAGCTCTTTAATGCTTCTCCTTCGCAGTCGGACTGGCAGCCGCTGCCTCGCGCTGACTTATATAAGTCAGCCTGATTGGCTCGCAGCGGCCATCTTTAATTTTAAAAATGACGCTGAGGCGCCTTTTTTGAAATGGGTACCGCTCCACTGACAAACTCTGCAGAATGGCAGGCAGGGATCTGGGCTTAATGACAGGGCCGTGCTTTCATGGGTTGAAAGAACGTCCCTGTATCAAAGCGCACTTTAGCAGGTGCCGCTCTCCAATATATTTTCAATGGGCTTTTACTGCCTATGGCTGGCCCCGCCCACCCCCTACTCCCGCACCTTTCCCATTGACAACGGGAGGCACCACTGTCGGTGCCTTCCAAACCCATTGCAATAGTAAAAATTATTAGTTCAATATAAAGGAGATACTTACGACACAGAATATGTGTCAGAAGTATCTTCTTTGTATTATTTTACTCATTAATGACAGGGGAGGCACTGCCTCCCCTGACTGCACGTCCCTGCTGGGCGTCCCCCCGCATGTCAGAGTAACTAAGCGTAGATGTGCTAAATTTAGCACATCTACGATCAGATCTGAATTACCCCCATAGATCTCATTTCTGTTTTTGCATGGTTGTTATCAATAGTATTCTTCTTCCAATGTTTATCTGTTTGTTTTATACCCAGCACTTTGTGTATACCCTTTAATGAACTGTGATGATGTTGTTTAAAACATCATGAAATATTAAAAAGGGGTATGACATTTATTACATTTGAAACAACATCATGAAAGTAGGGATGTATGGACAGAGGGAGTCGTTCCAAGTTGATTGCTAGCTAGCTGTTTTTAGCAGCCGTGCGAACGCATAGTCGCCGCCCACAGGGAAGCGTATTTTAGCTTTGCAAGTGTGCGAACCCCTGTGCAGCTGAGCAGTACAAAAACAGTAGCCCAGCTGCGATCACTTCAGCCTGTCCGGTCCTGGAATTGACGTCAGACACCCGCCCTGCAAACGCTTGGACACGCCTGCGTTTTTCCAACCACTCCCTGTCAATCTGCAGCGTGCGATAATGTCAGAATGACCCCCAGAGAGAGGCAGCAGGGAGTAGGGACAGAGAGAGGCATCAGTTACATACTGTATCTCCATAGTGCAGCCTGGAAGGAACTACCATTGGGAGCACATACCTGTGTGGGGGAGTAAGCAGGGGCGGAACTCTGGGAGGCAGTGGAGTCGGCTGCCGCCGGGCTCCTGGCCTCAAGGGGGCGCATCTCCTCCACTGTCCCCAGTGCCGCTCACCGCGCTGCTGCTGCTGTCTGTGAGGGGAGGGGATCGCAGCGTGCGCCTCCCCTGCCCCTCACTCTCCGGCGGCGGCGCGCTTCAATTCAGCGCCGGTCCGTGAGCCAATCAGAGCTCGCGGACCGGCAGCTAAGGCTGCCGGTCCACGAGCTTTGATTGGCTCATGGACCGGTGCATAATTGAAGAGGGACACAGCCGCCGGAGAGTGAGGGGCAGGAGAGGCGCACGCTGCACTCTCCTCCCCTCACAGACAGCAGCAGCAGCGCGGTGAGCAGCACAAGGGATGGGGGGGAGGGTCATCTATATGTGGCACTGGGGGCATTGCTGGCACTGTGGGGACCTGTATACCTGGCACTGGGGGTCATATCTGGCACTGTGGGGACACTGGCATTGGGGGCATAGCTGGCACTGTGGGGACCTGTATACCTGGCACTGGGGGTCATATCTGGCACTGTGGGGACACTGGCATTGGGGGCATAGCTGGCACTGTGGGGACCTGTATACCTGGCACTGGGGGTCATATCTGGCACTGTGGGGACACTGGCATTGGGGGCATAGCTGGCACTGTGGGGACCTGTATACCTGGCACTGGGGGTCATATCTGGCACTGTGGGGACACTGGCATTGGGGGCATAGCTGACACTGTGGGGACCTGTATACCTGGCACTGGGGGTCATATCTGGCACTGTGGGGACACTGGCATTGGGGGCATAGCTGGCACTGTGGGGACCTGTATACCTGGCACTGGGGGTCATATCTGGCACTGTGGGGACACTGGCATTGGGGGCATAGCTGGCACTGTGGGGACCTGTATACCTGGCACTGGGGGTCATATCTGGCACTGTGGGGACACTGGCATTGGGGGCATAGCTGACACTGTGGGGACCTGTATACCTGGCACTGGGGGTCATATCTGGCACTGTGGGGACACTGGCATTGGGGGCATAGCTGGCACTGTGGGGACCTGTATACTTGGCACTGGGGATCATATCTGGCACTGTGGGGACACTGGCATTGGGGGCATAGCTGGCACTGTGGGGACATATATATCTGGCACTGGGGTCATATCTGGCACGGTGGGGACACTGGCAATAGGGGCATAGCTTGCACTGTGGGGACATATATATCTGGCACAGGGGGGCATATCTGACACTGGGAACACTGACATTGGGGGCATAGCTGGCACTCTGGGTACATATATATCTGGCACTGGGGGCATATCTGGCACTGGGGGCATGGCTGGCACTTTGGGGACATATATATCTGGCACAGGGGCATAGCTGGCACTGGGGGGACACGTATATCTGGCACTG
This sequence comes from Pseudophryne corroboree, assembly GCF_028390025.1. Taxonomy (NCBI): domain Eukaryota; kingdom Metazoa; phylum Chordata; class Amphibia; order Anura; family Myobatrachidae; genus Pseudophryne; species Pseudophryne corroboree. The sequence continues at coordinate 451,496,221 of NC_086445.1, read as the reverse complement.
GGGGCAAAGCTGGCACTGTGTGGGGACATGTATATCTGGCACTGGGGCATATCTGGCACTGTGGGGACACTGGCATTAGGGGCATAGCTTGCACTGTGGGGACATATATATCTGGCACTGGGGCAGAGCTGGCACTGTGTGGGGACATGTATATCTGGCACTGGGGGGCATATATGGCACTGTGGGGACACTGCATTGGGGGCATAGCTGGCACTTTGGGGACATATATATCTGGTACTAGGGGCATAGCTGGCACCGGAGGCATATCTGGCACAGGAGCATAGCTGGCACTGGGGGGACACGTATATCTGACACTGGGTGCAGAGCTGGCACTATGTGGGGACATGTATATCTGGCACTGTGGGGACACTGCATTGGGGGCATAGCTGGCACTTTGGGGACATATATATCTGGCACTAGGGGCATAGCTGGCACTGTGGGGACACTGGCATTGGGGGCATATCTGGCACTGGGGGGACAAGTATATCTGGCACTGGGGGTCATGTGTATCTGGCACTGTGAGGCATATATGTATCTGGCACTGTGGGGACATATGTTTCTGGCAGTGTGGAGGCACCCATTTTTTGACATTTTTATATGTATGTGGCACTGTACAGGGGCATTATAGGTGGTCTTCAGGTTGCCAACTGTCGGGATCCCGGCGCACAGTATACCGTCGCCGGAATCCCGACAGCCGGCATACCGACAGTTTTTCTCCTTCGTGGGGGTCCACGACCCCCCCTGGAGGGAGAATAAATAGCGTGGCGCGCGTAGCGAGCCCGCAAGGGGCTCATTTGCGCTCACCATGCTGTCGTTATGCCGGCGATATGTAGGGGGGGCACCAACATTTATCATGCCTCCGGGCGACTGGGGCGAACTTACGCCACTGGGAGTAAGGCTGCAGGAGGTTTAGGTGCAGCAGTGGGGAGTTTGGCTGCGGGACGGCTACAGGGTACAATTTACTAAAGATCAATGTTGATCTACAAAAATTTGGTTGTAAAAGCTTGATTTGGTGTGCACTATACACCATTGTCTATGGTACACTGCTTGAATTTGTGCCAGTTTTAAATAGAGATGAGCGGATTCGGTTTTACTCGGTTTTACTCGGTTCTCAAAACCGAATCTTATTGGCTATCCAAAACACGTGACATCCGTGAGCCAATAAGATTCGGTTTTGAGAACCGAGTAAAACCGAGTAAAACCGAATCCGCTCATCTCTAGTTTTAAACTCCTTCTAAAATAAATGGTGTTACACTATTTCCCTTTTCTTGTCTCCCTCTATGCACTTTCCAGATTGGTTGGATATTATTGGAATACAACTGTGACAATCGTTTTATGGAGTAACGTGGAGAACACTGGGCTAGTTTGAAGGATCTGTAGAAGACTTATATATATATATTTCTTCCATTTATTGGACATTTGGACATAACATTCCAATTCGGAGGTTGGATGGAAATATAATTATATATGTGAATATTTGATGTATACTTGACGTATTCGTAATCAATACCCTTACCAAATTTGCGCGGGACAACTATCCTATGGTTCTTGTCAGATTTATCAAGCCTTGGAGAGTGATAAATTGCAAAGTGATAATGTACCAACCAATCAGCTCATAACTGTCATTTTTCAAACCAGCTGATTGTCTGCTGGTACTTTATCACCGTGCACTCGCCAAGGCTTGATAAATCTGGGCAAAAGTTACAGTACTTATAACATAAACTTTAAAAAAAGAACAAACGGCTGCGCTGAATATCAGGAACGAAACATAATGTACAGAGAGCCAACGTAAAAAATAACAATGTTTATTAATAAAACATATAAAAAGATTATTTATCAAATAACCGGTGAATAATATATATAAATATATATAAGAACAATCACTAGACGTGAACTAGTGGTATATTGTAATAACTCAGCTTATTGGGGTGAAAAGTTCCGTGATTCACTTGTTAGATAGTTGATAAATACCAGGTGTGTTGGTAGGATCCTAATGAATTAAAAGTCCCTCAGTTGAAATTGATATTCAATACCTTTCCAAAATGGGCTGGTAAGAGCCGAGCGTCCTCGGCTTCAATGTCCTGCAATGCCCATATACGCTGTGCAGCGGAAAGGAATGGACCGTCTCTCTCACAACCCGGTCGTGGCGGCGTGTGCGCTGAAGCCGCTGATGTCGGATGCTGTAGACGGAGGGTGCAGCGGGGACCAAGGAACACCTGGAAGATTTCACCTGAGCTGAGTGTGGATAGGGGCGGGTCCTGATGCGTTTCGTCACATTCACGTGACTTTCTCAAAGGTAGAAAGTCACGTGAACGTGACGAAACGCATCAGGACCCGCCCCTATCCACACTCAGCTCAGGTGAAATCTTCAAGGTGTTCCTTGGTCCCCGCTGCACCCTCCGTCTACAGCATCCGACATCAGCGGCTTCAGCGCACACGCCGCCACGACCGGGTTGTGAGAGAGACGGTCCATTCCTTTCCGCTGCACAGCGTATATGGGCATTGCAGGACATTGAAGCCGAGGACGCTCGGCTCTTACCAGCCCATTTTGGAAAGGTATTGAATATCAATTTCAACTGAGGGACTTTTAATTCATTAGGATCCTACCAACACACCTGGTATTTATCAACTATCTAACAAGTGAATCACGGAACTTTTCACCCCAATAAGCTGAGTTATTACAATATACCACTAGTTCACGTCTAGTGATTGTTCTTATATATATTTATATATATTATTCACCGGTTATTTGATAAATAATCTTTTTATATGTTTTATTAATAAACATTGTTATTTTTTACGTTGGCTCTCTGTACATTATGTTTCGTTCCTGATATTCAGCGCAGCCGTTTGTTCTTTTTCTATGCTATCACCACAATACTACACATAGTATTCCGGCAAGCGCAGACTATCAGGAACATAAAATTGTGATTATTTAATTCTATGAAACACGTATTGGTTTTCACTTTTTATTTTGATGATTAGGCGCTCGTTTGTTGCAGTTTTTTGTTTTGACATAAACTTTAAACAATGAAAAAGGGACTCTATCCTTGTATAAAAAATATCCCTAATCATAAATATATCTGTTCCATTTTCATCTGCTTTAATAACTTTTTAAAAATAATGTGAAAATCATCTGTTAGTAAACGTGTGATTTAGGGGAATGTACTAAGGCTGGAGATAAAGTGGACGAAGTTAAAGTACCAACCAACCAGCTCCTAACTGCCATGTTACAGGCTGTTTGAAATGCAGCTAATGTCATTTTTCAAACACAGCCTGTGAAATAACAGAAGCTGGTTGGCTGGTACTTTATCTCCGTCCAAGGCTTAGTAAATAGACCACTTAGATCAGGGATGGGGAACCTTTTTTCTACCAATGCCCCTCAGTGGTACTGAGTGTGTGCGCACCAAAAAATGGGTGTGGCTAATTAAAATGGGACGTGATACACATATGCCCCCAATAGTGCAGTGCCAGATACACATATGCCGCCACAGTGCCAGATATACAAATGCCCCACAGTGCCAGATACACATTGCCCCACACATGCCCCCCCACCCCACTGTGCAGCTCACCGCTGCTGCTGTGTGTAAGGGGAGGAGAGTGCAGCGTGCGCCTCTCCTGCCCCTTAGTGCTCAGTCCAGTGGCATGTGTCATGTCGGGGACCAGGCAGGGAGGAGAGTGTAGCTATGTCGGGCGGCGGCAGCGGTGTGTAGGACCTCAAACCAGCCGCCAGTTCGTGAGCCAATCAGAGCTCGCGGACCGGCAGCGGCGGCTCCTGATTGGCTGCCGGTCCACGAGCTCTAATTGGCTCATGAGCCGGCGGCTGGTTTGAGATCCTACCCGCAGCCGGACATAGATGTGCTCTCCTCCCTGCCCAAGACATGCCGCCGCCGGACTGAGGGGCGGCGTGTCTCGCTGACACACAGCCCGCGGGCCGGAGGTTACCCACCCCTGCCATAGACCCTTAAACACAACATCGATGTTGACCAATTTAAAATTGATTAACATTGATCTTTAGTAAATTTACCCCTTAGAACCAGGTCCAGGTCTTATTTACTTTACATTTAAAGTGTGTAATGCCCATCTTTTCCACTGCTTGGTCGTACTCCTATGTCCAATAAGAATTACTGTACATGTCCAATAAACTTGTGTAAATGTCTCATTCATGCATTTCCTCTCCAAATGTTCCTTTGAAAGGAACAAATACAGCTGTGTCACTATCTATCTATCTATCTATCTATCTATCTATCTATCTATCTATCTATCTATCTGTCTATCTATCTATCTATGGCCAGATTTAGGGGTGAAGGTGCCACTATGCACAACAGTAACGGCCGCCCCCCTGCCCCTGCCTAATTTTATTAATTTATTGATTGGTTATAAGTAGAGATGAGCGGGTTCGGTTCGTCGAGATCCGAACCCCACCGAACTTCACGTGGTTTACACGGGTCCGAGGCAGCCTCGGTTCTTTCCGCCTAAGACGCAAAACCTGAACAGGGGAATACGTCATCATCCCGCTGTCGGATTCTCGTGAGATTCGGATTCCATATAAAGAGCCGCGCGTCGCCGCCATTTTCACTTGGGCAATGTCGATTGAGCGGAGAGGACGCGGCTACGTTCTCTGCCTGAAAAGCTCAATATCTGTGCTCAGTGTGCTGCATTGTGGTGACCACCAGTATATAGTAGTACAGTACAGTAGGCCATTGCTGTATCTTGCAGCTTCGTGTCAGACTCAGTTCTAGTATCCTGATCAGTGCTCAATATCTGTGCTGCATTGTGGTGACTAGTATATAGTAGTATAGTGCTGCATTGTGGTGACCACCAGTATATAGTAGTACAGTACAGTAGGCCATTGCTGTATCTTGCAGCTACGTGTCAGACTCAGTTCTAGTATCCTGATCAGTGCTCAATATCTGTGCTGCATTGTGGTGACCAGTATATAGTAGTACAGTGCTGCATTGTGAGGACCACCAGTATATAGTAGTACAGTACAGTAGGCCATTGCTGTATCTTGCAGCTCTGTGTCACTTCTATTCTCCTGATCAGTGCTCAATATCTGTGCTGCATTGTGGTGACCAGTATATAGTAGTACAGTGCTGCATTGTGGTGACCACCAGTATATAGTAGTACAGTACAGTAATCCATTGCTGTATCTTGCAGCTCCGTGTCAGACTCAGTTCTATTCTCCTGATCAGTGCTCAATATCTGTGCTGCATTGTGGTGACCAGTATACACTAGTACAGTGCTGCATTGTGGTGACCACCAGTATATAGTAGTACAGTACAGTACAGTAGTCCATTGCTGTATCTTGCAGCTCCGTGTCACTTCTAGTATCCTGAACAGTGCTTAATATCTGTGCTTAGTGTCAGTGCTGCATTGTGGTGACTAAAAGTCCAGTGTCTTGTGCTGCATCTTGCTGCTGTAGGGTGCTGTGGTAGTGTCCTGTCACTGTGCATAGGTCATCATCATTCCAGTCACAGTGGTATCTGGTATCTATCTAGTGGTATCTAATTCCAGACATTACTGCCGTCTAATTCCAGATATATTACTGGCATATACTTCCACACATTAAAAAATGGAGAACAAAAATGTGGAGGGTAAAATAGGGAAAGATCAAGATCCACTTCCACCTAGTGCTGAAGCTGCTGCCACTAGTCATGGCAGAGACGATGAAATGCCATTAACGTTGTCTGCCAAGGCCGATGCCCAATGTCATAGTAGAGAGCATGTAAAATCCAAAAAACAAAAGTTCAGGAAAATGACCCAAAAATCTAAATTAAAAGCGTCTGAGGAGAAGCGTAAACTTGCCAATATGCCATTTACGATACGGAGTGGCAAGGAATGGTTAAGGCCCTCTCCTATGTTCCTCATGACTAGTGGGTCAGCTTCACATGAGTTCTTCTAAATCACAAATCCCCAAGGAGAGTTCAATTGTGTCGGCGGTTGCGATGGCTGACCTTCCCAACACTGGATGGGAAGAGGTGGCTGCTTCATTTTCTCCCGCCACTGGAGCTGCCAGGAAAAGGATACAATTTCCAAAACCACCCACTGGCGGTGATGCACGGCAGTCAGGAGCGATAGCTGACATCTGGTCCGGACTGAAGGACCTGCCAACGATTACTGACATGTCGTCTACTGTCACTGCATATGATTCTGTCACCATTGAAAGAATGGTGGAGGATTATATGAGTGACAGCATCCAAGTAGGCATGTCAGACAGTCCGTACGTATACTGGCAGGAAAAAGAGGCAATTTGGAGGCCCTTGCATAAACTGCCTTTATTTTACCTAAGTTGACCCCCCTCCAGTGTGTACTCCGAAAGAGTGTTTAGTGCAGCCGGTAACCTTGTCAGCGATCGGCGTAGGAGGTTACTTCCAGAAAATGCGGAGAAGATGATGTTCATCAAAATGCATTATAATCAATTCCTCCGTGGAGACATTTACCAGCAATTGCCTCCAGAAAGTACACAGGGACCTGTGATGGTGGATTCCACTGGCGAAAAATTAATACTCTGTGAGGAGAGGGATGTACGCAGTGAAAGGGGTGAGGAATCGGACGATGAGGAGGAGGTGGACATCTTGCCTCTGTAGAGCCAGTTTGTGCAAGGAGAGATTGATTGCTTCTTTTTTGGTGGGGGCCCAAACCAACCAGTCATTTCAGCCACAGTCGTGTGGCAGACCCTGTGGCTGAAATTATGGGTTTGTTAAAGTGTTTAACAGTGTCCTGTTTATACAACATAAAGGTGGGTGGGAGAGCCCAAGGACAATTCCATCTTGCACCTCTTTTATTTATTTATTTATCTTTGCATCATGTGATGTTTGGGGCCAATTTTGTGAAGTGCCATCCTGTCTGACATTGCAGTGCCACTCCTAGATGGGCCAGGTGTTGGTGCCGGCCTCTTGGGTCGCTTAGCTTAGTCATCCAGCGACCACGGTGCAAATTTTAGGACTAAAAATAATATTGTGAGGTGTGAGGTGTTCAGAATAGACTGGAAATGAGTGGAAATTATGGTTATTGAGGTTAATAATACTATGGGATCAAAATTACCCCAAAATTCTATGATTTAAGCTGTTTTTGAGGGTTTTAAAAAAAACAAAACACCCGAATCCAAAACACACCCGAATCCGACAAACATTTTTAAGGGAGGTTTTGCCAAAACGCGTCCGAATCCAAAACACGGCCGCGGAACCGAATCCAAAACCAATACACAAAACCCGACAAATGTCCGGTGCACATCACTAGTTATAAGATTTCATTTGATGATAGCCAAATAGAATAATAAAAAAGCCACTATGACAATTTTTTATATTTTATTATGTATAACATATTAACTAAGTAGGAGAGCTTACAGGGGCAGTATGTGCACGTCCTGCCCATTTGCACTCCATTCAAGATTCCTTATGGTACAGTACAGTGGAAATATTTTGGAGTTACTGGCACTTTTTGGGCTGAGAGTACCAACACAAGTATCAAAATTAGAGATGAGCGCCTGAAATTTTTCGGGTTTTGTGTTTTGGTTTTGGGTTCGGTTCCGCGGCCGTGTTTTGGGTTCGAACGCGTTTTGGCAAAACCTCACCGAATTTTTTTTGTCGGATTCGGGTGTGTTTTGGATTCGGGTGTTTTTTTCAAAAAACACTAAAAAACAGCTTAAATCATAGAATTTGGGGGTCATTTTGATCCCAAAGTATTATTAACCTCAAAAACCATAATTTACACTCATTTTCAGTCTATTCTGAATACCTCACACCTCACAATATTATTTTTAGTCCTAAAATTTGCACCGAGGTCGCTGTGTGAGTAAGATAAGCGACCCTAGTGGCCGACACAAACACCGGGCCCATCTAGGAGTGGCACTGCAGTGTCACGCAGGATGTCCCTTCCAAAAAACCCTCCCCAAACAGCACATGACGCAAAGAAAAAAAGAGGCGCAATGAGGTAGCTGTGTGAGTAAGATTAGCGACCCTAGTGGCCGACACAAACACCGGGCCCATCTAGGAGTGGCACTGCAGTGTCACGCAGGATGGCCCTTCCAAAAAACCCTCCCCAAACAGCACATGACGCAAAGAAAAAAAGAGGCGCAATGAGGTAGCTGTGTGAGTAAGATTAGCGACCCTAGTGGCCGACACAAACACCGGGCCCATCTAGGAGTGGCACTGCAGTGTCACGCAGGATGTCCCTTCCAAAAAACCCTCCCCAAACAGCACATGACGCAAAGAAAAAAAGAGGCGCAATGAGGTAGCTGTGTGAGTAAGATTAGCGACCCTAGTGGCCGACACAAACACCGGGCCCATCTAGGAGTGGCACTGCAGTGTCACGCAGGATGTCCCTTCCAAAAAACCCTCCCCAAACAGCACATGACGCAAAGAAAAAAAGAGGCGCAATGAGGTAGCTGACTGTGTGAGTAAGATTAGCGACCCTAGTGGCCGACACAAACACCGGGCCCATCTAGGAGTGGCACTGCAGTGTCACGCAGGATGTCCCTTCCAAAAAACCCTCCCCAATCAGCACATGATGCAAAGAAAAAGAAAAGAAAAAAGAGGTGCAAGATGGAATTGTCCTTGGGCCCTCCCACCCACCCTTATGTTGTATAAACAAAACAGGACATGCACACTTTAACCAACCCATCATTTCAGTGACAGGGTCTGCCACACGACTGTGACTGATATGACGGGTTGGTTTGGACCCCCCCCAAAAAAGAAGCAATTAATCTCTCCTTGCACAAACTGGCTCTACAGAGGCAAGATGTCCACCTCATCTTCACCCTCCGATATATCACCGTGTACATCCCCCTCCTCACAGATTATCAATTCGTCCCCACTGGAATCCACCATCTCAGCTCCCTGTGTACTTTGTGGAGGCAATTGCTGCTGGTCAATGTCTCCGCGGAGGAATTGATTATAATTCATTTTAATGAACATCATCTTCTCCACATTTTCTGGATGTAACCTCGTACGCCGATTGCTGACAAGGTGAGCGGCGGCACTAAACACTCTTTCGGAGTACACACTTGTGGGAGGGCAACTTAGGTAGAATAAAGCCAGTTTGTGCAAGGGCCTCCAAATTGCCTCTTTTTCCTGCCAGTATAAGTACGGACTGTGTGACGTGCCTACTTGGATGCGGTCACTCATATAATCCTCCACCATTCTATCAATGTTGAGAGAATCATATGCAGTGACAGTAGACGACATGTCCGTAATCGTTGTCAGGTCCTTCAGTCCGGACCAGATGTCAGCATCAGCAGTCGCTCCAGACTGCCCTGCATCACCGCCAGCGGGTGGGCTCGGAATTCTGAGCCTTTTCCTCGCACCCCCAGTTGCGGGAGAATGTGAAGGAGGAGATGTTGACAGGTCGCGTTCCGCTTGACTTGACAATTTTGTCACCAGCAGGTCTTTCAACCCCAGCAGACTTGTGTCTGCCGGAAAGAGAGATCCAAGGTAGGCTTTAAATCTAGGATCGAGCACGGTGGCCAAAATGTAGTGCTCTGATTTCAACAGATTGACCACCCGTGAATCCTTGTTAAGCGAATTAAGGGCTGCATCCACAAGTCCCACATGCCTAGCGGAATCGCTCCCTTTTAGCTCCTTCTTCAATGCCTCCAGCTTCTTCTGCAAAAGCCTGATGAGGGGAATGACCTGACTCAGGCTGGCAGTGTCTGAACTGACTTCACGTGTGGCAAGTTCAAAGGGCATCAGAACCTTGCACAACGTTGAAATCATTCTCCACTGCACTTGAGACAGGTGCATTCCACCTCCTATATCGTGCTCAATTGTATAGGCTTGAATGGCCTTTTGCTGCTCCTCCAACCTCTGAAGCATATAGAGGGTTGAATTCCACCTCGTTACCACTTCTTGCTTCAGATGATGGCAGGGCAGGTTCAGTAGTTTTTGGTGGTGCTCCAGTCTTCTGTACGTGGTGCCTGTACGCCGAAAGTGTCCCGCAATTCTTCTGGCCACCGACAGCATCTCTTGCACGCCCCTGTCGTTTTTTAAAAAATTCTGCACCACCAAATTCAAGGTATGTGCAAAACATGGGACGTGCTGGAATTTGCCCATATTTAATGCACACACAATATTGCTGGCGTTGTCCGATGCCACAAATCCACAGAAGAGTCCAATTGGGGTAAGCCATTCCGCGATGATCTTCCTCAGTTGCCGTAAGAGGTTTTCAGCTGTGTGCGTATTCTGGAAAGCGGTGATACAAAGCGTAGCCTGCCTAGGAAAGAGTTGGCGTTTGCGAGATGCTGCTACTGGTGCCGCCGCTGCTGTTCTTGCGGCGGGAGTCCATACATCTACCCAGTGGACTGTCACAGTCATATAGTCCTGACCCTGCCCTGCTCCACTTGTCCACATGTCCGTGGTTAAGTGGACATTGGGTACAACTGCATTTTTTAGGACACTGGTGAGTCTTTTTCTGACGTCCGTGTACATTCTCGGTATCGCCTGCCTAGAGAAGTGGAACCTAGATGGTATTTGGTAACGGGGGCACACTGCCTCAATAAATTGTCTAGTTCCCTGTGAACTAACGGCGGATACCGGACGCACGTCTAACACCAACATAGTTGTCAAGGCCTCAGTTATCCGCTTTGCAGTAGGATGACTGCTGTGATATTTCATCTTCCTCGCAAAGGACTGTTGAACAGTCAATTGCTTACTGGAAGTAGTACAAGTGGGCTTACGACTTCCCCTCTGGGATGACCATCGACTCCCAGCGGCAACAACAGCAGCGCCAGCAGCAGTAGGCGTTACACGCAAGGATGCATCGGAGGAATCCCAGGCAGGAGAGGACTCGTCAGAATTGCCAGTGACATGGCCTGCAGGACTATTGGCATTCCTGGGGAAGGAGGAAATTGACACTGAGGGAGTTGGTGGGGTGGTTTGCGTGAGCTTGGTTACAAGAGGAAGGGATTTACTGGTCAGTGGACTGCTTCCGCTGTCACCCAAAGTTTTTGAACTTGTCACTGACTTATTATGAATGCGCTGCAGGTGACGTATAAGGGAGGATGTTCCGAGGTGGTTAACGTCCTTACCCCTACTTATTACAGCTTGACAAAGGGAACACACGGCTTGACACCTGTTGTCCGCATTTCTGGTGAAATACCTCCACACCGAAGAGCTGATTTTTTTGGTATTTTCACCTGGCATGTCAACGGCCATATTCCTCCCACGGACAACAGGTGTCTCCCCGGGTGCCTGACTTAAACAAACCACCTCACCATCAGAATCCTCCTGGTCAATTTCCTCCCCAGCGCCAGCAACACCCATATCCTCCTCATCCTGGTGTACTTCAACACTGACATCTTCAATCTGACTATCAGGAACTGGACTGCGGGTGCTCCTTCCAGCACTTGCAGGGGGCGTGCAAATGGTGGAAGGCGCATGCTCTTCACGTCCAGTGTTGGGAAGGTCAGGCATCGCAACCGACACAATTGGACTCTCCTTGTGGATTTGGGATTTCGAAGAATGCACAGTTCTTTGCTGTGCTGCTTTTGCCAGCTTGAGTCTTTTCATTTTTCTAGCGAGAGGCTGAGTGCTTCCATCCTCATGTGAAGCTGAACCACTAGCCATGAACATAGGCCAGGGCCTCAGCCGTTCCTTGCCACTCCGTGTGGTAAATGGCATATTGGCAAGTTTACGCTTCTCCTCCGACAATTTTATTTTAGGTTTTGGAGTCCTTTTTTTTCTGATATTTGGTGTTTTGGATTTGACATGCTCTGTACTATGACATTGGGCATCGGCCTTGGCAGACGACGTTGCTGGCATTTCATCGTCTCGGCCATGACTAGTGGCAGCAGCTTCAGCACGAGGTGGAAGTGGATCTTGATCTTTCCCTAATTTTGGAACCTCAACATTTTTGTTCTCCATATTTTAATAGGCACAACTAAAAGGCACCTCAGGTAAACAATGGAGATGGATACTAGTATACAATTATGGACTGCCTGCCGACTGCAGACACAGAGGTAGCCACAGCCGTGAACTACCGTACTGTACTGTGTCTGCAGCTAATATAGACTGGTTGATAAAGAGAAGATGTCTATGTAACTATGTATGTATAAAGAAGACTGAAAAAAATCCACGGTTAGGTGGTATACAATTATGGACGGACTGCCTGCCGAGTGCAGACACAGAGGTAGCCACAGCCGTGAACTACCGTACTGTACTGTGTCTGCAGCTAATATAGACTGGTTGATAAAGAGAAGATGTCTATGTAACTATGTATGTATAAAGAAGAATGAAAAAAAACCACGGTTAGGTGGTATACAATTATGGACGGACTGCCTGCCGAGTGCAGACACAGAGGTAGCCACAGCCGTGAACTACCGTACTGTACTGTGTCTGCAGCTAATATAGACTGGTTGATAAAGAGAAGATGTCTATGTAACTATGTATGTATAAAGAAGAATGAAAAAAATCCACGGTTAGGTGGTATTACAATTATGGACGGACTGCCTGCCGAGTGCAGAGACACAGAGGTAGCCACAGCCGTGAACTACCGTACTGTGTCTGCTGCGACTGGATGATAAATGATATAAAAAATATATATATATCACTACTGCAGCCGGACAGGTATATATTATATATTATATAATGACGGACCTGCTGGACACTGTCTGTCAGCAGAATGAGTTTTATTTTTATAGAATAAAAAAAAACAAAACACACAAGTGAAGTCACACGACGAGTGTTTAACTTTTTCAGGCAATCACAATATAAGTATACTACTAACTATACTGGTGGTCAGTGTGGTCAGGTCACTGGTCAGTCACACTGGCAGTGGCACTCCTGCAGCAAAAGTGTGCACTGTTTAATTTTAATATAATATGTACTCCTGGCTCCTGCTATAACCTATAACTGGCACTGCAGTAGTGCTCCCCAGTCTCCCCCACAATTATAAGCTGTGTGAGCTGAGCAGTCAGACAGATATATAATATATATAGATGATGCAGCACACTGGCCTGAGCCTGAGCAGTGCACACAGATATGGTATGTGACTGACTGAGTCACTGTGTGTATCGCTTTTTTCAGGCAGAGAACGGATATATTAAATAAACTGCACTGTGTGTCTGGTGGTCACTCACTATATAATATATTATGTACTCCTGGCTCCTGCTATAACCTATAACTGGCACTGCAGTAGTGCTCCCCAGTCTCCCCCACAATTATAAGCTGTGTGAGCTGAGCAGTCAGACAGATATATATAATATTATATATAGATAATAGATGATGCAGCACACTGGCCTGAGCCTGAGCAGTGCACACAGATATGGTATGTGACTGACTGAGTCACTGTGTGTATCGCTTTTTTCAGGCAGAGAACGGATATATTAAATAAACTGCACTGTGTGTCTGGTGGTCACTCACTATATAATATATTATGTACTCCTGGCTCCTGCTATAACCTATAACTGGCACTGCAGTAGTGCTCCCCAGTCTCCCCCACAATTATAAGCTGTGTGAGCTGAGCAGTCAGATATATATAATATTATATATAGATAATAGATGATGCAGCACACTGGCCTGAGCCTGAGCAGTGCACACAGATATGGTATGTGACTGAGTCACTGTGTGCTGTGTATCGCTTTTTTCAGGCAGAGAACGGATTATAAAGTAAACTGCACTGTCCTCACTAGTAAACTCTCTCCACTCAGTCTCTACACTTCTACAGTAACAGTACTCCTCCTAGTCAGCTCCAGTAAATCTCTCTCAGTCTCTTATAATCTAAATGGAGAGGACGCCAGCCACGTCCTCTCCCTATCAATCTCAATGCACGTGTGAAAATGGCGGCGACGCGCGGCTCCTTATATAGAATCCGAGTCTCGCGATAGAATCCGAGCCTCGCGAGAATCCGACAGCGTCATGATGACGTTCGGGCGCGCTCGGGTTAACCGAGCAAGGCGGGAAGATCCGAGTCGCTCGGACCCGTGAAAAAAAACATGAAGTTCTGGCGGGTTCGGATTCAGAGAAACCGAACCCGCTCATCTCTAATCAAAATGCCGCCCCCAAACAAGTGCTGCCCCATGGCATGTACCTCATGTGCCTAATGGGAAATTTGCCACTGTGTCTATCTTATCTATATTTGTGGTCTCCGCAATGCATGCAGACTGCTCCCACCCCTACCCCCACATTAGATGTGTGTTTGGTGGGGCCCCTTCAAAATGTTGCTATGGGGCCCACAAAGTTCTAGTTACACCCCTGCTGGGAGACCAGCACTGCCCAGGCCTGTTAAGTACTGTAGGAACTGGACTCCGATGCGTTGTCTATGGATGAGCACCGAACACCTCAAAAAAGATTTATTCAGGAACTTTAGTGGAACTTGGGAAGAAGATGGGGGTACACTGTCGTATCTATAATGGGTGCAGTGTGTGCGGTGCACATGGGCCCCTGGGTCCAGAGGGGGTCCACACCGCACACACTGCACCCATTTCTTCTATACTTACCTTTCCGGCGTCAGTCGGTGACTGTGTGTGGGCCTCCTCCTCTCCCGTAGCCGTCACCGCCGCTGCTAGCGCACTGAGCGCTAAAGACTCTGGCACAGTGCCAGAGTCTACAGCGCATGCGCAGGACTCCGAAAAAATGGCGCGGTGGCCATTTTTCTGAGTCCTACGCATGCGCTGTAGACTCTGGCACTGTGCCAGATTCTTAGCGCTGAGAGCGCTAACAGCGGCGGTAAAGGCTACAGGAGAGGAGGAGGCCCACACACGGAATCTGCACACGGGTCTCTAGAAACGCCGCTGCGGGGGTATGAACATCTGAAGACTTTATCCAAAATCTGACAACCTACCAATCAACCAAGCATTGAATGGACCCATGGGAGAATCCAGAATTTGTTTTACATGGTATTCTTCCTGATGATCAACTGGAATGGCAGAAGGTGTACATTTGGATGTGTAAAATCGATTTAAGTTCCAGAAGTTTTAAGAGGAAAATGTGAAAAACATTGGAAATCTGAATGCCAAAGGGTTAATAAATTGTACAATTTGAAATGGCCCAATTAATTTAAGCACAAACTTTATTGTGGGGACTTTCAAGCATAAGTGTCTTGTTGAAAGTCACACTCTGGAGTAAATTTACTAAGCTCCCGATTTTGACCGAGATGCCGTTTTTTCATCAAAGTGTCATCTTGGTAATTTACTAAGCAATAATCACGGCAGTGATGAGGGCATTCGTAATATTTTGAAGTCCAAGAAAAAAATCACGAATGAATACACCATCGGTCAAAACGCGGCTGTTTAAGTATGAATCTCGGTCATTTACTAAGAAGTGCACAGCAAAAAAAAACCAAACACTGCCGTGAAAAATTACAACTCGTAAAAAAGTGCTAAAAAAAAACAGACCTACTTTTTTTTTCCGTGATTGGATAGGCATGCAGGGATCCATGAGATCCGTGCATGTATATCAGTGGGAAGGGGTGGGAAAGTTGTTATTTTATTAAAAAAAATTGCGTGGGGTCCCCCCTCCTAAGCATAACCAGCCTCGGGCTCTTTGAGCCGATCCTGGTTGCAGAAATATGGGGAAAAAAATGACAGGGGTTCCCTCATATTTAAGCAACCAGCATCGGGCTCTGCGCCTGGTCCTGGTTCCAAAAATACGGGGGACAAAAAGAGTAGGGGTCCCCCGTATTTTTAAAACCAGCACCGGGCTCCACTAGCTAGACAGATAATGCCACAGCCGGGGGTCACTTTTATATAGTGCCCTGCGGCCGTGGCATCAAAAATCCAACTAGTCACTCCTGGCCGGGGTACCCTGGGGGAGTGGGGACCCCTTCAATCAAGGGGTCCCCCCCCCCAGCCACCCAAGGGCCAGGGGTGAAGCCCGAGGCTGTCCCCCCCCATCCAATGGGCTGCGGATGGGGAGTCTGATAGCCTTTGGTGTAAAAGAAAAGATATTGTTTTTAGTAGCAGTACTACAAGGCCCAGCAAGCCTCCGCCGCATGCTGGTACTTGGAGAACCACAAGTACCAGCATGCGACGGAAAAACGGGCCCGCTGGTACCTGTAGTACTACTACTAAAAAAATACCCCAAAAAAGACAAGACACACACACCGTGAAAGTATAATTTTATTACATACATACACACATACATACATACTTACCTTAAGTTCCCACGCAGGTCGGTCCTCTTCTCCAGTAGAATCCAAGGGGTACCTGTTGAAGAAATTATACTCACGAGATCCAGGGGTCCAGGCTCCTCGGGAAATCCAGGGGTAATCCACGTACTTGAAAAAAAAAAAAAAACGGTGTCCCGACCACGAACTGAAAGGGGACCCATGTTTGCACATGGGTCACCTTTCCACGAATGCCAGAAACCCACTTTGACTTCTGTCTAAGTGGGTTTCTTCAGCCAATCAGGGAGCGCCACGTTGTAGCACTCTCCTGATCAGCTGTGTGCTCCTGTCCTCACTGACAGGCAGCACACGGCAGTGTTACAATGTAGCGCCTATGCGCTCCATTGTAACCAATGATGGGAACTTTCTGCCCTGCGGTTGACCTAAAGTGACGTCACCGCTGAGCAAGAAAGTTCCCATCATTGGTTACAATGGAGCGCATAGGCGCTACATTGTAACACTGCCGTGTGCTGCCTGTCAGTGAGGACAGGAGCACACAGCTGATCAGGAGAGTGCTACAACGTGGCGCTCCCTGATTGGCTGAAGAAACCCACTTAGACAGAAGTCAAAGTGGGTTTCTGGCATTCGTGGAAAGGTGACCCATGTGCAAACATGGGTCCCCTTTCAGTTCGTGGTCGGGACACCGGTTTTTTTTTTTTTTCAAGTACGTGGATTACCCCTGGATTTCCCGAGGAGCCTGGACCCCTGGATCTCGTGAGTATAATTTCTTCAACAGGTACCCCTTGGATTCTACTGGAGAAGAGGACCGACCTGCGTGGGAACTTAAGGTAAGTATGTATGTATGTGTGTATGTATGTAATAAAATTATACTTTCACGGTGTGTGTGTCTTGTCTTTTTTTGGGTATTTTTTTAGTAGTAGTACTACAGGTACCAGCGGGCCCGTTTTTCCGTCGCATGCTGGTACTTGTGGTTCTCCAAGTACCAGCATGCGGGGGAGGCTTGCTGGGCCTTGTAGTACTGCTACTAAAAACAATATCTTTTCTTTTACACCAAAGGCTATCAGCCTCCCCATCCGCAGCCCATTGGATGGGGGGGGGACAGCCTCGGGCTTCACCCCTGGCCCTTGGGTGGCTGGGGGGGCGACCCCTTGATTGAAGGGGTCCCCACTCCCCCAGGGTACCCCGGCCAGGAGTGACTAGTTGGATTTTTGATGCCACGGCCGCAGGGCACTATATAAAAGTGACCCCCGGCTGTGGCATTATCTGTCCAGCTAGTGGAGGCCGGTGCTGGTTTTAAAAATACGGGGGACCCCTACTCTTTTTGTCCCCCGTATTTTTGGAACCAGGACCAGGCGCAGAGCCCGATGCTGGTTGCTTAAATATGGGGGAACCCCTGTCAATTTTTTTCCCATATTTCGGCAACCAGGATCGGCTCAAAGAGCCCGAGGCTGGTTATGCTTAGGAGGGGGGACCCCACGCAATTTTTTTTTTTAAATTTTACAGTGTTTAATTAAAAAAAAAAAAAAAAATAGAACCCCAGCACGGATCACACAGATCCGGCCGAGATTAATTGTAAAAAAGTCGGCAGTGTTTTGCTAATCACTGCCGTAAAAAACACAAAAAAAACACGAATGACATCGACATCGGAAGAAAAGAAAAACCCGAATACGACAGCTTAGTAAATCCATCGTAACAAATTCAAAAAGTTGCAGTTTTACACTTTCGATGTCATTCGTGATTGAACTTTGACCTTTTTTCGGAAATTACGAATGTTAGTAAATGTACCCCTCTGTCTCCCGATTTTAACAATGTAATTTTCTTCTCTTCCTGTCAGTGAAGATCTTGAATCAAGAAGAGGTTTTACTGTATATAGATTGCTAGGTGATTCATTGCACCCTACGGGCGCTCTTCACACCGTCGCAAGGGGCTACGCCCCCTTAACCTTGGCGTGCAATATTTTTATTATATGGAGTATTACCTCCAATTATAATTTTGTGAGTGGTTAAATATTGCACGGACAAAGGGTGTGCAATGGTTAAGTGGCCATAGCCCCTTGCGACGGCGTGAACATCGCACGCAGGGCACGATGAATCACCTAGTAGTTGCTGTGTTTGGGGGAGTGCGTGGGAGACGTGGATGGGGAAGGGAGTCCGGGGGTGGGGGAGGGGCGAGTGCGAGAGTGCCGAGGGTGGGAGAGGGGCAGTTGCAGAGGGGGCGCGAATGGGCGAGGGGGTCCAGAGGTGCTGCGGGTGGGGGAGGGGTGGGTGCAGAGGGGCTACCCGATGGGGGAGGGGGCCCAGAGGTGCTGTGGGTGGGGGAGGTGAGGGTGCGGATGGGGAGAAGGTATGTAGATGCTGCTGGTGGGGGAAGGGCGGGGGGCTGCGGATGAAGGAAGGGGTTTGGAAGTGCTGTCTGGGCGGGTGTAGGGGGGGCGTTTGGGGGGGTTGCAGAGGTGCTGTGGGTAGGGGAGGGGTTGTTGCGGGGTGCCACAGATGGGGTCTGTAGATGCTGCGGATGGAGGAAAGGTGGCTGCGGGTGGGCCGCGGATGGGGGAGGGATGCAGGAGGTGCTGTGGGTGGGGGAGGGGTGAGTGGTGGAGGGTGGGTGCAGAGGGGGTGCTGCGGATGGGGGAGGTGGTCGGGAGGTGTTGAGGGTGGGTGCATATATGCCGCGGTTTGGGTAGGGGGTCTGGAGGCGCTACGGGTGGGGGTGCCGTGGATGGGGGTGGGGGTCCGATGGCGCTGCGTGCGGGGGATGGGCGGGTGCTGGGGCGCCGCGGCTGAGGGAGGGGTGGTCACAGGGGGGGCCGTGTGTGGGAGGGCAGGGCGCGGGGTTGCTGCAGGTGGGGGAGGGGGCGGGATTGCCGCGGGTGGGGGAGGTGCAGGTGCATGGATGCCACAGGTGGGGGAGGGTCAGGAGCGGGAGGGGTGGGTGTTTGGTTCAGAATGTGGTCAGGCAGGGAGCGCGACCTCTGCGTCTTAGGTGCATCAACTACTCACCAGAAAGTAAAAGGATCATGGCCTGCATCCAGCCACCTCTCCTATATATTTGGGCAGATCTGTGACTCTATGACTCAGGGGGCGGGATGTGCTAACCTCTCCCACTGTGGTATCTGGCTTATTGCATCCTGTGTGGTCAACTCGTTAATAGGATCGCCGCTCGCTGCCTATCGCTGCCCATAGTTTTCTCCTCACTGTGCTTCTGCCTCATCACCACCGCGACCACACAGTCCTGAACTCTCCGTAGCGGTTGATCAGCGCTGCGCTCACCCTGTCAGTCCCGCATGCACACTTGTTTCTGCTGTGTGCCATAACCAGTGTGCGCATGTGCGACTGACAGGGGGAGCGCAGCGCTGATCAACCACTACAGAGAGTTCAGGACTGTGTGGCCGTGGCGGTGATGAGGCGGAAACACAGTGAGGAGAAAACTACGGGCAGCGGGCCGTGATCCTATTACCGAGGAGACCACACAGGATGCATTAAGCCAGATACTGCAGTGGGAGAAGTTAGTAAATCCCGCCCTGTCTCCGCCTAGCATTGTGACTCCACCCAGCATTAGGAAATGAGGCACAGACTCACAGAGTCACATATCTTGGTTAATTTATAGGAGATTTTCACCGTATTTCAAATCTTAACAGCATAGCGAGCCACCGGAAGAGGAACCGATTCACAAGAGGGCAATTCAGGCAAGGTAGGGTGAACACCATTTTGAACATAAAAGGGAGTAAAGCCTGAAGCATCATAGAAGAGGTTATTATGGGCAAACTCAAACCCAGTCGTCTTTTTTTTCATAATTTTTTTTAAGCATGAACGTAGGTCATAGTGTAGATAAAGTATTGAAGCATCGCAGATGTTACAGAAATAATGAAGGGCCTAATTCAGTATGGGTTGTAGTTGTGCGAAAAATTGCACAACTACAACCCTTTACACTAGCATGCGGGAGGACGTCCAGAACAGGGCAAGTCTGCACCGCATGCCGCAAACTCCCCCCCCCCCGCTAACATGCGTATGCTTCGCTTAGCAGCCAATTGCTCGTATCTTAAGGGAAGCCCTCTGCCTGCGCAGCCTAGCTGTGAAGCCAGACAGCTACAGTACCTGCCATGTTTAGGCTCTGAGTGGCTGCGTCACCAAGCCACCTCGGCCCGCCCCGCAAACGGTTCGGACAACGCAGGCAATGTCACACCAAAAACGTTATGTCAACACCCCCTTCTACCCCGCTAACACCACTGCCTGTCAATCAGGCAAAGGCATTTGCATATGTGAGATGCTGTCGCATCTCACTGTGTGCGCATGTGCAATGCGGCTTCTGCGCATGTGCACACTCCAGAAGAGCTTAAGCATGCGAACGCATCGTTCATGTGTTCCATGCTGAATTAGACCCTAAATGTCAATATTTGGAAAGCAGGTATATAAAGAAAGAAATAAAAAAAACAATTGAGTACATAAGTAATTAATATGGATACATTTGAAGAAAAAAGTAGGGGTAAATTTACTAAAATTCGTATTAGTACCGATTTGTAGGGAGATTCATTACGAATGACATCGAATGTGTGAGTTTGCAACTTTTTTAAAATTTTACGCCTCATTTACTAAGCTGTCGTATTTTTATTTTTTGTGTTTTCCGATGTTGATGTCATTCGTGGTTTTGTAAGCTAGAATGCGGCCGATTTTGTGGTTTTGCGGCCGTGTTATGAGGTTTTTTTTATGACTGCGTCACATTTCTGTTATGGCAGTGTTTATCCGTTCCCGACCGCGTTTTTTTTCTAATTTTCGTTTTTGTCACTCGTCCGTGATTGGTTTGATTCGTGATGGAGGAGTGTCTGTGCACATTACTATAAAAACGCCCCAAACCGTCCGAATCTCGTGGGTTTAGCTAGTGGAGAGGTGAGAGGAAGGTGTGTTAGGAGTTGGTGAGTTTTTTGGAGTTTGTGGAGGATTTGAGGAGGTTATTTTCGATTGTTGAGTGCTGTACTGTGTGTGTAAGTAGTATTGTCATACTTGTTGTGTAGTTATTTAAAAGTCTGTCTAGTTTTTTGTCATTGTTTTTTTTTTAACGTCTATTGTCATTGTTTGTGAGTGAGTGAGTGTGTGTGTGTTTGGTGTGTGGTGTGTAGTGGTAGTGGAGGAATGTGTTTACTGTATTTTTTTTCTCAGTGTTATTTGTTGTTTGTCCTGGTTATGTCCCAGTCAGAGGTGAGTGTGGTGGAGGAGGTGAGTGAGAGGGAGGAGGTGAGTGAGAGGGAGGAGGTGAGTGAGGTGGAGGAGGTGAGTGAGGTGGAGGAGGTTAGTGAGGTGGAGGGGGAGGTTGCTGCTGCGGCCTCCAGTAATAGTGAGAGTGATGGTGTTGTTGCTCCGCAGCCACACACCACTACAAAGACGGGCCGCAATGTTAAATTTAGCTACGCTGAGAATATGGCTTTGGTGCGGGAGCTGATGAGGCATCATTGGCAGTTGTTTGGCCATGATGCTGCAAAGGTGTCGTCACGCAGGAAGACTGTTCTGTGGGGGAAGGTCGTTGCGGCTGTTAATAGTGAGGGTGTGGTGAGGCGGACCGAGGACATGTGTCGTAAGCGTTTCTACGACATAAAGCGCCGTGTCAAGGCGAAGATGGCCAAGGAGGCTAAATCAGCCCGCCAAACCGGGGGTGGACACCCCTTACGAGCGTCTTATCGGGATTGGGAGGAGCCTGTGCGTACTCTCATTCCGCCAGAAGTGGTTGGTGCGACTCATGTCCGGGATTCGGATCGGCCAAGGCAGGATGGTGAGTTATTTGTCTTGTTGTTTAAAATGTAAACATCTGTGCTTTGTCCTTAGCTGTCTGAAATGTCTTCTAGCTAATTGTGATTGTAAGTTGGTTCATTCTTCTAATGTGTTGGTGATGTAGTGCAGGCCTGGCCAACCTGTGGCTCTCCAGCTGTTGTAAAACTACAAGTCCCATCATGCCTTGCCACAGTTTTGCTATTAGGGAATGCTAAAACTGTGGCAGGGCATGCTGGGATGTGTAGTTTCACTACATCTGGAGAGCCACAGGTTGCCCAGGCCTGATGTAGTGTTAATATCAATTATGTATGTTTTTATCCTTTGTATAGTATTTTTTTCTGGTTGCCTTGGCCTTTTTCTGGTGTTTTATGTCAAAAGTAAATGTTTGTAGGTGTATTTTAAAGAAGTATGATGAATATGTTTTATGCAAAGTATTTTTTTTTTGACAATTTCATAGGATTTATGTTTATTGTGTGTTGTTCTGGGTTGTCCTTTGTGTGCTTGATGTGATTTTTCATGCATATTTGGTTTTGATGTTTACAATTTTTTGCAGATATTTGTGGCTAGTGTTTTCTTGTTAGCATCAAAAATTGGTACCTTAGCGTGCAATATTGTGGTTATTGTGTCAAGCTACGACGTTTGGGTTTTAAGTAGTATAATATTGTGCATTATGCGCCTTTGTGTATGAATTATTTGGTGAAATAGTTTCTTATTTAAAGTATACACACCCAATGAAGTCAGGCAGAAAGCATAAGCATCATTTAGTTTACTTCTCATCAGGTTCCACATATGTTTACATCACAATAAGGAATTTGCATAAATATATCAACAAAATAGTATGTTCATAAGCGCCTTGAGTCCTATTGGAGAAAGAGCGCTATATAAATAAAATTATTATTATAAGGACATTCTTCATATTTCTACAGTACGAAAGAGAAGCAGCACAGCCAGGCCACATCCAACACTGCCAAGAGATGCAGATGGTGGCAATGCAGGTAAGATTTTACTGTAAACACATATTCTGCAAACACATAGAAATACAAAATGTTAATGTTTATCTTATCCCATAGGTTCTTCTTCTGCAAACCCCCCTCCACTAAGGCGCCCATCACAGGGCTCGGTTACTGTGGCTAGGAGGCCAACCAAGAGACGCCGTCTTGAGGCTGAATCTCCAGCACCAGCATCACCACCCCAACGGCGCATCTCCGCAGTGTCGGCCCTGCCACCACTAGCTCTTTTGGCCAGCCCACAAAGTGAGGATCCACAATCCCCTCAGTAGTCTGGTGAGTAAACATAACAATTACCTGTAAATAAGTAAAAAAACAGTGGTGTAGATTTATTGACCTGGAGAAGGCATAAGGAAGTGAAAAAGCAGTGATATGTGCAAGGTGATAAAGGCAGCAGCACAAAATAAACACAACTGTTAATTTACATATTGGAGCTGTTTGCCTTGTGCCTTTATCACCTTGCACATATCACTGGATTTTCACTTCCTTATGCCTTCTCCAGGTTTATACATCTGCACCACTGTTTGTGCACAGCAAAAAAAAATGACACAAAAAACCAGTCATCCTTGTAATAATCACCAACAACAAGCACATGGTGGTAAGGTTTTTTTAGATGGTTAATTGTCAGATGTGATGTTGGCCATATCAACAATAGTTTTAATTTTTGCTAAAAACACCTACATAGATGTTCAGTCTCATCCAATTGTTTTGCATGGCCAACATCACCAGTTCAAAACATAGGGCACCCTAATACTTTTTCACCCATTGTTAATGTGTACATTTTAGACCACTATATTTGTTAACGTTTTGGGCAGACCACTGACTGCCTTGAACAATGTATGAGTGTATTGGTCAACACATTTATTGTATTGTGTGTGTTGTTCCAAAGAAAGCATCATACCCAATATGTAAATGTAGTAATTTGTATTTGTTAGAGTTCTTCGTGTTCGCACATTAATTATGGCTCAGAATCCAACAATTCCCACAAACTTTTTACAACTGAGTAGTGAACATTAGAAGGCACATATTTTTACAAAAAGTTGAACAACATAGTTAAGTTTAGGCCACAATCTATTTAGCAATTACAACATGAATATTAAGAACTAATGCATGTTGACGTAAAGCTATAGTAACACCAATGATAAATATTTACTAAATAGTGGCTGTGTTCAACCCCATACAGACCCAGCCATCATCACCGAGGATGTCCAGCAGGAAAGTGACCAGCAGGATACTTTCACACTACACCTGCAGGCCATCGATCCTACCCAGCCAACCACGCCGCAGGACATACCCCAACCACCCCAAACATCCCACAGCCCCCAATTGAGCACAACACCACCCCAGACACAAATGGGCCCTGAGTTTTGGAGCCGTTGGGCCACACAACAGGCACAACACTATGCGTGCCTCAACACCCACAGCCAATACCTGTCAAGTCTGCCCCATCATCTGCCTAGACTGAGTCGCAACTCAGGCAGACTTATAGTGCAGGTGGGCAGAATTGCCAACTCAATGGAGCAGATGAGGGCAGACAACAGCCAAATGCAAGCAAACCTCCAACGCATCATGGATGATCAAAAGCGGCAGCAACAATCCCTAATCCAGATAATACAACACATCCAAATTATCAACGACAACCTCTCAAGAATAATAGCAAGCAACACTGCCGCTAATACGCAACTCACTGCAAGCTTAAACATACTTAGTCAAAGCCTTAATGTGTTGGCATCACACCAAGTCACCTCTAGCTTGGGGACAACTACACCAAGCCAGACCCCAGTTCAGAGCCGGATTAAGGGGGGTGCCAAGGGGGTCAGTACCCCTGGGCCCCCCTGGCATAAGGGGCCCCCCAGCCGAAGCTGCTCTGCACCGCTCTGGTGCTGCTGTTCCCTCTGCCCTGTATCAGCCGCTGACCCGTGGGGAGGGAGCCACATGAAACAGCGGCGAGCGGGACATCACACACCTGCTGGCAGCTCGGAATCCTCCCTCCCCAGCAGCCGGGAGTCTTCTCCTCCCTGCTGCAGCGTGGAGCTGGGGTGGGGGGGGGGGGGGAAAGAGAGAGAGAGAATAGGGGGGTGGCCCAAATGTTTTTTTGTTTTCAATGCCCGCTGTCCGGCGCTACGGCAGGCTTTCGGAGCTCCGCCCCCTTGTAGCTGTATACCGCGATTTGGGGGTCGGAGCAGAGGGGGAGGAGCTAATATGAGATCATTGTTATAGATTCACGTCATATTGGCTCCGCCCCCTCCCCGGCGACCCGCGAATCGCGGCATTTTTGCCGTGGGGGCGGGGCCTAATGGTGAACTGTGTCCCTGGCACCCAGCAATATCTCCTGGCTGTGGCATCCTCAGTCCTCACCCCTTTACTCAGGGCAGGCTTCCATGTAAGTGTGTGCACAGTTTGTGCTCTATATATGTATACTGTATGTATGTGTATATATGTTCTATTAGTGTATACAGTATGTATATGTGTATATTTTCTATGTGTGTGTATGTGTTTTATGTGTATGTTATGTATTTGTGTGTATGTGGGGGTATGAGTTGTATGTAACGTGTGTGTGTGTATGTATATATATATATATATATATATATAGATGCTGCGGACGGATCGGCACTCACCTAGCTGGTGATTACATGCTCCGGTGCCCTCTGGAGATCCATTTTCATAGGCGACTCTGTTCCAATCAGCGGCACTCGGAGACTTGTAGAATATCATAAAACGTGCTTTAATAAATCATGGTGATTGTCACCATGACTTATTAAAGCACGTTTTATGATATTCTACAAGTCTCCGAGTGCCGCTGATTGGAACAGAGTCACATATATATATATATATATATATATATATATAAATTTACAAAATCGATTGGCCGCCACTCCCTCTCCTTAATCAGCAGCCGTGGTTCTCTTTACACTGCCTTCACATAACCTCCAATAGTATGGCACTCAGCGGGCTTCTTAATCACATATCACAAACGCCAGCTAGTTCAGCAACGTTTCGGGTTTTATTTACCCTTTTGTCGTATATGTGCTGTTTGACAAAGGGTAAATAAAACCCAAAACGTTGCTGAACTAGCTGGCGTTTGTGATATGTGATTAAGAAGCCCACTGAGTGACATACTTTTGGAGTATATATATATATATATATATATATATATATAATGGTCGAAGTGGGGCGGTATACAAAATGAGGAAATTAAAGTGCAGCAGGAGGCGAAGGAAGTGGCCATCCTGCTGCACATGTTGCTCCACGTCCATGCGCGGCAGCCAGCGGCTGTGTACAGCGCTGTACTAGCTCACAGCCGCCCACCGCCAGCCACTCACGGCAGCCAGCCTCCCACCGTTCACCACCGCCAGCCACCCGCCGCTCACCCGCAACAAATGTGGTAATGTTCCCCTGCTGTCACCTCTCTCCCTGTCGTTACCTTCCCTGTCCCTACTGTCACTCTCTCTCTCCCAGCTGTCACTGTCGTCACTCTCTCTCTCCCTGCTGTCACTGTCGTCACTCTCTCTCTCTCCCTGCTGTCACTGTCGTCACTCTCTCTCCCTGTCGTTACTCTCTCTCCCTGTCGTCACTCTCTTTCCCTGCTGTCACAATTTCAGCTCATTCAGTGTGCTACAATGTGAATTTCGGCTCATTCAGTGTGCTACAATGTGAATTTCGGCTCATTCAGTGTGCTACAATGTGAGTTTCGGCTCATTCAGTGTGCTACAATGTGAATTTCGGCTCATTCAGTGTGCTACAATGTGAGTTTCGGCTCATTCAGTGTGCTTCAATGTGAATTTCGGCTCATTCAGTGTGCTACAATGTGAATTTCGGCTCATTCAGTGTGCTACATTGTGAATTTCAGCTCAGTCAGTGTGCTACAATGTGAATTTCGGCTCATTCAGTGTACTATAATGTGAGTTTCGGCTCATTCAGTGTGCTACAATGTGAATTTCGGCTCATTCAGTGTGCTACAATGTGAGTTTCGGCTCATTCAGTGTGCTACAATGTGAATTTCGGCTCATTCAGTGTGCTACAATGTGAGTTTCGGCTCAGTCAGTGTGCTACACTGTGAATTTCGGCTCATTCAGTGTGCTACAATGTGAATTTCGGCTCATTCAGTGTGCTACATTGTGAATTTCAGCTCATTCAGTGTGCTACAATGTGAATTTCGGCTCATTCAGTGTACTATAATGTGAGTTTCGGCTCATTCAGTGTGCTACAGGGTGAATTTCGGCTCATTCAGTGTGCTACAATGTGAGTTTCGGCTCATTCAGTGTGCTACAATGTGAATTTCGGCTCATTCAGTGTGCTACAATGTGAGTTTCGGCTCAGTCAGTGTGCTACACTGTGAATTTCGTCTCATTCAGTGTGCTACAATGTGAATTTTGGTTCATTCAGTGTGCTAGAATGTGGATTTCGGCTCATTCAGTGTGCTACAATGTGAATTTTGGTTCATTCAGTGTGCTAGAATGTGGATTTCGGCTCATTCAGTGTGCTACAATGTGAATTTCGGCTCATTCAGTGTGCTATAATGTGAATTTCGGCTCATACCGTGTGCTATAATGTGAATTTCAGCTCGTACCGTGTGCTATTAAGGTGAAAGGGGCACCAGTACTAGATAGTTTAAGGGGTTCTACTACACTGGTCACGCCCCCTTTTGTGTTACCCCCCCCCCTTTTTGTGTGACCGCACCCCCTGCGCGTGCATAATTGTGTCCTTGACTTTTGCATACCTTCACTTCAAAATTTCCACCTCGACCACTGTATCTATCTATCTATCTATCTATCTATCTATCTATCTATCTATCTATCTATATATATATATATATATATATACACACACACACACACACACACACACACACACACGTGCGTGCATCAAAGGAAACCCCCTTCCGAATCCTGCTTTTGCCCCTGCGGATGGTGGTTGCTGGTGGGGGGCCCCCTGTCTTGGGTGCCCTGGGCCCCCCAAGGGCTTAATCCGGCCCTGCCCCAGTTCAATCCCCAGTTAGACGCTCAAGTCGAACCCGGACGAACGAGCCAGCCCAATCCTCGGCACCCAGCACACACACACAAAAAAAATAATCATGCCTGCTGATAATAGTTTGTACATTAAAAAATTATGTTTATTTGTTTGAACAAAAATGCCTGTGTTCAACTTAATAAATTGTTAACACGGAATATGTGTATTGTTTAGTTAGCTACACAAACCACCTGCACATTAGTGTCTTGGGCCAGATGTCTATTGGTATAAATATATTGCCTGCCCCTAGGTGGCCTCAGCTCAACGTGTGTGTAATCTATGGCACCCAGCACATTGGGCATGGCTGCAAGATCAGATAAAGCTACCCTGACTGCATGCCACTGCGACTCCTGGGTAGGGAAGCAGAGAGAGGCATGTATGTAGCCATCCAAGACATCCAAAACCTGAGTGGACATTCCTAAATTAAAGGTGAGTGTCATGACCTGTAATCAATACAATACTGTGTTATATTACATTACAGAAGCACGACTTAGACATAGGGTGTGTACACACGGTGAGATCCCTGCTATGTTCGATTTTGACTATGCGATTTCCCTTGAACTACCCCAGAGCCCAGATAGCACAGATAGGACAGATTTTGACTATCTGTGCTTGAGATTTTGTCTATGTACGATTTTGACTAAGTGCCAATTTTGACTATACTTTATACTATATAGTACACTAGATAGTCAAGATTGACTTGCCTGCACAATCTATCTAGCCTTACGATACCGACCCCACGGGAGCGCGCATCGGGATCGAATCTGTATCGCAAGCTGCCTAGCACCATGAGATATGCACTAACTTTTCATAAGATTTTGACTATATAGTCAAAATCTTACAGATTTATCTCACCGTGTGTACACACCCATAGACGTGTATGTATGTTTTAACTCACCTGAATTAAATATTTAGAAAAGGTGGCCTGTGAGATACTAATGACATCGCCAGTCACAGGCTGGAAGCTGCCAGTAGCCATAAAGTGCAACACAGGCAGGAGTTTGTGCAGGCCTGAGACAGAGCGAGAGCGTGCTGTCTCAGGGTCTAGGTTCAGTTTGACAAGGTCATACAGACGGAAAATGTTATTTACATTTAGTCGGAGCATCTGTATAACATGGTCATCAGCCAATTTGTTATCGTTTAAACGCCCACTAAAAAAACAAGCCATGCCCAGCCTACGCGGAACCTGTACAACCTGCTGACCATGTTGATTTTCCTGGCCTGGGTTTATTGTAGCCTCATGGAGCAGTGTCAGGTATCCCCCAGCAAACAAGACAGCAGTACTACACACAGTAGCAGCCATTTCAGAGTGAGAGAGGAGAAAAATGTGTTGGGGCCCCTTTTAAAGGTCCAAAAAGTCAGGTGTGAGTAATGTAGAATTGGCAACACATGTAAACACGCTTCTCAAAAGCAGGTCTATTTTTTTTAGGCTTTTTGTATGATTAGTATTTTTTCACGGCCGCACATGCATTTTCACGGAAGAGATTTCAAATACGAATGGTTAGTAAATGACCGTGTTCAATACCTAAACAGCCGCGTTTGACCGATGGTGTATTCATTCGTAATTTTACTACACAGCCGTAATAAAAATACGAATGCCCTCATCACTGCCGTGATTTGAGTTTAGTAAATTCCCGAGATGACACTTTGAAGAAAAAACACCATCTCGGTCAAAATCGGGAGCTTAGTAAATATACCCCATAGATTCCAATTAATTTTTCCAAATCTTGGTTCAGCCTTTCTGTTTGCCCAT
The DNA here is from genome assembly GCF_028390025.1 of Pseudophryne corroboree. Classification (NCBI taxonomy): domain Eukaryota; kingdom Metazoa; phylum Chordata; class Amphibia; order Anura; family Myobatrachidae; genus Pseudophryne; species Pseudophryne corroboree. The sequence continues at coordinate 451,466,630 of NC_086445.1, read as the reverse complement.
TTCTTTAGGTATATAAACTGAAGTGTAGGTTAACTTGACAATAAAGCTAGAGAAGTGTGGTGGGCACTTTTCGTGTTTTGGTTCTGGTTCCATCCTCGTGTTTTGGATCTGGATTGGTTTTGCCAAAACCACCCTTTCGTGTTTTGGTTTTGGAGCTGGATGATTTTTGAAAAAAACATAAAAACAGCTAAAATCACAGAATTTGGGGGTAATTTTGATCCTACGGTATTATTAACCTCAATTACATTAATTTACACTCATTTCCAGTCAAGTCTAAACCCCTCACACCTCACAATATTGTTTTTAGTCCAAAAGGTTGCACCAAGGTGGCTGGATGACTAAGCTTGGAAGCATGGTCAACTATATTCATTGCTCATTTCTGTAGGGTACTTTTTAACATGTATGCATACTTGCAAATATAGTGGTGGATGCTCAATTAGCTTAGTGATATAATTCAGGTGCTTGAAAGGGAGGGGTATTTCTAAGCAAGGAAAAAAAACACATTTTGTTTCCCCCAGCACCCTGAATGATAGCAGTAACCAGATTTAAATCCCATACAATATCTTAGAATTCAGAGATCTCGGTTACATATATCTGCGCAAATGTATGTGTAAGCCCCCAAGCCGCGTCAAGGCCTCTCTGAATATATCTTGGGTGTCCCTAGCGCTATATCTAGGTGCAGGGCGTGGCACCCAAAAAAAATCAGCATAAACCAGACAGCCCAGGGCAGCATACCAGTGAAAAAACTACAATATTAATAGATTAGTGTTTAAAAAGCCGAAGCTATAGAGAAAGTGATACAAAAATCAGATGTAATTAAAATAAGAAATAGTGTTGAAGAAATTAGTATGTGATAGTGATGAGCGGGTTCGGTTTCTCGGAAACCGAACCCCCCCGAACTTCACCCTTTTTACACGGGTCCGAGCCATACTCGGATTCTCCCGTATGGCTCGGTTAACCCGAGCGCGCCCGAACGTCATCATCCCGCTGTCGGATTCTCGCGAGATTCGGATTCTATATAAGCAGCCGCGCGTCGCCGCCATTTTCACTCGTGCATTGGAAATGTTAGGGAGAGGACGTGGCTGGCGTCCTCTCCGTTATTGTTGAACTTGATTGGGCTTTATTGCTTAATTGTGGGGAGGACTGGGGAGCAGCTGTATAATATAGGAGGAGTACAGTGCAGAGTTTTGCTGATCAGTGACCACCAGTTTTATCCATTCTCTGCCTGAAAAAAACGCTCCTTATCTGTGCTCAGTGTGCTGCATATATCTGTGCTCACACTGCTTAATTGTGGGGACTGGGGAGCAGCTGTATTATATAGCAGGAGTACAGTGCAGAGTTTTGCTGACAGTGACCACCAGTATACGTTGTCTGCCTGAAAAATACTCCATATCTGTGCTCAGTGTGCTGCTTTATTGTGGGGACTGGGGACCACCAGTATAATATTATATAGGAGGAGTACAGTGCAGAGTTTTGCTGACCAGTGACCACCAGTATATAATATATAGCATTACGGTACAGTAGGCCACTGCTGTACCTACCTCTGTGTCGTCATTAAGTATACTATCCATCTACATTCTATACCTGTGGTGCATTTTAGTTTTGCAGTTTGCTGACACAGTGACCACCAGTATACTATATATAGCAGTACGGTACGGAAGGCCACTGCTGTACCTACCTCTGTGTCGTCATTAAGTATACTATCCATCTACATTCTATACCTGTGGTGCATTTTAGTTTTGCAGTTTGCTGACACAGTGACCACCAGTATACTATATATAGCAGTACGGTACGGAAGGCCACTGCTGTACCTACCTCTGTGTCGTCATTAAGTATACTAACCATCTACATTCTATACCTGTGGTGCATTTTAGTTTTGCAGTTTGCTGACACAGTGACCACCAGTATATATAGCAGTACGGTACGGAAGGCCACTGCTGTACCTACCTCTGTGTCGTCATTAAGTATACTTTCCATCTACATTCTATACCTGTGGTGCATTTTAGTTTTGCAGTTTGCTAACACAGTGACCACCAGTATACTATATATAGCAGTACTGTACGGAAGGCCACTGCTGTACCTACCTCTGTGTCGTCATTAAGTATACTATCCATCTACATTCTATACCTGTGGTGCATTTTAGTTTTGCAGTTTGCTGACACAGTGACCACCAGTATACTATATATAGCAGTACGGTACAGAAGGCCACTGCTGTACCTACCTCTGTGTCGTCATTAAGTATACTATCCATCTACATTCTATACCTGTGGTGCATTTTAGTTTTGCATTTTGCTGACACAGTGACCACCAGTATACTATATATAGCAGTACGGTACGGAAGGCCACTGCTGTACCTACCTCTGTGTCGTCATTAAGTATACTATCCATCTACATTCTATACCTGTGGTGCATTTTAGTTTTGCAGTTTGCTGACACAGTGACCACCAGTATACTATATATAGCAATACGGTACGGAAGGCCACTGCTGTACCTACCTCTGTGTCGTCAAGTATACTATCCATCTACATTCTATACCTGTGGTGCATTTTAGTTTTGCAGTTTGCTGACACAGTGACCACCAGTATATATAGCAGTACGGTACGGAAGGCCACTGCTGTACCTACCTCTGTGTCGTCAAGTATACTATCCAGCTACATTCTATACTTGTGGTGCGACCTTGGTGCGCCTCTTTTTTTCTTTGCATCATGTGCTGTTTGGGGACAATTTTTTTGAAGTGCCATCCTGTCTGACACTGCAGTGCCACTCCTAGATGGGCCAGGTGTTTGTGTCGGCCACTTGTGTCGCTTAGCTTAGTCACACAGCGACCTTGGTGCGCCTCTTTTTTTCTTTGCATCATGTGCTGTTTGGGGACAATTTTTTTGAAGTTTCATCCTGTCTGACACTGCAGTGCCACTCCTAGATGGGCCAGGTGTTTGTGTCGGCCACTTGTGTCGCTTAGCTTAGTCACACAGCGACCTTGGTGCGCCTCTTTTTTTCTTTGCATCATGTGCTGTTTGGGGACAATTTTTTTGAAGTGCCATCCTGTCTGACCCTGCAGTGCCACTCCTAGATGGGCCAGGTGTTTGTGTCGGCCACTTGTGTCGCTTAGCTTAGCCATCCAGCGACCTTGGTGCAAATTTTAGGACTAAAAATAATATTGTGAGGTGTGAGGTGTTCAGAATAGACTGGAAATGAGTGGAAATTATGGTTATTGAGGTTAATAATTCTATGGGATCAAAATGACCCCCAAATTCTATGATTTAAGCTGTTTTTTAGGGTTTTTTTTTGAAAAAAACACCCAAATCCAAAACACACCCGAATCCGACAAAAAAATTTCGGTGAGGTTTTGCCAAAACGTGTCCGAATCCAAAACACGGCCGCGGAACCGAATCCAAAACCAAAACACAGAACCCTGAAAAATGTCCGGTGCACATCACTAGTATGTGATAAGTGTTAATGCAAGGGTATGCCACACTAAGGCCATCCAGCTCTGCCAATCCAGGGGCACCACATCCCGCACCTCCACAACCCCAATCTGGGTCTACGTTTAACCAGCAAGGAACCACAGCATGTATGTATACATGCCTACTCAACTGGAAGTTGCAGGTGACCCACAATTTTTCAGTGACCGGATCTCCCGCAACAATGTATATATATTTGCATTTATTAATTTATTCTCTGCCTTTGAACATGAGATTCTTTGCCCCCTTACAAAATTAAAATTGTGACCCTAAAATTTGCTGTCACAAAAGATTTTTAGGTTCACTGATTTAAAAAAATTATATATATATTTTTTGTAGTTTACACAACTGATACCCCTTTCACATCATCAATACCATATCCCCGGTTATTACCGGGTCAATGTGCAATGTGGAAGCGCCAACAATTTTCCGGGTCGACTGACCCAGCATTTCAACCCAGGGTTAAAGCAAGTTTATACACGGGTTGACATCCAGTGTGAATGAGTGCAGGGTCGATGTGACCCGGGACCCATTCAAACAATAGGAAAGCCATTGCATGGAGATGATCTCATCTCCAAGCGCCACCCCAGGCATGTGACCACTGACGCGGCTGACCTGGCAATAAGCCGGAAGCACTATGTTGAACCCGTGTAGAAATCCTGGGTGCGTCCCAGCTTTGGCGATGTAAAAGGAATATAAAGAGCCCCAACCAGACATTGAAGGTAAAATGTGATATTATGTCTGTTATTTGGTGTGTGCATAGCTTATAGTGACTAATTAATGCATGACAGCTAAAATAGACTTGATATGCTGCACCAGAGGTATTTAGTTAGCGGTAAATACCCTGCTCGTTATTCCCTGCAGATGGACTGAACCTCTGCATAAAAAAAAAAAATCACAAAATTGTGTTGTGCGAGGAACAAAAATCCATGATTTCACAGTTTATGTGGAATCAGTGGGATTACATTCACAAATCACAATTTTGTGGCGCTGGAAAAAGGCTATTTAATAGAATAGCCTTTCACCACCTTGCAGGGATTTTTGCCAGCAATTAGTCATGGGGTAAACTCTGCAGCTAATTGACATCCCCCCGAATTGTCCTTAAGAACAGATTTAGTGAATGTATTCGCTACATAACAATTTTTTTTCAGAGATAAATACAGGTAAATCAAATGGGGACAAAGCTACGGAGAATGAAGAAGTGGATGAATGTAACCCAGTGGTTCCCAAACTGTGTGCCGTGGCTTCCTGGGGTTCCTCGGGACACTCGCAGGGGTGCCTTGGATTGGTGGTCCAGGAACAATTCAAATTATTTATGGTCAATATAATAGGCAAAACTAGTCCTAGTAGCTGTCATTCATAAAATATGGGGACAAACAGAAGCAAATCTTTTCCCTCAGCACACAATTGAGCCTAAGGATGACATATAAACACAATCTGCTTAATTTAATATTTCTTTCGAAATTTCTCAATAAGAAATTTTTGGCCTAGGGGTGCCGTGAAAAAAAATTCTGATATTCTAGGGCGCCGTGATTCAAAAAAGTTTGGAAACCACTGATGTAACCTATTAAAATCCCCATCACATCTCTCTCTCTCTCTCTCTCTCTCTCTCTCTCTCTCTCTCTCCCTATCTTGTGGTGGTTACAGGATAGACAGTGCTAGTCAGACATCCGTTGAAGCCTTGGATCTGGGATCCTTTTTGGGATAATTTTGTCTGCCCATTTATGAAATTAAACCATTTCAAAGGTTGCAGACTGTAGGATCATAATAAAAAGTAAATATAAGAAAAAAAGATAACATTACTGCAACCAAGACCGACATGATCTTCTATAATGTAGGTCACAGCATATTGTCCTAAGGTGTGGCAACTGGGGATACTTAGGTGGTCTGCTAGAGGAGTGCTTCCTTCATTCACTCACATTCATTTCTACTTTGTTATAATGAATATAATAAATTAGGAGAAATGGAGAAGTTTGTGACAGCAAACACAATAGCACTCAGCAATGGGTATGGGTCAGCAGATGATCTAAATGGAAAAAGGTCTACAGTTATTAGGTCAACCACAAATGGTCAATATGCATTAGGTCAACAGGGTCAAAATGTCAACACATGAAAAGGTCGACATGACAAAAGGTCAACACAAAAAAGATCAACATAGCATTTTTAACTCTTTTTGGCAACATATTTGCCGTCAAAGCACCTAGAAGCCACGTCCCCTCACATGGCTCGCTTCGCTCACCATGCTTCGGGCAAGATTGCTATTCCCAATCGTAGTACACGTGGATGGTAAAGTATCAATAGTTGACTAAAATGCTAACCCTTCCTAAAAAGCTGTGTCGACCATAAGCACTGTCGACCTTTTACCTGTCGACCTATTTACCATGTTGACCTTAGTCTATGTTGACCTTATGACTGTCGACCTTTCCATGGTCGACCTAGAGCCCGGATACCCTCAGCAATAAGCAGCAGTAATTTTTTAAACTGCTTACTGGTTCCACTTGATCTGCCAGAACATTTGTCTGCGTGACCCCAACGGATTTCTGTTTACTCCATCTAACAATAATATTATTTGTCTTATGAATGGTGATAGGTCAGATTTTCACAGGTATCATTGTTTCACACATTTACCCCTGGGTATAGCGGTACACATATAGCGCACGCGGGGGTGGGTTAATACTAGTATATAAGGTATATAGTACCTTTAAGTGTGTTGTAAAATGTGTGCTGGGTGTGCCCAGGGATCAACAGCACCGCTTTGTATCACAGCCAAGGCTGCAGCTCGGTACACATATAGCGGGATGGTTAATACTGGTATATAAGGTATAGAGATGTGCGGTGGGCACTTTTCGTGTTTTGTGTTTTGGTTCTAATTCCCGGCTCGTGTTTTGGTTTTGGGTTGGTTTTGCCCAAACCACCCTTTCGTGTTTTGGTTTTGGATCTGGATGATTTTTGAAAAAAAAACATAAAAACAGCTAAAATCACATAATTTGAGGGGTAATTTTGATCCTACGGTATTATTAACCTTAATAACATTAATTTCCACTCATTTCCAGTCTATTCTGAACACCTCACAATATTGGTTTTAGGCCAAAAGGTTGCACCGAGGTGGCTGGATGACTAAGCTAAGCGGCACAAACACCTGGCCCATCTAGGAGTGGCACTGCAGTGGCAGACAGGATGGCACTTAAAAAACTAGGCCCCAACAGCACATGATGCAAAGAAGAAAAAGAGGTGCAAGATGGAATTGTCCTTGGCCCTCCCACCCACCCTTATGTTGTATAAACAGGACATGCACACTTTAACAAACCAATAATTTCAGCAACAGGGTCTGCCACACGACTGTGGCTGAAATGACTGGTTTGTTTGGGCCCTCACCGGGGCCGAAACTAGGGGGGGCTAGGGGGTCACGTGCCCCTGGCGCTGGGATGTAGGTGGCGCTAATGAGCCCAGTTCTGGTGCAGCGATTTCTTCCACTGGCTCCCCGACAGCAAGTGACCTGCTGTCAGGTGCCAGCAGCACTAGAGGCTCCCAGCGCTTCCTGGATGCGGACCACGAACACATCGCGCGTGTGACATCATGACGTCGTGCGTGCACAGGACGTCACGCGCGCACACGGCTACAGAGACGACGGAGGTGGAGGCGGGAGTCTGGCAGCCGCACACTGTCAAACCGCACCAGAAAAGAAGGTGCGTACTGGCAGAGCACAGTGGCAGCACTGGGGCTAACAGGCCAAGCCCCTGGCAACAATACATAACAGAGCACTGATAGAGGAGGAGGGGGGAGCCTATTAAATATATAGTATATACACTGTGAGTGACTGACTCCTCAATGTAAATTTTGGGAAACCAGTATCCCAAATTTTTATATATATATATATATATATATATATATATATATATATGTGTGTCTGTATATTATGTATATATAAATATATGTATCCGCACTCAGGGTCTTTTGAAGTGTTACAAGTATAGTATCAGGTGTCACATCAAACAAGCAATGTTCCGGGGCCCGTAGCCTCTCCTTAGCCCCTTTGGGCTACGGCCCCGTAACATTGACTTATTTGATGTGACACCTGACAATATACACATATGTATATGTATATAATAAGAATTTACTTACCGATAATTCTATTTCTCGTAGTCCGTAGTGGATGCTGGGGACTCCGTAAGGACCATGGGGAATAGCGGCTCCGCAGGAGACTGGGCACATCTAAAGAAAGCTTTAGGACTATCTGGTGTGCACTGGCTCCTCCCCCTATGACCCTCCTCCAAGCCTCAGTTAGGATACTGTGCCCGGACGAGCGTACACAATAAGGAAGGATCTTGAATCCCGGGTAAGACTCATACCAGCCACACCAATCACACCGTACAACTTGTGATCTGAACCCAGTTAACAGCATGATAACAGAGGAGCCTCTAGAAAAGATGGCTCACTACAGCAATAACCCGATTTTTTGGTAACAATAACTATGTACCAGTATTGCAGACAATCCGCACTTGGGATGGGCGCCCAGCATCCACTACGGACTACGAGAAATAGAATTATCGGTAAGTAAATTCTTATTTTCTCTAACGTCCTAAGTGGATGCTGGGGACTCCGTAAGGACCATGGGGATTATACCAAAGCTCCCAAACGGGCGGGAGAGTGCGGATGACTCTGCAGCACCAAATGAGAGAACTCCAGGTCCTCCTCAGCCAGGGTATCAATTTTGTAGAATTTTACAAACGTATTTGCTCCTGACCAAGTAGCTGCTCGGCAAAGTTGTAAAGCCGAGACCCCTCGGGCAGCCGCCCAAGATGAGCCCACCTTCCTTGTGGAGTGGGCATTTACAGATTTTTGGCTGTGGCAGGCCTGCCACCGAATGTGCAAGCTGAATTGTACTACAAATACAACGAGCAATAGTCTGCTTAGAAGCAGGAGCACCCAGCTTGTTGGGTGCATACAGGATAAACAGCGAGTCAGTTTTCCTGACTCCAGCCGTCCTGGAAACATATATTTTCAGGGCCCTGACAACGTCTAGCAACTTGGAGTCCTCCAAGTCCCTAGTAGCCGCAGGCACCACAATAGGTTGGTTCAGGTGAAACGCTGAAACCACCTTAGGGAGAAACTGAGGACGAGTCCTCAATTCCGCCCTGTCCGAATGGAAAATCAGATAATAAGAATTTACTTACCGATAATTCTATTTCTCGGAGTCCGTAGTGGATGCTGGGGTTCCTGAAAGGACCATGGGGAATAGCGGCTCCGCAGGAGACAGGGCACAAAAAGTAAAGCTTTAGGATCAGGTGGTGTGCACTGGCTCCTCCCCCTATGACCCTCCTCCAAGCCAGTTAGGTACTGTGCCCGGACGAGCGTACACAATAAGGGAGGAATTTTGAATCCCGGGTAAGACTCATACCAGCCACACCAATCACACCGTACAACTTGTGATCTAAACCCAGTTAACAGTATGATAACAGCGGAGCCTCTGAAAAGATGGCTCACAACAATAATAACCCGATTTTTGTAACTATGTACAAGTATTGCAGATAATCCGCACTTGGGATGGGCGCCCAGCATCCACTACGGACTCCGAGAAATAGAATTATCGGTAAGTAAATTCTTATTTTCTCTATCGTCCTAGTGGATGCTGGGGTTCCTGAAAGGACCATGGGGATTATACCAAAGCTCCCAAACGGGCGGGAGAGTGCGGATGACTCTGCAGCACCGAATGAGAGAACTCCAGGTCCTCTTTTGCCAGGATATCAAATTTGTAGAATTTTACAAACGTGTTCTCCCCTGACCACGTAGCTGCTCGGCAGAGTTGTAATGCCGAGACCTCTCGGGCAGCCGCCCAAGATGAGCCCACCTTCCTTGTGGAATGGGCCTTAACCGATTTAGACTGTGGCAGGCCTGCCTCAGAATGTGCAAGTTGAATTGTGTTACAAATCCAACGAGCAATCGCCTGCTTAGAAGCAGGCGCACCCAACTTGTTGGGTGCATACAGTATAAACAGCGAGTCAGATTTTCTGACTCCAGCTGTCCTGGAACATATTTTCAGGGCCCTGACAACTCCTAGCAACTTGGAGTCCTCCAAGTCCCTAGTAGGTGCAAGGCACCACAATAAGCTGGTTCAGGTGAAACACTGACACCACCTTAGGGAGAGAACTGGGGACGAGTCCGCAGCTCTGCCCTGTCCGAATGGACAAACAGATATGGGCTTTTTTGAGAAAAAACCACCAATTTGACACTCGCCTGGTCCAGGCCAGGGCCAAGAGCATGGTCACTTTTTATGTGAGATGCTTCAAATCCACATATTTGACTGGTTTTAAACCAATGTGATTTGAGGAATCCCAGAACTACGTTGAGATCCCACAGTGCCACTGGAGGCACAAAAAAGGGGTTTGTATATGCAATACTCCCTTGACAAACTTCTGGACTTCAGGAACTGAAGCCAATTCTTTCTGGAAGAAAATTTACAGGGCCGAATTTGAACCTTAATGGACCCCAATTTGAGGCCCATAGACACTCCTGTTTTCAGGAAATGCAGGAAACGACCGAGTTGAAATTTCTTTGTGGGCCTTCCTGGCCTCACACCACGCAACATATTTTCGCCACACGTGGTGATAATGTTGTGCGGTCACCTCCTTTCTGGCTTTGACCAGGGTAGGAATGACCTCTTCCGGAATGCCTTTTTTCCCTTAGGATCCGGCTTTCCATCGCCATGCCGACAAACGCAGCTGCGGTAAGTCTTGGAACAGACATGGTACTTGCTGAAGCAAGTCCCTTCTTAGCGGCAGAGGCCATAAGACCTCTGTAAGCATCTCTTGAAGTTCCGGGTACCAAGTCCTTCTTGGCCAATCCGGAGCCATGAGTATAGTTCTTACTCCTCTACGTCTTATAATTCTCAGCACCTTAGGTATGAGAAGCAGAGGAGGGAACACATACACCGACTGGTACACCCACGGTGTTACCAGAACGTCCACATCTATTGCCTGAGGGTCTCTTGACCTGGCGCAATACCTGTCCCGTTTTTTGTTCAGACGGGACGCCATCATGTCCACCTTTGGTATTTCCCAACGGTTTACAATCATGTGGAAAAAACTTCTCAATGAAGTTTCCACTCTCCCGGGTGGAGGTCGTGCTGAGGAAGTCTGCTTCCCAGTTTCCATTCCCGGGATGAAAAACTGCTGACAGTGTTATCACATGATTTTCCGCCCAGCGAAAAGTCCTTGCAGTTTCTGCCATTGCCCTCCTGCTTCTTGTGTCGCCCTGTCTGTTTACGTGGGCGACTGCCGTGATGTTTTTCCCACTGGATCAATACCGGCTGACCTTGAAGCAGAGGTCTTGCTAAGCTTAGAGCATTATAAATTTACCCTTAGCTCCAGTATATTTATGTGGAGAAAAGTCTCCATACTTGATCACACTCCCTGGAAATTTTTTCCTTGTGTGACTGCTCCCCAGCCTCTCAGGCTGGGCTCCGTGGTTACCAGCATCCAATCCTGAATGCCGAATCTGCTGCCCTCTAGAAGATGAGCACTCTATAACCACCACAGGAGAGACACCCTTGTCCTTGGATATTGGGTTATCCGCTGATGCATCTGAAGATGCGATCCGGACCATTTGTCCAGCAGATCCCACTGAAAAGTTCTTACGTGAAATCTGCCGAATGGAATTGCTTCGTAGGAAGCCACCATTTTTACCAGGACCCTTGTGCAATGATGCACTGTTTTTAGGAGGTTCCTGACTTGCTCGGATAACTCCCTGGCTTTCTCTTCCGGGAGAAACACCTTTTTCTGGACTGTGTCCAGAATCATCCCTAGGCACAGCAGACGTGTCGTCGGGATCAGCTGCGATTTTGGAATATTTAGAATCCACCCGTGCTGATTGTAGCAGTATCCGAGATAGTGCTACTCCGACCTCCAACTGTTCCCTGGACTATGCCCCTATCAGGAGATCGTCCAAGTAAGGGATAATTAAGACGCCTTTTCTTCGAAGAAGAATCATCAATTCGGCCATTACCTTGGTAAAGACCCCAGGGTGCCGTGGACAATCCAAACGGCAGCGTCTGAACTGATAGTGACAGTTCTGCACCACGAACCTGAGGTACCCTTAGTGAGAAGGGCAAATTTGGGACATAGAGGTAAGCATCCCTGATGTCCCGGGACACTATATAGTCCCCTTATTCCTGGTTCGTTATCACTGCTCTGAGTGACTTCATCTTAATTTGAACCTTTGTAAGTGTTCAAAAAAAAAAATTTTTAGAATAAGTCTCACCTAGCCTTCTGGCTTCAGTACCACAATATAGTGTGGAATAATACCCCTTTTCTGTAGTAGGAGGGGTAATTTAATTATCACCTGCTGGGAATACAGCTTGTGAATTTTTTCCCATACTACCTCCTTGTCGGAGGGAGACTTGGTAAAGCAGACTTCAGGAGCCTGCGAAGGGGAAACGTCTCGACATTTCCATCTGTACCCCCGGGATACTACTTGTAGGATCCAGGGGTCCTGTACGGTCTCAGCGCCATGCTGAGAACTTGTCAGACGCGGTGGAACGCTTCTGTTCCTGGGAATGGGCTGCCTGCTGCAGTCTTCTTCCCTTTCCTCTATCCCTGGGCAGATATGATCTTATAGGGACGAGAGGACTGAGGCTGAAAAGACGGTGTCTTTTTCTGCAGAGATGTGACTTAGGGTAAAAAACGGTGGATTTTCCAGCAGTTGCCGTGACCACCAGGTCCGATGGACCGACCCCAAACAAGTCCTCTTCCTGTATACGGCCATACTGTGCCGTTTGGAATCTGCATCACCTGACCACTGTCGTGTCCATAACATCTTCTGGCAGTTATGGACCTCGCGTTTATTCATGATGCCAGAGTGCAAATATCCCTCTGTGCATCTCGCATATATAGAAATGCTCTATAGTCAATAAAATACTGTCCCTGTCAAGGGTATCAATATTTTTAGTCAGGGAATCCGACCAAGCCACCCTAGCTCTGCACATCCAGGCTGAGGCGATCGCTGGCCGCAGTATAACACCAGTATGTGTGTATATACTTTTTATTATATTTTCCAGCCTTGTCAGCTGGTCCTTGAGGACGGCCCTATCTATAGACGGTACCGCCACTTGTTTTGATAAGCGTGTGAGCGCCTTATCCACCTTAAAGGGTGTTTCCCAACGCGCCCTAACTTCTGGCGGGAAAGGGTATACCGCCCCTAATTTTCTATCGGGGGGAACCCACGCATCATCACACACTTTATTTAATTTATCTGATTCAGGAAAAACTATGGTAGTTTTTTCACATCCCACATAATACCCTCTTTTGTGGTACTTGTAGTATCAGAAATACGTAACACCTCCTTCATTGCCTTTAACGTGTGGCCCTAATAAGGAATACGTTTGTTTATTCACCGTCGACACTGGATTCAGTGTCCCTGTCTGTGTCTGTGTCGACCGACTAAAGTAAACGGGCGTTTTAAAAACCCTTGACGGTGTTTTTGAGACGTCTGGACCGTACTAATTGTTTGTCGGCCGTCTCATGTCGTCAACCGACCTTGCAGCGTGTTGACATTATCACGTAATTTCCTAAATAAGCCATCCATTCCGGTGTCGACTCCCTAGAGAGTGACATCACCATTACAGGCAATTTCTCCGCCTCCTCACCAACATCGTCCTCCTACCTGTCGACACACACGTACCGACACACAGCACACACACAGGGAATGCTCTGATAGAGGACAGGACCCACTAGCCCTTTGGAGAGACAGAGGGAGAGTTTGCCAGCACACACCAAAACGCTATAATTATATAGGGACAACCTTATATAAGTGTTTTCCCTTATAGCATCTTAATATATATATAAGCATATCGCCAAATTAGTGCCCCCCCTCTCTGTTTTAACCCTGTTTCTGTAGTGCAGTGCAGGGGAGAGCCTGGGAGCCTTCCCTCCAGCCTTTCTGTGAGGGAAAATGGCGCTGTGTGCTGAGGAGATAGGCCCCGCCCCTTTTTCGGCGGCCTCGTCTCCCGCTCTTAACGGATTCTGGCAGGGGTTAAATATCTCCATATAGCCTCCGGAGGCTATATGTGAGGTATTTTTAGCCAAATTAGGTATTCATTTGCCTCCCAGGGCGCCCCCCTCCCAGCGCCCTGCACCCTCAGTGACTGCCGTGTGAAGTGTGCTGAGAGGAAAATGGCGCACAGCTGCAGTGCTGTGCGCTACCTTTAGAAGACTGAGGAGTCTTCTGCCGCCGATTCTGGACCTCTTCTTACTTCAGCATCTGCAAGGGGGCCGGCGGCAAGGCTCCGGTGACCATCCAGGCTGTACCTGTGATCGTCCCTCTGGAGCTGATGTCCAGTAGCCAAGAAGCCAATCCATCCTGCACGCAGGTGAGTTCACTTCTTCTCCCCTAAGTCCCTCGTTGCAGTGATCCTGTTGCCAGCAGGACTCACTGTAAAATAAAAAACCTAAGCTAAACTTTCCTAAGCAGCTCTTTAGGAGAGCCACCTAGATTGCACCCTTCTCGGCCGGGCACAAAAATCTAACTGGCTTGGAGGAGGGTCATAGGGGGAGGAGCCAGTGCACACCACCTGATCCTAAAGCTTTACTTTTTGTGCCCTGTCTCCTGCGGAGCCGCTATTCCCCATGGTCCTTTCAGGAACCCCAGCATCCACTAGGACGATAGAGAAAAGGGCTTTTACAGGATAAAGCCGCCAATTCTGACACGCGCCTGGCCCAGGCCAGGGCCAACAGCATGACCACTTTCCATGTGAGATATTTTAACTCCACAGATTTAAGTGGTTCAAACCAATGTGACTTTTGGAACCCAAAAACTACATTGAGATCCCAAAGTGCCACTGAAGGCACAAAAGGAGGCTGTATATGCAGTACCCCTTTTACAAACGTCTGAACTTCAGGGACTGAAGCTAGTTCTTTTTGGAAGAAAATTGACAGGGCCGAAATTTGAACCTTAATGGACCCCAATTTCAGGCCCATAGACACTCCTATTTGCAGGAAATGTAGGAATCGACCCAGTTGAATTTCCTCCGTCGGGCCTTACTGGCCTCGCACCACGCAACATATTTTCGCCAAATGCGGTGATAATGTTTTGCGGTTACATCCTTCCTGGCTTTGATCAGGATAGGGATGACTTCATCCGGAATGCCTTTTTTCCTTCAGGATCCGGCGTTCAACCGCCATGCCGTCAAACGCAGCCGCGGTAAGTCTTGGAACAGACAGGGTCCTTGCTGGAGCAGGTCCCTTCTTAGAGGTAGAGGCCACGGATCCTCCGTGAGCATCTCTTGAAGTTCCGGTTACCAAGTCCTTCTTGGCCAATCCGGAGCCACGAATATAGTGCTTACTCCTCTCCATCTTATCAATCTCAGTACCTTGGGTATGAGAGGCAGAGGAGGGAACACATACACTGACTGGTACACCCACGGTGTTACCAGAGCGTCTACAGCTATTGCCTGAGGGTCCCTTGACCTGGCGCAATACCTGTCGAGTTTTTCCCAACGGTTTATAATCATGTGGAAGACTTCTGGATGAAGTCCCCACTCTCCCGGGTGGAGGTCGTGCTGAGGAAGTCTGCTTCCCAGTTGTCCACTCCCGGAATGAATACTGCTGACAGTGCTATCACATGATTTTCCGCCCAGCGAAGAATCCTTGCAGCTTCTGCCATTGCCCTCCTGCTTCTTGTGCCACCCTGTCTGTTTACGTGGGTGACTGCCGTGATGTTGTCCGACTGGATCAACACCGGCTGACCTTGAAGCAGAGGTCTTGCTAAGCTTAGAGCATTGTAAATGGCCCTTAGCTTCAGGATATTTATGTGAAGTGATGTCTCCAGACTTGACCATAAGCCCTGGATATTCCTTCCCTATGTGACTGCTCCCCAGCCTCGCAGGCTGGCATCCGTGGTCACCAGGACCCAGTCCTGAATGCCGAATCTGCGGCCCTCTAGAAGATGAGCACTCTGCAACCACCACAGGAGGGACACCCTTGTCCTTGGTGACAGGGTTATCCACTGATGCATCTGAAGATGCGACCCGGACCATTTGTCCAGCAGGTCCCACTGGAAATTTCTTGCGTGGAATCTGCCGAATGGGATTGCTTCGTAGGAAGCCACCATTTTACCCAGAACCCTTGTGCATTGATGCACTGAGACTTGGCTCGGTTTTAGGAGGTTCCTGACTAGCTCGGATAACTCCCTGGCTTTTTCCTCCGGGAGAAAAACCTTTGTCTGGACTGTGTCCAGGATCATCCCTAGGAACAGAAGACAAGTCGTCGGAACCAGCTGCGATTTTGGAATATTGAGAATCCAATCGTGCTGCCGCAACACTACCTGAGATAGTGCTACACCGACCTCCAACTGTTCCCTGGATCTTACCCTTATCAGGGAATCGTCCAAGTAAAGGATAACTAAAATTCCCTTCCTTCGAAGGAATATCATCATTTCGGCCATTACCTTGGTAAAGACCCGGGGTGCCGTGGACCATCCATACGGCAGCGTCTGAACTGATAGTGACAGTTCTGTACCATAAACCTGAGGTACCCTTGATGAGAAGGGTAAATTTTGACATGAAGGTAAGCATCCTTGATGTCCCGAGACATCATGTAGTCCCCTTCTTCCAGGTTCGCAATCACTGCTCTGAGTGACTCAATCTTTAATTTGAACCTCTGTATGTAAGTGTTCAAAGATTTTAGATTTAGAATCGGTCTCACCGAGCCGTCCGGCTTCGGTACCACAACAGTGTGGAATAATACCCCGTTCCCTGTTGCAGGAGGGGTACCTTGTTATCACCTGCTGGGAATACAGCTTGTGAATGGCTTCCAAAACAGTCTCCCTGTCAGAAGGAGACATCGGTAAAGCCGACTTTAGGAAACGGCGAGGGGGAGACGTCTCGAATTCTAATTTGTACCCCTGAGATATCACCTGAAGGATCCAGGGGTCTACTTGCGAGTGAGCCCACTGCGCGCTGAAATTAATTGAGACGGGCCCCCCACCGTGCCTGATTCTGCTTGTAAAGCCCCAGCGTCATACTGAGGGCTTGGCAGAGGCGGGAGAGGGTTTCTGTTCCTGGGAACTGGCTGATTTCTGCAGCCTTTTTCCTCTCCCTCTGTCACGGGGCAGAAATGAGGAACCTTTTGCCCGCTTGTCCACGAAAAGACTGCGCCTGATAATACGGCGTCTTCTCATGTTGAGAGGCGACCTGGGGTACAAACGTGGATTTCCCAGCTGTTGCCGTGGCCACCAGGTCTGAAAGACCGACCCCAAATAACTCCTCCCTTTAATAAGGCAATACTTCCAAATGCCGTTTGGAATACGCATCACCTGACCACTGACGTGTCCATAACCCTCTACTGGTAGAAATGGACAACGCACTTAGACTTGATGCCAGTCGGCAAATATTCCGCTGTGCATCACGCATATATAGAAATGCATCTTTTAAATGCTCTATAGGCAAAAATATACTGTCCCTATCTAGGGTATCAATATTTTCAGTCAGGGAATCCGACCACGCCAACCCAGCACTGCACATCCAGGCTGAGGCGATTGCTGGTCGCAGTATAACACCAGTATGTGTGTAAATACATTTTAGGATACCCTCCTGCTTTCTATCAGCAGGATCCTTAAGGGCGGCCATCTCAGGAGAGGGTAGAGCCCTTACAAGCGTGCGAGCGCTTTATCCACCCTAGGGGGTGTTTCCCAACGCACCCTAACCTCTGGCGGGAAAGGATATAATACCAATAACATTTTAGAAATTATCAGTTGTTATCGGGGGAAAACCACGCATCATCACACACCTCATTTAATTTCTCAGATTCAGGAAAACTACAGGTAGTTTTTCCTCACCGAACATAATACCCCTTTTTGGTGGTACTCGTATTATCAGAAATGTGTAAAACATTTTTCATTGCCTCAATCATGTAACGTGTGGCCCTACTGGAAGTCACATTTGTCTCTTCACCGTCGACACTGGAGTCAGTATCCGTGTCGGCGTCTATATCTGCCATCTGAGGTAACGGGCGCTTTAGAGCCCCTGACGGCCTATGAGACGTCTGGACAGCCACAAGCTGAGTAGCCGGCTGTCTCATGTCAACCACTGTCTTTTATACAGAGCTGACACTGTCATGTAATTCCTTCCAACAGTTCATCCACTCAGGTGTCGACCCCCTAGGGGGTGACATCACTATTACAGGCAATGCTCCGTCTCCACATCATTTTTCTCCTCATACATGTCGACACAAACGTACCGACATACAGCACACACACAGGGAATGCTCTGATAGAGGACAGGACCCCACTAGCCCTTTGGGGAGACAGAGGGAGAGTTTGCCAGCACACACCAGAGCGCTATATATATACAGGGATAACCTTACATAAGTGTTTTTCCCCTTATAGCTGCTGTATCTTTTAATACTGCGCGTAATTAGTGCCCCCCCTCTCTTTTTTAACCCTTTCTGTAGTGTAGTGACTGCAGGGGAGAGACAGGGAGCTTCCCTCCAACGGAGCTGTGAGGGAAAATGGCGCCAGTGTGCTGAGGAGATAGGCTCCGCCCCCTTATCGGCGGCCTTATCTCCCGTTTTTCTATGTATTCTGGCAGGGGTTAAATGCATCCATATAGCCCAGGAGCTATATGTGATGCATTTTTTGCCATCCAAGGTGTTTTTTATTGCGTCTCAGGGCGCCCCCCCCCCAGCGCCCTGCACCCTCAGTGACCGGAGTGTGAAGTATGCTGAGAGCAATGGCGCACAGCTGCAGTGCTGTGCGCTACCTTGTTGAAGACAGGACGTCTTCTGCCGCCGATTTTCCGGACCTCTTCCGCCTTCTGGCTCTGTAAGGGGGCCGGCGGCGCGGCTCTGGGACCCATCCAGGCTGGGCCTGTGATCGTCCCTCTGGAGCTAATGTCCAGTAGCCTAAGAAGCCCAATCCACTCTGCACGCAGGTGAGTTCGCTTCTTCTCCCCTTAGTCCCTCGATGCAGTGAGCCTGTTGCCAGCAGGTCTCACTGAAAATAAAAAAACCTAAACTAAAACTTTCACTAAGAAGCTCAGGAGAGCCCCTAGTGTGCACCCTTCTCGTTCGGGCACAAAGATCTAACTGAGGCTTGGAGGAGGGTCATAGGGGGAGGAGCCAGTGCACACCAGATAGTCCTAAAGCTTTCTTTAGATGTGCCCAGTCTCCTGCGGAGCCGCTATTCCCCATGGTCCTTACGGAGTCCCCAACATCCACTTAGGACGTTAGAGAAATACAGTATATATATATATATATATATATATATATATATATATATATGTATACACACACACACATGTGTACATATATATATATATATAGTGCTGCGGTCAGCGGCACTCATGTCTCCATTAAAGGATGACACAGACGTAGTCTGAATTGTCAGACTGCGTCTGTGTCATCCTTTAATGGAGCCGTGACGTGAGTGCTGCCGACCGCTACACTATACAGTATGTTTGGTAACTATGTGGTTACACCTGGAGGGCATCGGTCTTTCTATGCACTTTGTGTATATATATATATATATATAGATACAAAAGAATGGAGCACTCACCAGTCTTTTCTTATGAAGTATTTAGCAAAAGTTTATTGTCCAGACAGCATATATGACTGTGTAATACAGTCCATTAAGGTTATCCAGAAGTAAGCTCAAACGTTTTCGGTCATTGCAGACCGTCATCAGGAGACATAAACATCATTTAACAGCCGTCCTGCCATCACATAAAGATACCATCAGCCTATCTGACCATGCCTCACCGGCCCCTTACATACCCACCATTCAATTATCGACGCCCACATGACGTCACAATAAGGGCGGGATTAGCCTATTTCATTCAAAAGTGCTTCTAGTGCATATTAGATCATACTTTAAAATCCACTGCTATCCCCTCAATGGTGCTTGTACCCGGGCTGGCGTGATTCACCCCATAATCTTATATAACAGCCACAAGATGTCCCCAAGTACATACTTATCTCACCTCCGTGTCCACTACTGGTTGCTAAGCAACCATAAGCCGGGCCATCCCACCTACCAACTCCCAGTGAGGATCGAGGTGCCCGCCCCTGGAAGTGACATAGCGCAGCCGTTGCCACGCAACAGCCCAGTCTCTTCCGGTGAAGTATATCTCATATTCAAGGATGACATCTTTCCGGGGGTTACCAAGCAACGCTTGGATACTTCCCCTGCTGCGATCTCCATGGGCGGGGATATCACTAGGACAATTGGTTGCCAGGCAACCACTATTCAGCGTCCCTGGCCGCAGTAACGGCAAAGTTTCCATTGCCCTCGTATTATATACTTCTTATGGACAAATAGTAAAGATTATTTTATAGGCTGGAAGCCAATCCCATTGGAGGAGAATCAAGTATGTAAATAGGGAATAAGATAACATAATATAAATAGCTAATCAAACACACAACCCACGGACTTTATAATTAAGGGTAACCTGTAGGTAGTAGGAGCCGGTGGAGTATGGAGGATAATAAAATGACAATATACCTGCACTAAATATACATACATATAAAGACATAAAGACATACATACACTAACAAGATTAATATATACTATAACAACGAAGATTTACAAAAAAAATTATTTTTTGAAGAAAAAATTTCTTTATGTATATGTACTAAAAAATACCTATATTTATAACAAAAGCGCATTGATCCCAAAAGGGCTCAAGTCCCTTATCTAAGAAAAATACCCAACGGGTTATTCTCATTAAGCCCATTTGGGGCCACTGTTCCCAATTTGAAGATCCATCTTGCCTCCAGTTTTTTCAAAATGAGTGTACGGTCTCCACCTCTCGCAGGTTCCGGGACCCAGTCTATGATCCGGCATCTAAGTGTTGATACTTGATGTCCCATTTTGAGGAAGTGTTGTGCAACTGGTTTATCAGTTCTACCAGAGGTGATCGCTTGGTTAATTGAACTCCTGTGGTTTGCCATACGTTCTCTAAATGTGCAGGTCGTCATTCCAACGTATGCTAGTCCGCATGGACATAATAGCATATAGACCACAAAGCTCAACCTGCAATGGAGCTTATATCGAATCTTGATCATTCTACCATTGTGTGGGTGCGGGAAAGAAGTGCCCGGCAGCAACGAGCGGCACGTGGTGCACCCCACACATCTGAAGCACCCTGGTTTCATGGTGTTTAACCACGTGGCGTTTTCCTTCGCCACCAGAGGTCTAGCGGGTTGCATCAGGATCTGCTTCAGATTTCTGCCACGCCTATATGCCATCATGGGTGGATTATCAAGAGTCCCTTGAAACTTTGGGTCAGACTTGAGTAACGGCCAATGCTTTTTAATTGATTTAGAGATCACAGGAGCCATATCATCGTATTGTGTCACGAATATCATACGATTCTGTTTGCAATCACGTTTCTGATATAGTCTCAACCTAGCTTTAGTGAGACAATTCTCCACAACTCTCCTCGTATATCCCCTCTCGAGGAACCGTTCCTTCATTTGTATTATTTGAGCTTCCGCTGTATCAGAATTTGTATTGTTACGGAGAACCCTCATGAATTGGGATACCGGAAGGCTCGCTTTGAGGGTGGGTGGGTGCTTACTAGTCGCCTGCAAGAAAGTGTTTCTGTCCGTTTCCTTTCTATATAGCGTAGACCCCAGCTTTGTTCCATTCCGAAATATAGTTACGTCCAGAAAATTTATGGAGTCACGCTCACATGTTCCAGTAAAACGGACTGTCGAATCAAGGGCATTAAGTTCATTCAACATTGAATGAAATTCCTCCTTGGTGCCACTCCACAGCAAAAATACGTCATCTATGAATCTCCTATAATAAGTAATTTTATTACCATACCTAGGATAAATGTTAGTGGATTCATAGTCATGCATGAAAATACCTGCATACATCGGGGCCACATTAGACCCCATAGCGGTCCCCGAGCATTGGATATAATAATCACCCTGATATGAGAAATGATTATGAACCAAAATTAACTCCAATAGCTCAAGGATAAATTCACATGGAAGATGCATGTTACCATGTGATATCATCAATTTCCTGACTGCCTCAATCCCTTCGGTATGAGGAATAATTGTATATAGAGATGAAACATCAAGTGTTGCAAACAATATATTTTCACTAAGATCCCCAATTGCCAGGATATTATTCAAAAAATCACTGGTATCACGAAGATAACTGGGTATTTGGGGAATAAGTTCCTGTAAGAAACTATCAACAAATATTGCAAGCGGCTGTAATAGAGAACCCCTGGCAGAGATGATTGGTCTGCCAGGGGGGTCCACCAAAGATTTGTGGACCTTAGGCAGAGTATATATCAATGGACATATTGGAAAATCCACTTTCAGATATAAAGCAATCTGTTCAGTAAGCCAACCATTATGTGTAGCCATATCAATAACATTATCCACCCGTCTCTTAATCCCTGGCATGGGATTCATAGTACATTTGACATAGGTAGTCACATCCGACAGCTGCCGCCTAATCTCCCTATCATAGTCTACTGCATTTTGTAGTACAATAGCCCCGCCCTTATCTGCGGGGCGAATGACGATAGAATCATTATCTCTTAAGGATTTAAGGGCCTGTCTCTGATGGTAATTCAAGTTGTCATATACCCTCCTGTCATTAGGGGTCCTACAGTCTTGTTCTGTCATCCTTAAAAATGTACGTATACTAGCATTCGTAGTCTGAGGATCGAAAAGACTTGGTTTCAAAAACTGAGTACCAGCCTGTTCAAATCTTCCTGTTTCATCTTTATCCATAAAGAAATCACGTAACCTCAATTTCCTACCGAATTTGAAATGGTCAACAGCAAAATTAAATTCGTCATGTCGGGAAGAGGGCACAAAGCTCAACCCTAGGGCCAAAAGGGAGCTTTCTGATCTAGAAAGAATATGATCAGATAAATTAAATATACATCCCTCATCTACTTCTTCCGACCTCTTCCGCCTGAATCCCCCCCTCCGCGGGTGTGGTCTGCGTAATTTCCAGGGTTGCCTGCCCTTCTCCTTCTCTGGCCTAAAAAACCACTCGGGGGGAGTGGAACACCAGGTTCAGAGTCCGAGGCTGACTGTGACGTGGAGGAATCAGCTCCAGGTCTAGCCCTGTTCCTCTGCGGTCGGTATGTTCTCTGTCTCCTACCACTATTTGAACCGCCTGATAGCCACCTATAAACATTATGAGTTGCATAATCATTTGTTACAGTCTGCAGCTTCTTACGTTTAAAGGAGACCAACTCCTCCTTGTAGGCATTAATTTGGGTCTGGATCTTTTCAACCCAGTTCTCAGTTTTATCATTTTTTAATGTCGTTAAGTGGGATTTCTCAAATTTCGTGATTTCATCACGTACCTTCACTAATTCGATGCCGACTTCCTCAATCACTAGTAATATCAGGTCCAAGGAACACTTATTGAGGACCCCGCACCACTTGCTGCAAAATGCAGCATTGGTTCTACCAATAGTTGGAGTATTAGTGATGCGGAATCCTCTAGGTATCCTCTTGGACCTGTGGTACTCCGACAAGAACTGACCATGGAGTGTCAGCTCAGTCTCTCTCCTTCTGAGTCGTGTAATTTTGTAAACTAAATCTGTTGGTTTCTCATCAGGGAGTCTAGTGAATTCAAAGTGATCAAAATAGACCTTTTCGGCATCGTCATCAGTGAGTGATATCAGCTGATTCTCAGCTGCTGACAGGAGATCCTCATCAAACAACACACATTCAGGTTGAGACATGTTGTAAATCACAATTCTAACCAAACCACACTGGTGGGGGAGGGTAAATCAGAGCTTTTAGACCAAATGATAAAGAAAAATCAATACATTGGAATCATAAATGCATAACATAAACAAAACATAACATAATATTTCTATGGAGCAGCACCTAAGGGGGAACATGGGACCAATGCGCTTAAAAAGAACTTATATGTCATAAAAAATCGACCATACTGATCAAAAATTGGCTTGGTAAAAGATATTATTTCATTTGTTTTAGAGTCCACGGGTGTCAGACCAGAAAAAAGTTCCAGAGAAAGGATCCAATTTCTTTAATATATACAGAAAAAGTCGCACTCACGTGTAATACTGGAACAACAGCTGGGGTGTCTTCCACAAAAATCCTCAAAG